>NC_133620.1:203808296-204408296 GCF_048593235.1 Sminthopsis crassicaudata | reverse complement strand
GCTCTTTTGCAAGCAGAGCAGAGCTATCAGCCTATGCCAGAATCCTCTGTCTCTATAGTTTTTCTAATCCCAGAGTCCTCTCAAGCCCCATCAACACAGTAAGCTAGCCTTTAGTCTATCTCTGTCTGTGCTGGTCTTTTTCCCCCTCCTTTCTTTACAGACCTTTTCTGATGAATTTCTAGATTATCTTCAGCTGGTAAGTTGTGTTTTTAATCTTCGTGGTTTTTACCAGTCCAGCATTATTTTTGAGGCTGAATTAAATAGTTGTTATTGAGGGTAAGCGAGAGCTTAGAAGTTTGTGTGTATCTTCTCCACTATCTTGGCTCCACCTTTAACCTTATTTCTTAATCTGATTTTTCTTGTACAGCAAGATATGAATATATCTTGTATATAGATAGATAGATAGATGTACATATATATACACACACAGAATATATATATGCATATATATAATATAACTCTCTGAATATGTATGTGTATATATATATATATATATATTGTATTTAACATATACTTTAACATATTTACCATGCATTGGTTTATCTGCCATGTAGAGGAGGGAGTGAGGGGAAAGAGGGGAAAAGTTGTAACATAAGGTTTTGCAAGAGTTAATGCTGAAAAATTACTCATGCATATAGCTTTTTAAATAAATAGCTATAATAAAAATAGAACAGAGAAGTTGAACACCATAAATAACTTTCAGAAATTGATAGGAGATATTCAATGAATATGTCCAGTGTTAGGTTTAACTACTTTTCTATTATAACCATTGTATGACATTTTAGGGAAAGACACTGCTGTAGCCTCACCACATCAGCTTACAAAAGAAACCCAAGATACTCTGAGAGAGGTTGAATTGCCTTTATCCAATGTGGTTGAATGTCACTAAAAAACCTTGAAAATATCAGTTTTTACTACAAAAGAGACACCTACCTCAGTCCTTCATCAAGGAGACAGTGTGATAGAATGGGTGACCCTCCAAGCACAACCACATCCCTTACCCAGTTCTTGTGGCTAGAATCTTATTAAAAGCCTTTAAGCAAGCAAAACTATTATCTGGGATAAGACCTGACAAGATATCCATCTTCCATACAAATGTATAAATTAATGTATGCTGTGAAACCATCCCAGAATAGCAAATTTTATTGTCCATAGCTTTAAATTTTACACACGGGTCTCCCTTAATAAAATCCAGCTATTACATAATTTGTTTTTGAAGAAAAGATTTCTAAGGTTCCTCTTCAAGGACCAATTATATTTACAGATGCATCCAAATATAACATTTGTGCTATATATTCTCTTGACTTAGCAACAAGAAAGAGTAGTCAGAAATTCTTTTCAGTCCACTCAACAGAATGAGTTATATGCACTTATGTTAGCTCTTACTTATTATCCAGAAGATGTAAATATAATATCTGATTTGGCCCATTCATTAGTGTGGAACAAAGAATTGATATAGCCCAAATAAAATTTGTAGCCCCTAACATATAATAGCTTTTTAAAGAACTTCAGGAGCAAGTGAGAAAATGTCCAGGTTATTATATCTTGCATGTCTATTCTCATACAAGACCTCCAGGATGTGTTTTTTTTTTTTTTTTTTTTTTTTTTTTTTTTTTTAATGGAAACTCAAAGGCAGATTGCCTTCTCACCATGTTAGCTAACACTCCTCTATTTCAGGCAGCCCAAGAATCTCATTCAAAATATCATCAGGCTGTATGAGTGTTATGTCTGCAGTTTGGGATAACAAAAGAGGAAGCTAGGAGCATAGTAAAAGCCTTTATGGCTTGCCTTCCTTTCCACGCTCCTACGTTCCCTCCAGGAAAAACCCTTATGGCTTGAGACCCAACGAAATCTGGCAAATGGATGTGACTCATTATAAACCTTTTGGTCATCTGTCTTTTATCCATATTGTAGTGGAAAGCTTTTCAGGATTTACTTTTGCAGTACCAGCAGCAAAAGGGACAGCTAGAGTGGTCACTGAATTCCTTACACAGGCCTTTGCAATTTTGGGAGTTCCACAAGCAATAAAAACAGATAATGGACTTGCATATACTTCTAAAACATTTCATACATTTTGTGCACAGTATCAGATTTCACACACCACTGGCATACCCTTTAATACTTAAGAACTGGCAATAAAAGAGGAGGAAGAGAGACATCAAGACACTCCTCCAGAAACAAAAGAAAGGGGAAACTACAGGTAACCCCAGTGTGCTACTAAACTTAACTCTTTATACTATTAATTTTTTTTTTTTTTTTTGATGAAGATGCAGTGGCTCTGGCAGACAAGTTTTATAACCCACCAAAAGAACAATGTGCATTGCAAGCAGCTCCAATATTTTTAGATAAGTGCCAGGTGATGTGGAGAGATCCAGAGAGTGGTGAATGGAAGGGGCCACACGGACTAACCACTTGGGACAAAGGGTTTGCTTGTGTCTCTTCAGATGGCAAAGGAACCGAATGGGTGTCAAAGAGCTGTATCCACCTTGTCAATTGGAGAGAGACCGAAAAAGAAAAGACCTTTGAAATGAGGAAAAGACCCAAGAAACATTGGGTAGTTCCATCTCTGACTGTGCCCACCACTGAAAGAGCATGGCAGTTAACCCTATGTATATGGCAATTGACTCATGAACATTACTATGACAATAAAAATAATTGTTAATGAGACTGTTGCAGGACTTCAAAACTAGCAGGAATCATTGGACATGATGTGATGGACAATAGATTGGCTTTGGACTATATCTTGGCTGTTTAAGGAGGTGTATGTGTGATTGTAAATTGATAGTTATTTTCTATACCTTCCTTCTGGGACTCATAGAATATTTTTATAGTATATAGTTTATTCATATTGTTTGTTCTATTATTACTTGCTTTGTGATTTCTCCCATGCTGATGGATTTAAGCTCTGATAAATACCAGTTTCAATTAAAACAAAAGAAAGAGAGAGATGTAGAGGACCACAGATAGTGGGGAACTCTGGGTAAGTTATAAGACCCTACAGCCCAGAGGGAACATACTAACAATATCTGGTTCCCTTCCTTAAAAGTCCTCAGTCTTCCTGAGCAGTCAGAAAGTGGTGATAACCTATGTTGTAGTTGAAGCACAGTAATACCAACTGAAAAATAGTCATTTACATACAATAGCAAATTGTTTATATGGTCCCCCATGCACAGTATATAATTAGTGCATGCACAGTGTTGCTTTGATTATGTAATGGTATTAGGGTATATGGGGCTGGGAGAATTTCAAATACATGGACTCCATGTTTGACCATCCACATGAGTCTCATCTCATCACTCCTCTTCTAAGAGCAAGAACTCAGGCTGGTTACTGAGATTCTTCAGAGCACTAGTCTAGACACAATAACCTAGATATAAATTTAATAACTTTAAAGCATCACAACTTCTTGCTGACAGTAATGCTTCTTGCTAATATATAATTGAAGTCATTTTTTATTACAGAGGCTGTGTTATTTTTTATTATTCATTTTTCAACATCCCTTTAAAACCTTGGAAATTACATTTCTTTCTCTGCCATGCTTTTCCATCTGTTCTCCATAGATTTTAAAAAAATATTTTGTTAGGGCTTGCAGAATTATTTAAGCAAATATGTCTACTAAAGTTAGTAGCATTGGAACTTGCCAACTTAAATTATGAAATTATTAGTTAATACGACAAAGAACTCTCTTTAATATTTTTATTAGGAATAATATACTCTCTAAGGCCACACCAAAACTTGGTGACCCAGATAATCAGAAATGGTAATTGGCAACATTATAACAGTAGACCAGTTATGTCAAACTCAAATAGAAATAGGGACCATTTACCTATAAATAATGTTACTTATTGAATTCTTAGAAAACTAGATTCTAATATTATTTATTTAAAAAATTATTTTGTGAAGATGCTATCTCTTATAGGTGTTATATGGCTTAAATGGTGGTATAATAGACATTTCTAGTTCTTTTCCCTCCGCCTTCTCCAAGGAAGATATTAAATTCTCTAGAAGGATTAGTAGTAGGATGAACCAGAAGTTTGGCTATTTTGCTGTCCTTGAAAAAAGTGGTACCAAGCTAGTATATGCTTACTTAGCTCCTTAAAATTTTTAGATCCAGGAAATACTTTCCATGATCACTTTAAACTTTTGATTGTTATTCACAAATGACAAAAATAGAATCTAATCCTTGACTCCTTTCAGACAAAATGCCAGGAACATACATAGAGAGTAGTAACAAAGAAAGTCATTTATTTATATTAATAGCAAAACAGAAATCAGGAAAGTATATGCAGAAAATATATGCCAGAAAATAGAGAATGAAGGAGCTCTCTCATGGGAAGTGAGGGAAGAGATCAACTAAAGGAGTCCCTTATCTTACCTAGGGAGAAATTCTCCTAAATTTCTATTGTAGCAAGATGAGGGTACAACAACAGAATAGAGAAAATGAGCTCCTCTCATGGTGATTTTATCCCAGAGCTTTATTTTCCTTTTAGCAACCTGAAGTTGTATTGATATTGTGCAGTTAGAAATACCTGAAAGGATGCAAATTATTCAACATGGTAACAGAAAAGTATTGTTATATTGGAAAAAGAAGGGTAGTATACACAAGAATGGAAACAAATAAATGTTATTAGGATTTATTTGATTTATTGGAGGAATTTACTCATGAGATCAATTCCTGGCAGTGGACTGAGTGCTCCACCCTTTGGTGACATCAAAGCAAAGACAGTGTAATGCCAGGTATACCTTAAGGTCACGTGAAGATTTTCCCATAGAATAATTGAACTTCTTTTGCTGTTTATATTAAATGAAATTTTACACTGGTTGTGGAGTTATAGATCACAATCTGTCACTCTGGTTTCCATTGAACAGCACCCAAAGTTACTAAAGAACCCAAAGACTTTCATGAAATTCTAAAGATTGAAGAAATTATAAAGAGAGAAGAAATGTCTTCTTATTGTTATCGACTCCATCCTATTTCTTATTTAGGTGCATGACTTTGATCTCCATTGGACTTTGGGACTTGATTTACAATTCTGTTACATATTTCCAATTATATTTTAATCTGTTTCAAATCTCTCTCAGGAATGTTGCAGGCTATCCTTGATACTTATCCAATATAAAATGTCTTTGGGGATTTTCTTATTATTGCTTTCTTTTTCTCTTTAGGAATTACTATTTCTAAGTATCCAGGGCTTCAGTATTGTCCATTAAATAAATATCTTTTTTTTTTGTGAAAAATCTTATATTTGGATTTTCTTTTCCTTCTCCATTATCCCAAGAGAAATATTATATACCTTTATCTTTCAGTGTCCCATCTTTTCTTTCCAAATTGGCAAATTGGCAGTCTAATATGATGGAAACTTAAACATAGAACTTAAGTACTTTAGATCTCATTTAATCTAGTTTATTATTCTATATATTAGAAAGTAAGACATGGTGAGTTGAATAGACTTGCATAAGATCACATGGTTAGCAATTAGACGGGTTAATCTTAAAACATCTTATTACAACAAATCTAATTACTTTTCTTATAGGATCATTGCTTCTTGTTGATGTTTGCACATTAATTACTTACTAATGGCTTAAAGAAGGTTCTTAACCTGGAACTCCATGAACATGAATTTTACACACACACATATACATATAAACATGTGTACTTACATGTTTATATACATGCATTTACCTACATATACATACAAATGCACACACATATACATTATATATAAGATAAGGGATCAAAATTAGAAAGTTAGGTTGAAGCAAAACTATGGAGAGCCTTAAAAGGTAGATTAAGGATTTTTTTCTATTATCCTTTGATTGCTAGAGAGTCTTTGATGACTTTGAGCAGGGATGATAATTTAACTGGATCTCTAAGTCATATTTATGATAAATGATGTAAAGGAAATGAAAAATCTTCAAACTTTAAGGTGAGATATAAATGTAAAGAAGTATTATTCAATGTTGGAGGGTATTTGGGAAAACTGGGACACATACATTGTTGGAAGAATTGTGAAGAGATCCAACCATTCTGGAGAGCAATTTGGAACTAAGCTCAAAGGTTTATCAAACTGTGCATACCCTTTTAGCCAGCAGTGTTTCTACTGGGCTTATATCCCAAAGAGATCTTAAAGAACAGAAAGGGACACCCATGTGCAAAAATGTGTGGTAGCCCTTTTTGTAATGGCAAGAAACTTCAAACTGAATGGATGCCCATCAGTTGTAGAATTGCTAAATAAATTATGGTATGTGAATGCTATGGAATAATATTGTTCTATAAGAAATGATCAACAGGATGATTTCAAAGAGGCTTGGAGAAACTTAGATGAACTGATGCTAAGTGAAATGAGCAGAACCAGGAGATCATTGTACACAGAAACAGCAATTTTATACAATGATCAATTCTGATGGATTCTCTTTTCAGCAATGAGATGATTGAGGCTTGTTCCAATGATCTTGTGATGAAAGGAGCCATCAATACCCAGAGAGAGAGCTGTAGGAACTGAGTGTGGATCAAAACATAGCATTTTCATTCTTTTTGTTGTTGTTTGCTTGTACTTCATCTTCTTACTAATTTTTTTTCCCTTTTGATCTGATCTTTCTTGTGAAGCAAGATAATTATATAAACATGTTTACATATATTGGATTTAACATATTTTGACATATATAACATATATTGGATTAGTTGCCATCTAGGGGAGGAGTTGGGGGGAAAGAAGGGGAAAATTTGGAACACAATGTTTTGCAAGAGTTAATGTCAAAAAATTATACATGTATATGTTTTGAAAATAAAAGGCTTTAATAAAAAAATAATAAAATAATAAATAAAGAAAAAATAAAACAAAAAACAAAAACAATATTTTTTAAATATTTTATTGTAGTGTCCAGACTAGCTCCCTCTGAAGGGCTCAGAATCAGCCAAAAGTCCTAGCCCCATGCTGAGCACCAAACTGTAATGTTCTGTTGACTCTCAATTATAATCATTCTCTGGGAGGAGGTTTCTTTTGGGGAACTTCTGGGGAGGCAGCCTTCCTTTCAGTTCTGTATTGTGTCTTTCAAAGTCTTGCATTTTTTTTGTCAGAATCTCTCCAGTCACCTTCAGTCTCTAGCTCCCTCTGAATCCAAAGCCTCCAGTCAGCATGAAGGTATAATCTCCAGTTCCCTTCTTCCTGAATCGTGGCTCCTTTTATCCTCCCAGAGAATGGGCTTGTGGGTACTCCCAGGTGCTTGTGGGAACTTCTTACAGACCAATGAGCAAGTTCCTTTTAAAGGTGTAAACTCCTTTAAAGGTTTGAACTAAAGGTATGACTTAAAGGTGTGAGCTAGAGAATTGTTAAGTACCATGCTAACTTAGACAACCAAGTTAGCACTTAGTAATCCTAACATTTTATCATAATGTTATAATAAGTATCTAATAAAAGTTGATAACAATGGCAGAAATTTCAGCATTGTAAATTGGCCATTTAGAGAGCCTTCAAAATGTCATATATGGTTTCCTACCTATTTAAAAAGTTACAGTGTTTAATATCTCAGTTCAAAGGACCCAGGATTCTCAGAATAAAAGAAAGCTGATCATTTTCCTCTGTTTGATTCAGAAAAGTTAGAGTGATGGAAACCTGCAGATAAAGAATCAGCTAGCCAGTATGTATCTAAAAGAAAGCAAAGCCTCCCACATTCCATTTCACAGAAACATTCAGTATAGAATTACCAAAGTGACTAATCAGGAACTCTGAAAAATAACAAGAACAAATGAGGCACTCTGAAGTTCTCCTGCTGTAGGCAATCTCAACTGGAGTGCAACAAAATTCCATTCCATTCCGTATGGGGTCTTTAGCCAGAAAGAGCTTTTCAGATTCCTGAGTTATATTCTATGGAATCTGCGACATTTTAAACAAAAATAAGCATTACAGGATGTTTTGTTGTTGTTTTTAACTTTCTTAACTTGGGAAACAAAAATGTGATGCATGACTGGCACAGTTTAATTTATATTCTTAGATTTTCTTGTTGCTCTTTTTTTTTTACTTCCAGTTTCATCTAAATACTGTCTTCCCACATGAACACATAAACCAAAAGTTGTAATAATAAGAGAAAAATGTTTTCCATGTTTTTCTCCATTCTCTACACTTCAAAATGTGTTGTTTGTTTTGTTTTTTTGTTTGTTATTTACTATTAGTGTTGTACTAGTATTTAAACTTTTGTTAAAAAGTGATTTTATTTAAAATATTATATGAAGGAATTGTGAAATGAATGCTATGAGGCAGTCCCTGGAATGGCACACTACACAATTTCCCTTTTTCATAATCTGATTCATTTCATCTCTGTTTTCCTACAAATCCTTTACAAGAGACAATCAAATATGCTGGTGGCCTTCCTCTCATTTCTATAACATTGCATGGAGAGATAAGATGTATAAGTAATTATTTATTCTTCATATGTGACTATATGACCTGTCTTTTTTGTTTTGTCTTGTTTTTTCTGATAATATTTGTCTGCTGGCATTTTTCCTATAAATTTTCCATTTGTATATGCTATAACCTCCTCACATCTCATGCAATATTTTCTATGTGACTGTATATTTTGAAGTTATCAAGTTAACTTTTAAAAATAATTATAGAAATATCAAAAATACAGATTTTATGTGGTAGCAAAGAGTATGAAAATGATTAGATGTCCATCATTTCAGGAATGACTGAATAACATAGTATATGAAGGTAATGGAATGTTATTGTTCTATAAAAATGATGAACAAGCTGATTTTACAAAGGCGTAGAAAAATTCTCACGAACTGATACTGAGTGAAACAAACAGAACCAATATATTTGTACACAATAACAGAAAGAAGGTGCAATGATCTACTTTGAAAGACTTGGTTCTTCTCAGTGATTCAGTAATCCAGGCAATGACAATAGGCTGTGGATAGAAAATGCCATCTACATCCAGAAAAAAAGAATTATGGAGATTGAATATATAGTAGTCAGAGGGTATGCATGGTTTTATAGCACTCTGTGCATAATTCCAAATTGCTCTTCAGAATGGCTGAATCATTTCAAAATTCCATTTTAAATGTATTAATATCTAAATTTCCCCACATCTTCAACATTTGTCATTTCAGTTTTCTGTCATATTAATAGGTGAGGGGTGGTACCTCAGAGTTGTTTTAATTTATATTTCTCTAATTAAACTTTAGACCAATTACTCTAATGAATATTGATGCTAAAATCTTAAATAAAATATTAGCAAAAAGACTACAGAAAATCATCCCCAGGATAATACATTATGACGAAGTGGGATTTATACCAGCAATGCAGGGCTGGTTCAATAGTAGGAAAACTATTAGCATAATCAACTATATCAATAACCAAATTAACAAAAAACATATGATCATCTAATAGATGCAGAAAAACATTTGACAAAATCTAACATCCATTCCTACTAAAAACATTTGAGAGTATAGGAATAAATAATCAGGAGCATACATTTAAAACCTCCAGTGAAGATCATATGCAATGGCAATAAACTGCAACCTTTCCCAGTAAGATCAGGAGTGAAACAAGGTTGCCCACTATTACCATTACTATTCAATATTGTATTAGAAA
Organism: Sminthopsis crassicaudata; assembly: GCF_048593235.1. Lineage (NCBI taxonomy): Eukaryota > Metazoa > Chordata > Mammalia > Dasyuromorphia > Dasyuridae > Sminthopsis > Sminthopsis crassicaudata. The sequence continues at coordinate 204,398,703 of NC_133620.1, read as the reverse complement.
TGCTACTATCAGTAATAAGAGTTAAGAAAGAGATTAAAGAAATTAGAGTAGGTAATGAGGAAACCAAACTATCAGTCTTTGCAGATGATATGATAGTATACTTAGAGAACTCCAACAATTCTGCTAAAAAGCTATTAGAAATAATTCATAGCTTTAGCAAAGTTGCAGGATACAAAATAAATCTACATAAATCATCAGCATTTTTATACATTACTAAAAAATCCAACAGCTAGTGATACAAAGAGAGAAATTCTATTCAAAATAACTGTTGATAGTATGAAATATTTGGGAATCTATCTACCAAAGGAAAGTCAAGAATTATATGAACAAAATTATAAAGCACTTGCTACAAAAATAAAGTCAGATTTTAAAAATTGGAAAAAATATTAAGTGCTTTTGGATAGTATGAGCGAATATAATAAAGATAACAACACTCTATTTATTTAGTGCTATACCAGACTCCCAAGAAACTATTTTAATGACTTAGAAAAAATAACAACAAAACTCATATGGAAGAACAAAAGGTCAAGAATTTCAAGGGAATTAATGAAAAAAAAAATCAACTGAAGGTGATCTAGCTGTACCTGATCTAAAACAATATTATAAAGCAGCAATCACCAAAACCATTTGGTATTGGCTAAGAAATAGACTACTTGATCAGTTGAACAGGTTAGGTTCACAGGACAAAACAGTCAATAACTATAGCAATCTAGTGTTTGACAAACCCAAAGATCCCAACTTTTGGGATAAGAATTCATCATTTGACAAAAACTGCTGGGAAAACTAGAATTTAGTAAGGCAGAAATTAGGCATGGACACACACAAGACCACATACCAAGATAAGATCAAAATGGGTCCATGATTAGGAATAAAGAACAAGATCATAAATAAATGGTTTACCTCTCAAACTTGTGGGGAAGGAAGGAATTTGTGACCAAAGAAGAACTAGAGATCATTATTGATCACAAAATAGAAAATTTTGATTACATCAAATTAAAAAGCTTTGGTACAAACAATACTTATGCAAAGCAACAAACTGGGAAAACATTTTTACAGTTAAACGTTCTGATAAAGGCCTCATCTCCAAAATATATAGAGAACTGACTCTAATTTATAAGAAATCAATGACCAACAGCAGGAATACAGAGAGGGTTGGAGAGACTTACATCAACTGATGCTGACTGAAATGAGCAGAACGAGGGGATCATTATACACTTCAACAATGATACCATATGAGGATGTTTTCTGATGGAAGTGGATATCTTCAACATAGAGAAGAGCTAATACAATTCCAATTGATCAATGATGGATAGAATCAGCTACATTCAGAAAAGGAACACTGGGAAATGAGTGTAAACTGTGAGCATTGTTTTTTGTTTTGTTTTGTTTTTCTTCCCAGATTATATTTACCTTCCGAATACAATCCTTCCTTTGCAACAACAACAACAACAAAATTCAGTTCTGCACATATATATTGTACCTAGGATATATTATAAGATACTTAATATGTAAGGGAATGCGTGACATCTAAGGGATGGGGTGGAGGGAAGGAGGGGAAAAATTCAGAACAGAAGGGAGTACAAGCGATAATGTTATTAAAAAAAATACCTATGCATATGTACTGTCAAAGAAAATGTTATAATTATAAAAAAATAATAAAATAAATAAAATAAAATAAAATCTGGAGCAAATAAAAAAAATTCAAGCCATGCTCCAATTGATAAATGGTCAAAGGATATGAACAGACAATTTTCAGATGATGAAAATGAAACTATTTCCACTCATATGAAAGTGTTCCAAATCACTATTGATCAGAGAAATGCAAATTAAGACACCTCTGAGATATCACTACACATCTGTCAGATTGGCTAAGATGACAGAAACAAATAATGATGAATGTTGGAGTGGATGTGGGAAAACTGGGGCACTGATGCATTGTTGGTGGAGTTGTGAACAAATCCAACCATTCTGGAGAGCAATCTGGAATTATGCTCAAAAAGTTATCAAACTGTGCATACATATCCTTTGATCAAGCAGTGTTACTATAGGGATTATATCCCAAAGAAATACTAAGGAAAGGATAGGGAGTTGTATGTGGTACCCTTTTTTGTAGTGGCTAGAAACTGGAAAATGAATGGATGCCCTTCAATTGGAGAATGGTTGGGTAAACTATGGTATATGAATGTTATGGAATATTATTGTTCTGTAACAAATGACCAGCAGGATGAATACAGAGAGGCTTGGAGAGACTTAATATGTATGGGAATGCCTGCCATCTAAGGGATGGGGTGGAGGGAAGGAGGGGAAAAATTCGGAACAGAAGGGAGTGCAAGGGATAATGTTGTAAAAAATTACCTATGCATATGTACTGTCAAAAACATGTTATAATTATAAAATTAATAAAAATGCATAAAACCAAACCTCTTAACAGTGTGTGATGGAATAAAACCAATTTTTTTCTCAAGATAGACTCAAAGGACTTCAACAAAAGTCAATCTCATTAGGGTGAAAAGCATGCTCAGCTCAGCTCAGATGGTATCTGGGAAAGGTAGTGAAAGAGTCTTAATCACTGAGACTCAGTTGCTGGGACAGATAAGTGGGGTCTATCACATGGATGGAAGGTGTGGTTATGAATGGGCTCTGATGTGATGATATGAAAGAAAAAAAACATGGGGAGAAAAATGATTGTAGTAGGAAAAGAGGAAAATGGGGTGAAATGAGGAAATGAGACAAATTAGATAACTCGCAGAGGGAAAAAAGACCTACTACAATAAAGGTAAAGGAGGAAGAGGAATGAGCATTATCTGGGGAAAAAAAAAAAAAAAAAAAAAAGGTGTCTTGCTTCTAACTCCCATCTGTCCCATTTGTCTCATTCCCTTCCTTTTCTGCTCACCTGTGGGATAAAATGGATTTCAATACCTGAATGGATTCTATTTTTGAGTTAATTGTGATGAGAATAAATTTCAAGTATCTCTAATTTCATCCATCCTTTTCTTCTCTATAAATACTCTTTTATATCTTTCTAATGTGAGAATATCCTGTGCCATTCAACTTTTCCCTTTCCTCTTTACATTCTTCCTTCTTATCAATTAATTTTACTTTTTTGAGATTATTTTATCATATTCAACTCATATCCATGTCCTCTATCCATATATGCCCATAACTGTCCTAATAATGAGAAAATTCTTATGAGTTAGAAGTATGATTTTCCCAAATGAAAATGTAAGGAAGGAGTGGCATTTTATCAAATTACCTATCAATTTTCTTTCTGGTTTGCTTTTTAGGGCTTTTCTTGAATTTTAAGGTTGAATTTTCTATTTACTTCTGGTCTGTTATTAATAATGCTTCAAAGTCCTCTGTTTTATACCATATCGATTTATTTTACCTTAAAGGATTATGCTCATTTTTGTTGGGTAAGTGATTCTAACTCTTTATACTCTCTGCCAATTATATTCTAAGCCCTCCAATGTTTAATGTAGAAGCTGCTAAATTTTGTGATATCTAGCTGTGATTCCATAATATTTAAATTATTTTTCTCTGACTACTTGCAATGTTTATTCTTTGATCTGGGAGTTCTGAAATTTGGCTATAATACTCTTGCAGTTTTCATTTTGGAATTTCTTTCAGGAGGTGATTGGTGAGTTGTTTGAATTTCTATTTTACACTCTGGTTCTAGAATATGAGAACAATTTTCTCTGATAATTTTTTGAAAGATGAAATTTATGTTTTTTTTTTCAAATGTGGCTTTCATATTTGTTCATGTATTTTTAAATGATCTCTATTAAATCTAATTTCCAGGGCAATTGTTTTTCTGATAACATATTTTCTATTTTTTCTATTTGTTTCCTTTTTTAAAAATTGTTTTATTTCTTCTTGATGTTTAAAGGATTCATTACTTTCCGCTTGTTCAATTCTTATTTTTAATGAATTATTTTAATGAGTGAGTTTTAGCAGTTTCTTTTGTATTTGACCAATTGTACATTCTAAGGAGTTATCTTTAGTACATTTCTTAAATATATTTTTTTTTGTTTATTTAGCCAATTCTGCTTTTTAAGGTATTATTCTTTTTGTTTGATTTTTGTTTTTCTTTTATTTTTCTTATTCTGTTTTTAAGTTATTTTCTTCAGTATTTTTTGAGCCTACTTTATCAAACTGTTGATTTCTTTTCATGATTTTCTTGCCTCATTCTCATTTCCTTTGCTAATTTGTTCTTTACTTCTTTTAGTTGATTTATACAATTTTGAGCTTCTCCTGGAATTGTTTTAGGGTGCAAGAGCAATTTATGTTTGTTTTTTTTTTTTTTTTGAGTTTTTGAAAGTAGCTGTTTTAATTTTGTAGCCTTCTTGTGAGTTTTCATTCTGATCTTTCCTGTCACCATAATAAATTTCTTTTGTATTTTTTTGCTGTTTACACATTTTCCAAGCCTATTTCTTGAATTTTAGTTTTATATTAAAGTTGGGCTCTTTTCCTGTTTCCCAAGTTTCAGAATTGTTGTGCAGCTATTTGCAAAGCTAATTCTGGGGTTCTGTAAGTTTTCAATTCTTCAAAAGTGGTGTCATCTAAGCAGAAGTGGATTTAATACTTCCCTGGCCTGTACTCTGCTCTATAAGCAGCATAAGTTTTTTATTTATTTATTTATTTTATTTTTAATTTTTTTTTATTTTTTTGTGCCCTAGGATGAATAGAAATAGAATAGAAATTGTGATCACTATAAGTGATGTAATTATCAAAACTAACATATGCTAGACTAACTTTTTTTTTTATCATTTTGGAGCAATGTTATTAGATTACCAGTAAATAAATTAGGGAAATACATTTGATAACATATATATCTACATTTCATTAAGATATTTGGGAGAGTTTCTCATATTATTGAAGAAACTGAAGACACATGAGCAAGATTAGAATGTAATCAAGTTGGATAAAAATTGACCAAACAACATAAACAAAGAATATTGATGAATAAGATTATCTTAAGTAGAATTATCAACCTAATTACTTCCATTAGTCTATCCCTAGTAATGGCATAATAATTTATCATTTTTATCTAAAAATTGAATTATAAGATAGAGCTTGAGCTTATTAAACTTGTGAATGACTAGAAGTTTGGGCATCACAATTACTTATTATGTGGAATTTAAAAAAGTGATTGAGTATTAGTATTGATTATTCATTAGCATATGGTGAGTGAGCTGATTGAGTGTTAATAAAATTTCTTCTATTTAGTTAGGCTTAAGCAATCTATCATGTATTGATTGGGGCCTTCTTCATTATGTGAGTTTGAGATTTTTAAGTCTGCACCTTCTGTTGCCTACTCTACCCTTGTAGCTTGTCATCTCCATCCAATGAGTTGCCTAATGATATTTGAAGCAGAAGAAAAAACTACTCCCTGTGCCTCTTTCCCAATTCTCTTTTATTCAGTGCTTTCCAATTACAAGGTTTCAAAATCATCCCTAAGTAGTGGCATGCAAACCACAAGTCTCCTATCCATCTCTTGGAAATTGCCAACCATGGAACTTGACAGAGTATGTGAATTAATCTGGTTATAAAATATTTGGCTAGCTTGGGAGTTTCCATATACTATTAGTCAAGTTAGACTGCCTGGTAAAGAATGATATATCAGGGAATCAACCAATCAGAAATGAGCTATATCTATATTTAAAAATAGTAATGGTTTAAGTATTTTGCCTGCCAGTTTTATCTTTGACTATGGGGTGCCTTACATTTCTTTTGTTGACAATTAGTAGTTTTACTAATAATTTGATCATGCTCAGAATTCTTTGTCTCATTTTTCTTTTATCACATAAATTCATTGTGAGAATTAAATTCCAAAATTAAAACTATAACCCCAAGGACTTCAAGAAGTTGGAACAATGGCCCACATCTACTAAGATGATATTTAAAAGAAAAAGAAAACCAGTTATTTAAAAAAAAAGCAAAAATAAAAACAAAACAAAACAAAAACTAACTCTGTCAGGTCTTATGAAAAGACTTATAAATATTAGTTCACAGGTAAATGCTATGATTATCATTTTAAAGTAGAGGCAATTGAGTCAATTTAAGTGACAGCTGACGATGAATTTGAATTCAGGTATTCTGACTCTAGGTCTAGTACTTTATCCATTGTACCACCCAGCAGCCAATAGTTCAAGTGACAACAGCAAATTTTATTAGAAAGAAAGCTCAATGTGAGTCAGCATTAGTCTCAAAATATCTACTGCACATGGAATCTTCATTAATAACAATTTGGTCTAGTACTGAGTCTAGTAATTCATTCTTTCAATAGATATTTACGATATTCTTTCTGATGATTTGTCATTTAAGATATTACATTAAATTCTAAGCAGCTAAGTGCCACAGTTAATAGAACTCTGGGCTTAGGATAAAGAGGACTCATTTTCTTGAGTTTAATCCAACTTCAGACACTTATTAGCTCTGTGACTCTGAGCAAGTAAAATGAGCTGGAGAAGGAAATGGTAAACCATTCCAATACCTTTTCCAACCATATTTCAAAACACACACGCACATACACACACACATACACATACAAAAAAATGAGGTCACATAAGAATCAGATATGACTGAATAATAGCAGCAAAAGAAATTATCTCCTCCACCTTGGAATATGTAGGAGAAGCATTGGATAATGTACATGGAAGATTCATCTTCACTAGTTCAAATCTGGCCTCAGATACCTGCTAGCTATGTAACTCAGGGCAAACTACTTAACCCTGTTTGCCTCAGTTCCTCATGTGTAAAATAAGTTGGAGAAAGACATGTCAAAGAATTTGTTTTCTCCAAATGCAGATAGAAAAAGTAAAAATGGTCACAAGAAATTAAAGAGCTAGATTTTTTCCAACATAATTAATAATGTTCTAAAAATTCAAGTTGGCAAAGATAGAATGGACTATTTTGTAAAATAGTGTGATTTGTTCTACTGCATAAAATGATCATCTTGTAGTTTGAAAGTCATAGCTTCAAATATATTTTTAACTTATATTAGTTGTGGGACTAAAGCTAAGTAAGATCTTCCAGCTTTGTTTTCTTTTCTATGAAACAATGATAATATTCTGTACGCTACTTATTTCTCAGAGTTTTTGTGCATCTCAAATGAGATGTTGATAAGATTCTTTGCAAACTTTTAAGTGACACTTAAATATCAGTTATAATTCATTCCTGCTTAAATAAGCGTTGGAAGAAATTCCCCTTTCAGCCTTTTCAGTGCTGATATTCTAAAAGTTTATGATATTAAATAATCTCCAAATATTTGTATATTGTAAAACTTATTTTTCAATGAGTTTTGTTCACCTAATCATCAGTAGATTAAAATTGTATCTCTTCTCAATAGCCTTTGCTTAGTGAGTTTTCATCTAAGGATAGACACTTACAAATTTGTCTATTCATGTTTGAAAACTGAATTAAAAATATATATTGTCTTGCTCTATAAAGGACTGTTTTAACACTTGATTGGAAAAAGTGAGATTGCTGCTTACTAGTTTTGGCTGAAATGCTTTCTTATACATAATCAGATAATCTAATAGAGACCAGACTAGGGAGTTATCACTTAAGCATAAAGCCCAAATAGTTTGAGACAACTGACTTGTAAAATGTCATGCTAAATAAGATTTGAGATTATGGAATATACACTTCCCTATTATTGTAGAGCATGTTTACACACACACACACACACACACACACACACACACACACACACACACACACACACACACACACACACACACATATATATATATATATATATATATATATATATATATATATATATATATATATATATATATATATATATATATATGAAATTACAAAATTTATTTGAAAATGCTATCACCAGCATCAATTTTATCTTGTTTTGACATTTTCTTGTCCATCATGTTTCTTTCTATGTATTACAGTGGTTAAGAATAGAATAATTCTAGATAGCTTTTGATAGATATCTTGGAACATAAGATTACAATTACTGTCTTTATTTTTACATATTTTGTAATTTTGTAGAGAAGAAATCTGTCTCAGAAATCCTTTACCATACATTTCCAGGGACATTACAATCCATGACAATAAAGCTTGAAGTAAACTGACTTATTGAAAATTAAAAAAAGATCTTCACATTAATGAAGTGTGATTTTTCCCCTTTTAACCTAATAGAATTAAATCAGCCATTTTACATTTTGTCAGAATTCATAGCATTTTCATTTCTTTTTATTTTGAAATTTTGCACAATGCTCATGTGCAAGCTATTAAATGTATTAAGGACCATAAATCAAAGATAACTTTTAATTTAGCATGATTGTTTTATTAACACAATTTCTAAAATAAGATAGTCTATGGAATTATTTACTTCTCTATCACTGAATAACATATTAGTAGTTGATTACTATATATTGTTTAGTGGTGGATTATTTGGGATAAAGTATATATACAATAGAAAACTTGTAGTCAATGATATGCTGACAAATGTTTAGCACTTGTCTTCCCAGAAAACAAACAAACAAAACAAAATGTCAATGACACACTTTTAAGTATAATCTGCAAAAATCTCCATCACTTTTTAAGTTTAGACATACAACAAAATAATACATCAAGCTACCATTTGCTAATTGCTGTGAAGTAAATGTTCACATTGGGAATCTAATAATCCATTCTCATAATCAAACTGACTGCTACACGCCCCTGGTTGTAGTTTTACTACCAAGTATTCTTAATTGTAAGGGCCCTTTAAATGGGCTGCGCCACAGCGCATCATTGAGGCCTGGAAGTAATTTCTGTGGATATTAGGACTGCCTTGTAGGTGGGATCCTTTCCATTTGAGATAGCTTCGTAATGGGTGACTCTCTCGCTGATTGGCTGTGTGTGTGACCTCACAGGCCCTATGTAAACCCACTGCAGGCAGCAATCACTCTCTTTAACCTGGTGCTCTTCACCCTGGCTTCCTAGCCTGGGTGGCCAAGCCAAGATGGATAGCCAAAAGAGGTAAGGATTTTGGTAGTGAACACGTGGGTCTTCTGACCAGGTGTTCACTAGGGAACCAAGAAGTCAGGGGCATCAGTTAGGGCATTATGTGAGTAGGTATAATAAAGGCTTTTAAGATTACACATGGCTGTTCTTGAGTACGCTACCGGTTATTAAGATACAGATACAAGAGATTGTGGCCAGAGACCTTTGAAGGCCTCAGAGGAGGCGAGCCAGGTAGAGTTCACACTGCTAAGCACAGTGGTCAAAGGTACTCTGGTGGGTCTAGGACAGACTAGTAATTATAACTGCCGGGAGAGCATGTTACACTTAATGGGTTTTAATGTTAGTCCTAACAAATTAAGGGAGTGGAACCCAATATGACAAGAAAGAATTCAGTTGAACTCTCCCAACATTTCCACCCCCAAATAACTTTAAGATAACACTTCAAATGAAAGTCAGGAGTGTCAGCATCAGCAAAAGATCTGAATGATACATTATTTTTTTTCCTCAATAAATTATAGTGGCTTTTTGGCCTAAAATTTCCCCTCTGAATGGTATCTGTCTTCTAAATATTTTTTCCGGTTATTGATAGATAAAAATTGTACTGACTTCTACAACTGAGATAAATATATTATTCTATTTTCTATTTAATTTTTATAGTTCATTTTCTTAGGTCTGATTTTATAATCTAGCAGAAAGTTATTATACTACTTGGTGTGAGGGAAGTCAGGATCTGATTTATTTTTCACTCTGCCCAGGGACAATATTTTGGGTGTGATCATATGACTGTAGACCCCAAATGGTCTGAGCCAACTGAATTGCAAATATGAGATTTCTATGGCTTCACTAGGCACATTGTCTCTCAGCCTTGTGCTCTTCTACAGCAGGAACGTTTTCCCTAACATTCAGTTACAGGTTCCTTTTTTTCCTTCTACATCATTTAGTTGTTAAGGTGAAGAAAATAAATTCATCAGGAGGGCTTGAGGGAAACTGCTACATCTTCTGCCATTTCCCTTCATTATTTTGTTTTCTGATCTTTCAAAGTATCAGCATTACTTCAGATTTCCACCATTTCCATGATTGCTTTCAGTTACCAATAACAAAAAGAGAAAAAATGAGCAGTTCTGAGAAAAGCATCATTCTAGGTGTCCCTTAGGGTCACTGAAAGATGGTATAATGTAATAGGTACTCAAAGAAAGTAGAATTTTCTACTTCACATTATTCTTTCAAATTCAACATTAGAATGAGACATTCTTACAGCCAAAGAAAACAATTTTAAAAGAAATATCTATGACATATCTATTAAAAACATATCTGAAAGCCATGTGGAGAAATATTAGCTGTGGGATTAAGTAGTGGAAAAAGAAACAGCAGCATTTTGAAAACAAAGTAAGGGGACCTGAGAAGTGATCAGAAATCAATTACAAGGATGCTGCTGTGCTTGCACTTGCTGCAAAACCAATTACTTTTTGGTAACTCCATTGCCTATACCCACTTTTAGTTCATAGTTTAAGACTAAGAAGGAAAATTTTATGTCAAAGGACTGTAAATCCTGAAGGGCATCATTACTTCTTGCCCCAAGAGGTCAGGCACTTAAAGAACAATAGCAGTAATAATTCCAAGGGGTTAAAAGACCAGTTCTAGGTAAGGACCAGAGTACAGACCAAGAAAGCAGTGAGCATACCATCTTGGAAGCAGTAAAATCTTCCAACCCCCCATAACTGTCTAAAAATAGCAGTGCAAAAAAGGCCTGAAGTTTGAGACTGTGAACCTAACCTATTCCACTGATTAACTAGTCTATTTCTTAGCCAACACCAAATCATTTTGGTGACTGCTGCTTTATAATATAGTTCTAGATCAGGTACAGCTAGGCCATGTTCATTTGATTTTTTTTTCATTACTTCCTTTGAAATTCTGGACCTTGTCTTCTTCCATATGAATTTTGTTGTTATTTTTTTCTAGGTCATTAAAATAGTTTCTTGGGCATCTGATTGGCATAGCACTAAATAAATAGATTAGTTTGGGGAGTATTATCATCTTAATTATATTTGCTCAGCCTATTCAAGAGCACTGAATGTCTTTCCAATTATTTAAATCTGACTTTATTTTTGTGGCAAGTGTTTTGTAATTTTGCTCATATAATTCCTGACTTTCCTTTGGTAGATATATTCCCAAATATTTTATACTACCGACCATTATTTTGAATGGAATTTCTCTTTGTATCTCTTGCTGTTGGATTGTGTTGGTAATGTATAAAAATGCTGAGGATTTCTGTGGATTTATTTTGTATCCTGCAATTTTGCTAAAGTTCTCAATTATTTCTAATAGCTTTTTAGCAGAGTCTTTGGGGTTTTCTAAGTATACCATCATGTCATCTGCAAAGAGTGATAGTTTGATTTCCTCATTACCTACTCTAATTCCTTGAATCTCTTTCTTGGCTCTTATTGCCGAGGCTAGCGTTTTTAGTAAAATATTGAATAGTAATGGTGATAGTGGACAACCTTGTTTCATTCCTGATCCTCCTGGGAAAGGTTCCATTTTATGGCCATTACATATGGTATTTACTGACAGTTTTAAATATATGCTCCTTATTATTTTAAGGAATAGTCCATTTATTCCTACACTCTCAGGTGTTTTTAGTAGGAATGGATGTTGGATTTTATCAAATGCTTTTTTCTGCATCTATTGAGATGATCATATGGTTTTTGTTAATTTGGTTATTGATATAGTCTATTATGCTACCAGTTTTCCTAATATTGAATCAGCCCTGCATTCCTGGTATAAATCCCACTTAGTCATAGTGTATTATCCTGGGGATGATTTTCTGTAGTCTTTTTGCTAATATTTTATTTAAGATTTTAGCATCAATATTCATTAGGGAGATTTGTCTATAATTTTCTTTCTCTGTTTTCAGCCTACCTAATTTAGGTATCAGTACCATGTCTGTATCATAAAAGGAATTTGGTAGGACTCCTTCAATCCCTATTTTTTAAAATAGTTTATATAACCTTGGAGTTAATTGTTCTTTAAATGTTTGGTAGAATTCACATGTAAATCCATTTGGTCCTGGGGATTTTTTCTTAGGGAGTTAGTTGATAGCTTGTTGTATTGATTTTTCTGAAATGGGACTATTTAGACTATTTATTTCTTCCTCTGTTAATCTGGGCAAGCTATATTTTGAAGATATTTTTTCATTTCATTTAAGTTATCGAATTTATTGGCACAAAGTTGAGCAAAGTAGCTCTTAACTATTGTTCTAATTTCCTCTTCATTAGTGGTGAGTTCTCCCTTTTCATTTTTAAGACTAACAATTTGCTTTTCCTCTTTCCTTTTTTTTTAATCAGGTTTACTAAGGGGTTTGTCTATTTTGTTGGTTTTTTCATAGAATCAACTCTTAGTTTTATGGAGTTTTTTAATTTGTTCCTTTTCTAGCATTTTTAGTTGTAAGCCCAATTCGTTGACCTTCTCTTTCTCTATTTTATGTAAGTGCCCCTCTAGTGATATAAAATTTCCCCTTATTACTGCTTTGGCTGTATTCCACATATTTTGGTATGATGTCTCATCATTGTCATTATCTTGGGTGAAATTATTAATTGTTTCTATAATTTGCTGTTTCACCCAGTCATTCTTTAAGATGAGATTGTTCATTTTCCAATTACTTTTTGGTCTATTTACCCCTGGCTTTTTATTAAATTTAATTTTCATTGAATTGTGGTGTGAAAAGAATGCATTTACTATTTCTGCCTTACTGCATTTGATTTTGAGGTTTTTATGCCCTAGTATATGATCAATTTTTGTATAGGTTCCAGGAACTGCTGAGAAGAAAGTATACTCCTTTCTTTCTCCATTTAGCTTTTGCCAAAGATCTATTGTACCAAACTTTTCTAGAATTCTATTTACCTCTTTGATTTCTTTCTTATTTATTTTGTGATTTGATTTATCTAGTTCTTAAGAGTGCAAGGTTGAGATCTCCCACTATTATAGTTTTGCTGTCTATTTCTTTTTGCAGCTTGCTTAATTTCTCTTTTAAGTTTTTAGATGCTGCACCACTTGGTGTGTATATGTTTAATATTGATACTGCTTCATTATCTATGCTACCCTTTAGCAAGATATAATGCCCTTCCTTATCTCTTTTAATTAGATCAAATTTTGTTTTTGCTTGATTTGAGATGAGGATGGCTACCCTTGCTTTTTTGGCTTCATCTGAAGCATAGTAGATTCTGCTCCACCCTTTTACTTTTCTTCTGAATGTATCACCCTTTTTCAGGTGTGTTTCCTTAAATAACATAGAGTAGGATTCTGGCTTTTAATCTTCCTCTTTATGAGGGAGTTTACCCCATTCACATTTATGGTTAGAATGGCTAATTCTATATTGCTTGCCATCCTGTTAACCCTTGCTTATGTTTTTCTCCTTTCCTTCCCTCTTACCCCTCTCCCCAGTATAACACTTGTGACCACCACTTGCTTTTCATAGTCCTCCCTTTTTAGTATCCTTCCCCACCTTAAAGTTCCTCCCCCTTTTTTACCCCTTTTCATCACAATTTCTGTATTCCCTTCCCCTTAGCTTACTCCTTCTTTCTCACTTTTCAATGAAGTGGAAGAATTTTCACCATAAATTGAATATGTCTATTGATACACACTATGTTCATCCCCCACCTTTCTTTCTCTCAGATGTAATAGGTTACCTTTGCCTCTTCATGAGATGTAGAGCCACCACTTTACCCTTTTTTATGATATCTAGTTTCTAGGACAAATTATACATGTGTTCTTTACATATCTTTATGGTAGAAATATAGTTCTCAAGATTTCTTTTTACCTTTTTAGCAATCTCTTGATTTCTGTATTTGAAGATTGAAAATTTGTGTATATCTGTTTTTTTTCCATTAAGTATAGATGGAATTCATTTATTTTGTTAAATGTCTATCTTCTTCCCTGGAAAACAATGCTCATTTTTCCTGGGTAAGTTATTCTTGGCTGCATACCAAGTTCCTTAGGCTTTCATATTCCAAACCCTTCATTCTTTTCAAATGGATGCTGCTAGATCCTGGATTATCTTTGTTGTGGCTCCATCATATCTGAATTGTTTTTTTCTAGAAGCTTCCAATAATTTTTCCTTTGTCTGATGGTTCTTGAACTTGGCCACTATATTTCTTGGCGTTTTGATTTTAGGGTCCCTTTCAGTAGGTGATCGATGAATTTTTTTCAATGTTTATTTTACCCTCTGTTTCTAAAATGTCTGGGCAGTTATCTATGATAATTTCCTGGAATATAGTGTCCAGGCTAATTTTTCCCCTCACATTTTTCAGGGAGTCTGATTATTCTCAAATTGTCTCTCCTGGATCTGTTTTCCAGTTATGTTGTCTTCCCATAAGGTACTTGACATTCTTTTCAATTGTTTCGTTTTTCTGGTTTTGCTTGACTACCTCTTGGTTTCTCCTTGAGTCATTCATTTCTACTTGTTTGAGTCTAATTTTCAATGATGTATTTTCTTCACTCACATTTTTTTAAAATATCTTTTTGTAATTGTCCAATGGAGTTTTTAAGTGAGTTTTTTTTCCTCTATGGAATTTTTGTCCATTTCATCAATTTTATTTTTTAGAGAACTGTTTTCTTTTTCCAGCTCATTAATCCTGTTTTCCTTGGAGCTGTTTACCTTTTCTAATTCACTAATTTTGTTATTCAATGATTTTATTTCTTTATCCACTCTGTCTTTAAATGCGTGGGATAACTTCTCCAGACTCTCTTGCCAAGCTTCCCTTTCCTTGTCCCATTTCTCTTCTAGCTCTCTTGTGAGAGTTTTTTTTGATTTCCTCTGAGAGTCTTATGTATTGAGGAGCAGATCATATCCCCCTTAGGGGATTCCTCTGGAGTCAGTCTGCTTTTAGTCTCCTCAATGTTTCAAGTCTGCACTCTCTCCATACAGAAGCTGTCAATGGTTAGAGCCCTTTTAAATTTTTTGTTCATTTTGTCAGAGCAGGAATCAAAAAAAATAAATTGACAAGAGAAATAATTAGTCTGTTTTGGGGGGGCGGATGGGGCTAGATGTTGTTACCGGGCTTCCTCTACAGACTGCGGGAGACAGCAATGAGGCACTAACAGGGCAGCAATGTCTGTGCTGTGTCTGTGCTCTGAGGCTCTAAGAATGTACTGAGTCACTCTGGGTAGGGGTGAGGGTGGGGGTGTCTGGATCAAAAGAGACGCTAGCTTTCTGGGGTTTTATTCATTACCTCTGGTATTTACACCTTCTCTGCTGCTCCTGGCTGCCAAGATGGAACATCCACACTGGGGTAAAAGTCTTTTCGCAAAAACGGAATTGATTGCATCCTTCCCAGTCAGGTCTGAGCTGTGTGAGCTGCCTGCCTCACTCTCTCTTCCTGCCCTCAGTCTGTGCACAGTCTGTTCATCCCCTCCCCAAGCAAACACACACCTTCTCTGGCGAATTTCAAGGATGTCTTCTGTTGGTGATTGTTTGTGGGTTTCTTTTCTGGTCAAGCATTAATTCCAAGGCTTGTCATGAAGTAAGTCCTGAGAGAAAACGTGGAGCTCAAGCAGCTGTCTGCCTCCATGCCGCCATCTTGGCCAGAAGACCCTGTAGCCATTATTTTTGATAAAGGTCACATTTAAATAATTTATAAACAACTGTGTGAAATTTATAAACTACAGTCATTCCCCAATTGACACATGGTCAAATGATATGAACATATAATTTTCAGATGATGAAATAAAAACCACCTTTAGTCATGAAAAAGTGCTCTAAATCACTATTGATTAGAGAAATATAAATTAAAACAACTCTGAGATACCACCTTACATCTCTCAGATTGGCTAAGATGACAGAAAAAGATAAATGTTAGAGATGATGTAGGAAAACTGGAACTCTAATGCATTGTTGGTGGTGCCATCACATGATCCAACCATTCTGGAGTGCAACCTGGAACTATGCCCAAAGGGCTATAAAATTGTGCATACTCTTTAACCCAGCACTGCCATTACTGGATCTGCACCCCCATAATAGATCTTTTTGTGGTAGCAAAACAAAACAAACAAACAAACAAAAAAACAAAAAAAGAAAGCAAAACAAGTAGATGCTCATCAATTGGGAAAAGGTGGAATGTGGTATATAGCAATAATAGAATATTGTTCTATAAAAATGATGAACAAGCTGACTATAAAAAGGCCTGGAAAGATTTACATGCATTGATGCTAAGTGAAACAAGCAGAACAAGAAATACGTTGTATACAATAACAGCAAGAATGCGTGATGGTCAGCTCTGAAAAACTTGCTTCTTCTCAGTGGTTCACTGATCCAAAGTAATCCAAATAGACTTTGGACAAAAAATGCCATCTGCATCCAGAAAAAAAGAACTGAGGAGTCTGAATGTAAATCAGTGTATGGTATGTTCACTTTTTTTCTGTCTTTTTTATCTTTCTTGTGGTTTTAACTTTTGCTCTGATTTTTCTCTCCCAACATGATTCATGAAACAATGTATGTTAAAATAAACAAATAATTTTCTTTAAAAAAAAAAAAAAAAGAAGTACATCCCAAAATGTAAATTCCCAGGAATATTATAACCAACTTCCATAGTCTTTGGGTAAAATCAAAAACATTATCGAAGAAGAAACTGTTCTAATTCCTTAGCAGTCATGGTCAGTATCACACAAGATTCAGCATTTATCATTATAAAGGAGCAGAGGCTTTTAGATATACTGGAAGGCAAAAGAACTGGGATTATAACCAAGAATAACTCTTTCAGCAAAACTGAGTATAATACTTCAGGGTAAAAAAAAGGATATTTAATGATATAAACCGTTTTCAAGAAATGCTAGCTATAGCAATAAGACAAAAAAAGAAATTGAATGAATAAAAATAGGCAATGAGGAAACAGAACTATTACTTTTAATAGATGATATTCTATAATTAGACAATCCATGAGAATCAACTAAAAACTGAGATAAGTAAAAATTTCAGCTAGGTTGCAAGATGTAAAATAAACCAACAATCATCAGCAATTCTATAATACTACCAAGAAAGAAAATAGCAGAAGAAATAAAAAGAGAAATTCCATTTTAAATAACTATAGACAATATACAATAAATAGGAATTTATTTATGAAGAAAGACTCAGGGATATATGAACATAATTTCAAAATATAGATAGATCTACATGGCTCAAATAATATTAAATGTGCATGTGTAGGATAAGTCAATATAATAATAATTATAAGTGTACCTAACTTAATTTACTTATTCAGTCATACCAGAAAAAATGTTATAAAATTAGAAGGAATAAGAATTAAATTCAGATGACATGATGGTATACTTAGAGAACCCCAAAGACTCTGCTAAAAAGCTATTAGAAATAATTCAGAATTTTAGCAAAGTCGCAGGATACAAAATAAATCCACATAAATCCTCAGGATTTTTATACATTACCAACACAATCCAACAGCAAGAGATACAAAGAGAAATTCCATTCAAAATAACAGTCGATAGTATCAAATATTTGGGAATATATCTACCAAAGGAGAGTCAGGAATTATATGAGCAAAATTACAAAACACTTGCCACAAAAATAAAGTCAGATTTAAATCATTGGAAAGACATTCAATGTTCTTGGATAGGCCGAGCGAATATAATAAAGATGACAATACTCCCCAAACTAATCTATTTATTTAGTGCTATACCAATCAGACTCCCAAGAAACTATTTTAATGACCTAGAAAAAATAACAACAAAATTCATATGGAAGAATAAAAGGTCGAGAATTGCAAGGGAACTAATGAAAAAAAAGTCAGAGGAAGGTGGTCTAAGTGTACCTGATTTAAAGCTATATTATAAAGCAACAGTCACCAAAACCATTTGGTATTGGCTAAGAAATAGACTAGTTGATCAGTGGCATAGGTTAGGTTCACAGGACAAGATAGTGAATAAAAATAGCAATCTAATCTTTGACAAACCCAAAGATCCCAAATTTTGGGATAAGAATTCATTATTTGACAAAAACTGCTGGGAAAACTGGAAATTAGTATGGCAGAAACTAGGCATGGACCCACATTTAACACCACATACTAAGATTAGATCAAAATGGGTCCAAGATTTAGGCATAAAGAACGAAATCATAAATAAATTGGAGGAACATGGGATGGTTTACCTCTCAGACTTGTGGAGGAGGAAGGAGTTTGTGTCCAAGGGAGAACTAGAGACCATTATTGATCACAAAATAGAACATTTTGATTACACCAAATTAAAAAGTTTCTGCACAAACAAAACTAATGCAAACAAGATTAGAAGGGAAGTAACAAATTGGGAAAAAATTTTTACAGTTAAAGGTTCTGATAAAGGCCTCATCTCCAAAATATACAGAGAATTGACTTTAATTTATAAGAAATCAAGCCATTCTCCAATTGATAAATGGTCAAAGGATATGAACAATTTTCAGATGATGAAATTAAAACTATTTCCACTCATATGAAAGAGTGTTCCAAATCACTATTGATCAGAGAAATGCAAATTAAGACAACTCTGAGGTATCATTACACACCTGTCAGATTGGCTAAGATGACAGGAACAAATAACGATGAATGTTGGAGGGGCTCTGGGAAAACTGGGACACTGATGCATTGTTGGTGGAGTTGTGAAAGAATCCAACCATTCTGGAGAGCAATCTGGAATTATGCCCAAAAAGTTATCAAAATGTGCATACCCTTTGACCCAGCCATACTACTACTGGGCTTATACCCCAAGGAACTACTAGAGAAGGGAAAGGGTCCTGTATGTGCCAAAATGTTTGTGGCAGCCCTTTTCATAGTGGCTAGAAACTGGAAGATGAATGGATGTCCATCAATTGGAGAATGGTTGGGTAAACTATGGTATATGAATGTTATGGAATATTATTGTTCTATAAGAAATGACCAACAGGAGAAATACAGAGAGGCTTGGAGAGACTTACATCAACTGATGCTGAGTGAAACGAGCAGAACCAGAAGATCATTATACACTTCAACAATGATACTGTATGAGGATGTATGCTGATGGAAGTGGATTTCTTCAACATAGAGAAGAACTAATCCAATTCCAATTGATTAATGATGGACAGAACCAGCTACATCCAGAAAAGGAACACTGGGAAATGAATGTAAACTGTTATTTTTACCTTCTGAATCCAATTCTTCCTGTGCAACAAAAAATTCGGTTCTACACACATATATTGTATCTAAATTATACTGTAATATATTTAACATATATAAGACTGCTTGCCATCTGGGGGAGGGGTTTGGGGGAGGAAGGGAAAAATCTGAATAGAAGTAAGTGCAAGGGATAATGTTGTAAAAAATTACCCATGCATATGTACTGTCAAAAAATGTTATAATTATAAAATAAAATAAAAAATTAAAAAAAAAAAAAAAAAAAAGAATTAAATTCAGCAGGAAGACCAAAAAGCCAAGAAGATAAAGAGAATCACCAGAAATAAAATGTTAAAAATAAACAAAAACAAACAAAAAAAACCACAACAGATCAAATATTAAAAAGATGAGAATACTACCTAAATGAATCTGCTTATTTAGTGCTGTACTAATCAGACTCCCAGGGAACTACTTTCTTGATCTAGAAAAAAAATAACAACAAAATTCATCTGGAAGAACAAAAGGTCAAGAATTTCCAATGTATTAATGAAAAAAACAAAAACAAAAATAAAAAAAACAAAAAAAAAAATGAAGCCTTTTTGTACTGAATCTAAAACTATATTATAAAGCAGCAGTCATCTAAATCTAAGTTTTGATGGCTATGAAATAGAGTCATTGGTCAGTGAAATAGGTTCCATTCACAGAACAAAATAGTCAATGAATATAGTAATCTATTATTTGAGAAACCCCAAGAACCCAGCTTTTGTGATAAGAATTCACTATTTGACAAAAACTGGGAGGAAAATTGGAAACTAGTATGCCATAAATTAGTCATTGACCCAAATGGGTTCATGATCTAGACATAAACAATGATATTATAAATCATTAGAACAATATAGGATAATTTACTTTTCAGGTCCATGGAGGAGGAAGGAATGTTTGACCAAACAAGTAGAGATCATTAATCATCACAAAATAGATGATTTTTATTATATAAAGTTGAAACGTTTTTGTATAAACAAAACTAATGCAGACAAGATTAGAAGGGAAGCAAATGGGAAAACATTTTTATGTTCACAGATTCTGATAAAGGCCTCATTTCTAAAATATATAGAGAATGGACTCATACTATTTTGTCCTCTGATACTTACCTATGCCATTGATTTACTATTCTATTTCTTAGCCAGTACCAAATCATTTTGATGACCATTGTTTATACTATAATTTTAGGTCTGATGTAGCTAGGCTACCTTCATTTGCATTTTTTCATTAATTCCCTTGAAATTCTTGATCTTTTGTTCTTCCAGGTGAACTTTGTTACTTTTTTTTTCTAGCTCTGTAAAGTAATTTCTTGGGAGCTTGATTAATATGGCATTAAATAAGTAGATTGATTTAGGTAGTATTGTCAATTTTATTATATTATCTCAGCCCACCCATGAACACTTGATTTTTCTCCAATTGATTAAATTTGATTTTATTTGTGTGGAAAATGTTTTGTAATTATGTTCAAACAGTTACTGACTTGGCCTTGACAGGTAGACTCCCAAATATTTTGCATTCTCAAATGCTACTTTAAATGGAATTACTCTCTGTATATCTTGCTGCTAGATTTTATTAGTAATATATAAAAATGCTGATGATTTATTTGGATTTATTTTGTGTCCAAGTTTGCTAAAGTTGTGAATTTTTTTGACTACTTTTTTTAGTTGATTCTCTATGATTCTCTAAGTATACCATCACGTCATCTGCTAAGAGTAATAATTTGGTTTCCTCATTGCCTACTCTAATTCCTTTATTTATTTATTTTTCTTCTCTTATTGCCTAAGCTAACATTTCTAATACAGTGTTAAATAGGGATGGTGATAGTGGGCAACCTTGTTTTACCCCTGCTCTTATTGGGAATGGTTCTAGTTTATCCCCATTATGTATGATGCTTACTGATGGTTTTAAATAGTTTTGACTGATCATTTTAACAAAAATCCATTTATTCCTACATTGTTTAGTGTTTTTAATAGGAATAGATATTGGATTTTATCAAATGCCTTTTCTACATCTATTGAGATAATTACATAATTTTGTAAGTTTGTTTATTGATTTAATGAATTACGCTATTTATTTTCCTAATATTAAATTAGCCCTACATTCCTGGTATAAATTCTACTTGGTTTTGGTGTATTATCCAGGAAATAATTTGCTGTAATCTCAATGCTAATATTTTATTTAAGATTTTTACATCAATATTCAGTAAAGGGAGTGGTCTATAATTTTCTTTATTTGTTTTGACCCTGCCTGGTTTAGGTATGAGCATAATATCTGTGTCATAAAAAGGAATTTGGTAGGACTTCTTTTGTCCATATTTTTCCAAATAGTTTACATAGTATTGGAGTTCACTGTTCTTTAAATATTTGTTAGAATTCATATGTAAATCTATCTAGCCCCAGAGATTTTTTTCTTAGGGGATTGATTAATTGCTTGTTCTGTTTCTTTTTCTAAAATGTGAGTATTGAAGTAATTTATTTCCTATTCTGTTAACCAGGATAATCTATATTTGTATAAGTATTCTTCTATTTCACTTAGTTGATCAGATTTATTGACATATAGTTAGGTAAAATAATTCCTAATTATTGCTCTAATTTCCTCTTCATTGGTGAAAAGTTCTTCTTTTTCATTTTTGATATTAACAATTGGATTTCTTATTTTCTCCTCTTATCACATTGACTAAAAGTTGACCTATTTTGTTAGTTTTTTCATAAAACCAACTCTTATTTTTGTTTATTAATTTAAAAAGTTTTCTTACTGTCAATTTTGTTAATCTCCACATCTATTTATTTATTTATTTTAAATATTTTTTTTTTCCACAGGTGCAATTGGGATTGTTACCCAGGATATCACATAGCTAGGAAGTATTAAGTATCTAAAGCCAGATTTTAACTCAGGTCCTCCTGATTTCATGGCTTGTTCTCTATCCACTGTGCCATCTGTCTGCCCCATCCCCTTTTATTTTCAGAATTTCAAATTTGGTATTTAATTGGGGTTTTTAATTTGTTCTTTTTCTAGCTTTTTTTAGTAGTATGTCAAATTTGTTGATCTTCTCTTTCTCTATTATATGCAAAGAAACATCTAGAGTTATAAAACTCTCCCTAAAAACTGCATCCATTAAATTTTGGTATGCTGTCTTGTGACTGTCATTTCCTTGGATGAAATTATCAATTGTATATATAATCTGTTGTTTTACCCACTCACTCTTTAGGAATTAATTATTAGGTTTCCAATTAATTTTTTGTCTATCCCCCCCTAGTCTTTTATTGCATGTGGTTTTTACTATACCATGGTCTGAAAAGAATGGATTTACTATTTCTGCCTTTCTGCATTTAATTTTGAAGTTGTTATTCACTAATACTTGGTCAATATTTGTATAGTTTTCTGTTCTCTTCTTTTCCTCAATTGCAATAGGGTCTTTTTTTGTTTGTTTGTTTCTCCATGATGTAATTTACACCATTTTATTTCCATTTTCCTCTTCTTCCAGTAGAATTCAATATCTTTCTCTAGTTTATTTTTTAATTTTTTGATTGTACATTTTTATTGACAAAACATATGCATGTGGGGAGTGGAGCCAAGATGGAGAAGAAGATACACACAATTTTGTGAGCTCCCTTCTTCCCTCAATACCATTAGTTAAATCAGCCTCAAAAATAACACTGGACTGATAGAAACCACAAGGATTGGGAGCAAACTTACCACCTGAAGAGAATCTGGAGTTTCAACAGAAAAGATCGGTCCCCAGGGGAGGAAAAAAAAAGGCCAGCACAGACAGGGTTAGGTGCTAGCACACTGTGCCTATTGATCTGGGGAGAACTCTGGGATCAGAGAAGCCACTGAAATAGCAGAATTTGGCACAGGCTGATAGCTCTTCTCTACTTATAAAACAGCAGTTCAGAAGAGAAATCAAGCCACTTTAAAATATAAAGCCAGATACTAGAACCACCCCCAAATTGGAAGTGACTTAACAGATCTCAGCACGGCTGTGAAGCCTCCATCTGCTCTCTGGGGCTTCATCTTGGGGTAGGTAAGAGCTTGAATAGCAGGGACACAGCCCAAGGCAACATATAATTCACATAGTGACTGGCTTGGCTGGAGGCTGTGGATCTCAGCCACAGAAGTCCCAGAGAAGCGGAGCCTTTGAAATAGGGACCGCAGTTTCTGGGCAGACACTTCCAGTTTGAGCGCAGGGGCTTTTCATGTCAGCTGCTGATATCCACACCCCATGGGACGCATTGGCTGGGCTTTGTGTTGCCTTTACTGTTCAGTCTTAAACCTCGGGGAAGTCTCTAGGACACACAGCAGGGTTCCTTCACTGGGCAACTTTCATATCCCAGCCTCAGCCATACTAATCACCACTGAGACACTTCCAGGGAGGAGGAGGGGAATTCTCTCCCAGAGCTCTCTTAGCTCAGGCATAGGAGCCACTGCATCCATCTGGTCTGAGAGGAAGCTGATAAATAAATAAATAAATATTTTTTTACCCCAAGAACTGACCCCAAAAGATTTTTTTAATATGAGTAAAAAGCAAAAAAGAACCACTGATTCCTTCTACACAGAGAAAGAGCTGGTATCCAACCCCGAGGAAGTTAACAGCAGAGAGTCAGCAGATAACAACCTAAGGGGGAATACTTGCCCCCGATTACATAACTCTCTCCTAGAAGAGACTATTAAAAATTAAGAGAGTTTGAAGAAAAATGGGGAAAGGAAAGAGAAGCAATGATAGAGAATAACAATGTTCTGAAATTTGAATTGGAAAAAATAAATAATTCACAGGAGATTCACGGAAAGAAAATTTGTGAATTAGAAAAGGTAAAAAATCACAGGAAAGTAGGATTTCTGAATTGGAAAAGATAAAAAATTCTCAAGAAAGTAGGATTTCTGAATTGGAAAAGATAAAAAAAGTCTCAAGAAAATAGGATTTCTGAATTGGAAAAAGAAAATAATTCTCTAAAAAATTAGGGAAATGAAAAAACATTGAATAGAGCAAAATAATTCATTTAAAAACTCAATTGTGCATAAAAAAAAAGATCTAAAAACTGTGAATGAAGAAAATAACTTTTTAAAAATCAGGACTGAACAAATAGAAATGAATGATTCATTGAGAACCCAAGAATCAGTCAAACAAAACAAAACAAAAAATGAAAAGCTGGAGAATAAGGTCAAATACTTACTGGGAAAATCTATAGACCTGGAAAAGAGATCTAGGAGAGGTAATCTGAGGTTCATTGGACTTCCCAAAAACTATGACCAAAAAAAGAGCCTAGATTCTATTTTATAGGAAATCATCAAAGAGAACTGTCCAGAGATAATAGAAACAGAAGGGAAAATAGTCGTGGAAAGAATTCATCGAACACCTTCTGAAGAAGACCCTAAAAAAACCAAAAAAAACTCCATGGAATATTGTGGCTAAACTGCAGAATTACCACACAAAGGAAAGAATATTGCAAGCAGCTAGAAAAAAGCAATTCAAATATCAAGGGGCCACAATAAGAGTCACTCAAGATCTGGCTGCCTCCACATTAAAAATCAAAGGGCCTGGAACCTGATATTCCAAAAGGCAAAATATCAAGGATTGCAAGCAAGAATAAACTACCCAGCTAAGTTTAGCATTTTTTCCATGGAAGAAGATGGTCATTCAGTAAAATAGAGGAATTCCATATGTTTCTAAGAAAAAAAAAAACAGCCTTAAACAAAAAATTTAATCTACATCCACAAGACTGAAGAGAAACAGAAAAAGGTACACAGAACCCTTGTGAACTGTATCTCTGTTGTGGATATATAGATAGTACACATGGATAATTTGATTTTACTGATATAAAAAAAGGGGTTAATAGTAAAGGGAAGGGGGTAGTATCAGAAAAAGGGTAAGGAGTGATAAAAAGAGGGAAACTACATCCCAGGAAGAGGCATAGAAAATATACCATATCTGAGGGAATTTAGAGAGGGGGAGAAATATTGTGTGAATTTTACTCTATTCAGAAGAGGCTCAAAGAGGAAATAATTGACATATTTGTTTTTCAGAGAATTCTCTCTCACCTCATTAAAAGAGGAGAGAGGAAAAGGGTAAAGGAAGAGGGGAATAAGGGAAGGGACTTGGAAGGAAGGGGGAGCGATATTAAAAAAAAGGAGGTCTGTGTGTCACAAGTGGGGTCTATAAATTAAATATCGGTGAAAGGGTTCAGGGGGGTCAAGGGAAAAATCATAATCTGGGGATAATATGATGGCAGGAAATACAGAATTAGTAATTTTAACTGTAAATGTGAATGGGATGAACGCTCCCATCAAATGGAGACTGATAGCAGACTGGATCAAAAGTCAAAACCCTACAATATGTTGTTTACAGGAAACACACTTAAAGCAGGGAGATACATACAGAGTAAAGGTAAAAGGTTGGAGCAGAATCTATTATGATTCAGGTAAAGCCAAAAAAGCAGGGGTAGCCATCCTTATCATAGATCAAACAAAAGCAGAATTTGATCTAATTAAAAGAGATAAGGAAGGAACTTATATCCTGCTAAAAGGTAGCATAAACAATGAATTCATATCAATACTAAACATATATGCACCAAGTGGTATAGCATCTAACTTTCTAAAGGAAAAGTTAAGAGAGGTGCAAGAAGAAATAGACAGTAAAACTATAATAGTGGGATATCTCAACCTTGCACTCTCAGATTTAGACAAATAAAACCACAAAACAAATAAGAAAGAAATTTAAAAAGGAAATAGAACACTAGAAAAACTAGGTATGATAGACCTTTGGAGAAAACTGAATGGAGATAGAAAGGAATATACTTTCTTCTCAGCAGTTCATGGATCCTATACAAAAATTGACTATATATTAGGACATCAAGATTTCAAAATTAAATGTAAGAAGGCAGGAATAATAAATGCCTTCTTCCGAGATCACAATGCAATAAAAACTGCATTGAATAAGAAGTTAGGGGTAAATAAACCAAAAAGTAATTAGAAACTGAATAATCTCATCTTAAAGAATGACTGGGTGAAACAGCAAATTATAGAAACAATTAATAATTTCACCCAAGATAATGACAATTATGAGACATCATACCAAAATCTGTGGGATGCAGCTAAACTGGTAATAAGGGGAAATTTTATATCCTTACAGGCTTATTTGAACAAAATAGAGAAAGAGAAGATTAACGAATTGGGCTTGCAACTTAAAAAGCTAGAAAAAGACCAAATTAAAACCCCCAACCAAAAATCAAACTTGAAATACAAAAATTAAAAGGAGAAATCAATAATATTGAAAGTAAAAAAACTATTGAATTAATAAATAAAACCAAGAGTTGGTTTTATGAAAAAGCCAATAAAATAGATAAACCTTTGGTAAATCTGATCAGAAAAAGGAAAGAGAAAAATCAAATTTTTAGTTTTACAAAGGAAAAGGGAGATCTTTCCAACAATGAAGAGGAAATTAGAGAAATAATAAGGAGTTACTTTGCCCAACTTTATGCCAATAAATTTGATAACTTAAGTGAAATGGATGACTTCCTCCAAAAATATAGGCTTCCTAGATTAACAGAGGAGGAAATAAATGGCTTAAATAGTCCCATTTCAGGAAAAGAAATAGAACAAGCCATTAATCAACTCCTCAGGAAAAAATCCCCAGGACCAGATGGATTTACATGTGAATTTTACCAAACATTTAAAGAACAATTAGTCCCAATGTTATATCAATTATTTGAAAAAATAGGGGATGAAGGAGTCCTACCAAACTCCTTTTATGACACAGACATGGTACTGATACCTAAACCTGGTAAATCGAAAACTGAGAAAGAAAATTATAGACCAATTTCCTTAATGAATATTGATGCTAAAATCTTAAATAATATATTAACAAAAAGACTTCAGAAAATCATCCCCAGGATAATACACTATGATCAAGTAGGATTCATACCAGGAATGCAGGGCTGGTTTAATATTAGGAAAACTATTAGTGTAATTGACCATATTAATAATCAAATTAATATAAACCATATGATCATCTCAATAGATGCAGAAAAAGCATTTGACAAAACCCAACATCTATTCCTACTAAAAACGCTTGAGAATATAGGAAAAAATGGACTATTCCTTAGAATAATCAGGAGCCTATGTTTATGCCCATCACTAAGCATAATATGCAATAGAAATAAACTGCAACTTTTCCCAGTAAGATCAGGAGTGAAACAAGGTTGCCCACTATCACCATTACTATTCAATATAGTACTAGAAATGCTAGCCTCGGCAATAAGAGCCAAGAAAGAGATTCAAGGAATTAGAATAGGAAATGAGGAAATCAAACTATCACTCTTTGCAGATGACATGATGGTATACTTAGAGAACCCCGAAGATTCTGCTAAAACGATATTAGAAATAATTCAGAATTTCAGCAAAGTGGCAGGATACAAAATAAATCCACATAAATTCTCAGCATTTTTATATATCACCATAAAATGCAACAGCAAGAGATAGAAAGAGAAATTCCATTCCAAACAAATGTTGAGAGTATAAAATATTTGGGAATCCACCTACCAAAGAATAGTCAGGAAATATATGAGAAAAATTATGAAACACTTGCCACAAAAATAAAGTCAGATTTAAATAATTGGAAAGACATTCAGTGCTCTTGGATAGGCCGAGCGAATATAATAAAGATTACAATACTCCCTAAACTAATCTATTTATTTAGTGCTATACCAATCAGACTCCCAAGAAACTATTTTAATGACCTAGAAAAAATAACAACAAAATTCATATGGAAGAACAAAATTTTGAGAATTGCAAGGGAACTAATGAAAAAAAAAAAGTCAGATGAAGGTGGTCTAAGTGTACCTGATCTAAAGCTATATTATATAGCAGCAGTCACCAAAACCATTTGGTATTGGCCAAGAAATAGACCAGTCGATCAGTGGAACAGATTAGATACAAAGGACAAAAAAGGGTACATCTATAGCAATCTAGTCTTTGACAAACCCAAAGATACCAACATTAAGGATAAAAATTCATTATTTGGAAAAAACTACAAAATAGAAGATTGTGATTACATTAAACTAAAAAGTTTCTGTACAAACAATACTAATGCAAACAAGATTAGAAGGGAAGTAACAAATTGGGAAAATATTTTTACAGTTACAGGTTCTGATAAAGTCCTCATTTCCAAAATATAGAGAGAACTGACCCCAATTTATAAGAAATCAAACCATTCTCCAATTGATAAATGGTCAAAGGATATGAACAGACAATTCTCAGATGATGAAATTGAAATTATATCCACTCATATGAAAGAGTGTTCCAAATCACTACTGATCAGAGAAATGCAAATTAAGACAACTCTGAGATACCACTACACACCTGTCAGATTGGCTAAGATAACAGGAACAAATAATGATGAATGTTGGAGGGGAATGTGGGAAAACTGAGGCACTAATGTATTGTTGGTGGAGTTGTGATAGAATCCAACCATTTTGGAGAGCAATTTGGAACTATGCCCAGAAAGTTATCAAACTGTGCATACCCTTTGATCCAGCATTCCTGCTATTGGGCTTATATCCTAAAGAAATACTGAGGAGGGGAAAGGGACCTGTTTGTGCCAAAATGTTTTGTGGCACCTCTTTTCGTAGTGGCTAGAAACTGGAAGATGAATGGATGTCCATTAATTGGAGTATGGTTAGATAAATTATGGTATATTATTGCTGTGTAAGAAATGACAAGCAGGAGGAATACAGAGAGGCTTGGAGAGACTTACATCAACTGATGCTGAGTGAAATGAATAGAACCAGAAGATCTTTGTACACTTCAATGTTTTATGAAGATGTATTCCGATGGAAGTGTATATCTTCAACATAAAGAAGATCCAGCTCACTTCCAGTTGATTAATGATGGACAGAAACAACTACACCCAAAGGAAGGAACACTGGGAAGTGAATGTAAATTGTTAGCACTACTGACTATCTACCCATGTTACTTATACCTTCAGAATCTAATACTTAATGTTCAACAAGAAAATGGTATTTACACACATATATTGTATCTAGGTGTTATTGTAACATATGTAAAATGTATGGGATTGCCTGTCATCAAGGGGAGGGAGTAGAGGGAGGTTTGGGATAATTTGGAAAAAATGAATACAAGGGATAATGTTATAAAAAATTACTCACGCATATATACTGTCAAAATATTATAAATAAAACTTAAAAAAACATATGCATGTGTAATTTTTCAACATTGAAAAAGGCAAAAACTTCTGTTCCAACTTTTACCCTCCTTCCCTCCACCCCATCCTCTAGATAGCAGGTAGTCCCATACATGTTAAATATGTTAAAGTATATGTTAAATACAATATATGCATACATATTTATTCAGTTATCTTGCTACACCAAAAAAATCAGATTAAGAAAGAACGTAAAAATAACCTGGAAAGAAAAACAAAAATGCAAGTAAACAATAACATAGAGAATGTAACTGCTATTTAGTGGTTCACACTCATTTCCCAGTGTTCTTTTGGTGGGTATAGCTGATTCTGATAATTACTGATCAATTGGAACTGGTTTGGTACGTCTCATTGACAAATGAGCCAATTTTATAAGAAATTTATAAGAATTTATCCTAATGTAGTGTTGTTTTTGAAGTGTATAATCATCTCTTGGTTATGCTCATTTCACTTAGCATCAGTTCATGTAAGTCCCTTCAGGCCTTTCTAAAATCATACTGCTAGTCATTTCGTACAGAACAATAATATTCCATAATATTCATATAGCATAATATATTTAGCCATTCTCCAATTGATGGGCAACCACTTAGTTTCCAGTTTCTGGCCACTACAAAGAGGGCTGCCAGAAACATTCTTGCACTTACACGTCCCTTTCCCTTCTTTAAAATCTGTTTGGGATACAAGGCAAGTAATAACAATGATGCATCAAAGTGTATGCACAGTTTGATAACTTTTTGAACATAGTTCCAAATTGCTCTCCAGAATGGCTGGATGTATTCACAATTCCAAGAAAGAATAATGTCTCAGTTTTCCCATATCCCCTCCAAAATTCTGCACTATCTTTCCCTGTCATTCTAGCCAATCTGACAGATGTGTAGTGGTATCTCAGAGATGTCTTAATTTGCATTTCTCTGATTAATAATGACTTGGAACATCTTTTCTATGGCTAGAAATAGTTTTAATTTCTTTGTCTGAGAATTGTTTGTTCATATCCTTTTACCATTTATCAACAAAAGAATGGCTTGATTTCTTATAAATTAGAGTAAATTCTCTCTATATATATTGGAAATGAGGCCTTTATCAGACCCTCTGACTATAAAAATATTTTCCCAGTTTATTGCTTCCCTTCTAATTTTGTCTGTATTAGTCATATGTAATTTATCTTAAAATTTATTTTGTTTGGCTATATTTCTTTCTGCAATTTGTAGGGAATAACTGAAGATCTCGTTATCAGATAATGATAGATACTTCTTATCCTTTTAAGAAAGCAAAGATCATTGAAAATCAGAATTGAATAAATGGAATTGAATGACTCAAGGAGACACCAAGAATCAGCCAATCTGAGAATTATTGGACTCCCTAAAAATATGATGAAAAAGAGAGCCTAGACCTGATTTACCAGGAAATTATCAAACAGAACTACCCAGAAGTTATAAAGCAGAGGGTAAAATAGACATCAAAAGAATTCATTGACTACCTACTGAAAGCAACCCTAAAATCAAAACTCCAAGAAATATAGTGGCCAAAATCCAGAACCAGCAAATCAAAGAAAAAATATTTCAAGCTGTTAGAAAAAAATTCCTATATAGAGGAGCCACAGTAAGGATTACCCAGGATCTAGCAATGTCCACAATAAAAAAATGAAGGGCCTGGAATATGATATTCCAAAAAGATAAAGAATTTGATATGCAACCAAAAATAACTTATCCAGCCAAAATAAGCATTTTCTTCCAGGGAAGAAGATGGACACTCAAGGAAATAGATGATTTTCATCTATTTTTGATGAAAAAAACAGATCTAAACAAAAAGTTTGATCTTCAAATATAGAACTCAAGAGATTGCTAAAAAAGTAAAAAGAAATCTTGGGAACTATATTTCTGCTATAAAGATATATAAAGAACACATGTATAATTTTTCTAGAAACTAGAAGTGGAAATAAATTTGTACCAAAAAAAGAATAAAGTGGGAATACCACATCTCATGAAGAGGCAAAGGTAACCTATTATATCTGAGAGAAAGAATAGAGGGAGATGAACATAGTGTGTAACATATTCTCATCAGAACTGACTTAAAGAGAAAAAAATATAGACATATTCGATTTATGGTGAAACTCCTTCCACTTCATTGACAAATGGGAGGGGAACAGTGAAAAGGGAAGAAGTAAGCTACGTAGAAGGGAATAGAAATTGTAAGGAAAAGGGTTAAAATTGGGGGAGGAACTCTGAGGTGTGAGGAGGGATAGTAAAAAGGAAGGGCTGTGAGAAGCAAGTGGTGTTCACAAGTTTAATACTGGGGAGGGGGTAAGGGGAAAGGAAAAGAGAAAAGCATAAGCAGGGGTTAACAAGATGGAAAGTGATACAGAATTAGTAATTTTAACTATAAATGTGAATGGGGTAAACTCCCCCATAAAGAGGAAGCAGTTAGCAAGCTGGATTAAAACCCAGAAGCCTACAATATGTTGTTTACAGGAAACACACCTGAAACAGGGTGATATATATAGAATAAAGGTAAAAGGTTGGAGCAGAATCTACTATGCTTCAGGTGAAGCCATAAAACAGGGCTGGCCATCCTCATCTCAGATCAAGCAAAAACAAAAATTGATCTAATTAAAAGAGATAAGAAAGGGTATTATATCTTGTTAAAGGGTAGCATAGATAATGAAGCTATATCAATATTAAACATATATGTACCAAGTGATGTAGCATCTAAATTCTTAAAAGAGAAATTAAGAGAGCTGCAAGAAGAAATAGACAGCAAAAATATAATAGTGGGGAATCTCAACCTTGCACTCTCAGAATTAGATAAATCAAACTACAAAATAAATAATAAAGAAGTCAAAAAAGTAAATAGAATACTAGAAAAGATTGATATGATAGATCTGTGAGAAAACTAAATGGAAACAGAAAGGAGTGCACTTTTTTCT
This sequence comes from Sminthopsis crassicaudata, assembly GCF_048593235.1. Lineage (NCBI taxonomy): Eukaryota > Metazoa > Chordata > Mammalia > Dasyuromorphia > Dasyuridae > Sminthopsis > Sminthopsis crassicaudata. The sequence continues at coordinate 204,366,431 of NC_133620.1, read as the reverse complement.
CAGCAGTTCATGGAACCTATACAAAAACTGACCATATATGAGGACATTAAAACCTCAAACTCAAATGAAGTAAGGCAGAAATAGTAAATGCATCCTTTTCAGACCACAATACAATGAAAATTACATTCATTAAAAAGCCAGGGGAAAATAGATCAAAAATAATTGGACACTGAATAATCTCATACTAAAGAATGATTGGGTGAAAGAGCAAATCATAGACATATTTAATAGCTTCATCCAGGAAAATAACAATAATGAGACATCACACCAAAATGTGTGGGATATAGCCAAAGCAGTAATAAGGGGAAATTTTATTTCTCTAGAGGCCTACTTGCATAAAATAGAGAAAGAGTTCAATGAATTCAGCTTGCAACTGAAAATGCTAGAAAAGGAACAAATTAAAAACCCCCAGACAAACACCAAACTTGAAATTCCAAAAATAAAAGTAGATATTAATAGAATTGAAAGAAAAAAAAAACTATTGAATTAATTAATAAAACTAAGAGTTGTTTCTCTGAAAAAAAACAAAAAACAAAAAACAAAATAATCAAATCTTTAGAAAATCTGATTAAAAAAGGAAAGAGGAAAATCAAATTATTAGTCTTAAAAATAAAAAGGGAAAACTTGCCACCAATGAAGAGGAAATTACAGCAATAATGGAGTTACTTTGCCGAACTTTATGCCAATAAATTTTATAACTTAAATGAAATGGAAGAATACCTTCAAAAATATAGCTTGCTCAGATTAACAGAGGAAGAAGCAAATTGGTTAAACAGTCCTATCTTAGGTATACAAATAGAAAAAAAAAAGTTATTAACCAACTCCCTAAGAAAAAGATCCTCAGCATCAGATGGATTTATATGTGACTTCTACCAAAAATTAACTCTAATGATATATAAACTATTTGTAAAAATAGGGATTGAAGGAGTCCTAACAAATTCCTTTTATGACACAGACATGGTACTGATACCTAAACCAGGTAGATTGAAAACAAAGAAAGATAATTATAGATCAATCTCCCTAATGAATATTGATGCTAAAATCTTAAATAAAATATTAGTAAAAAGATTACAGAAAATCATCCCCAGGATAAAACACTATAACCAAGTAGGATTTATACCAGGAATAGAGGGCTTGTTCAATATTAGGAAAACTATTAGCATAATTGACTATGTCAATAACCACATTAAGAAAAAAAAAAAACATATGATCATCTCAAAAGATTCAGAAAAAGCATTTGACAAAATCCAACATCCATTCCTAACCCTAATGAAACAACTTGAGAGTATAGGAATAAATTGACTTTTCCTCAAAATAATCAGGAGCATATATTTAAAACTGTCAGTAAGCATCATATATAATGGGGATAAACTGGAACCTTTCCCAGTAAGATCAGGTGTGAAACAAGGTTGCCCACCATCACCATTACTATTCAATATTGTATTAGAAACACTATCCTCTGCAATAAGAGTCAAGAAAGAAATGAAAAGAATTAGAGTAGGTAATGAGGAAACCAAATTATCACTCTTTGCAGATAATGTGATGGTATACTTAGAGAAGCCCAGAGATTCTACTAAAAAGCTATTAGAAAATATATTTTCCTGAATGTGATCATTCTATAATAAAAAGGTTGAGGATGAAATTATTTGAAATTGAACAAAAGACACATGTATACAATTTAAGGCAAATAAAACTTTTATTTTTTTAATAAAAGAAAGCTTTGATGGGATTATACTTTGCCTGTTCATTAAATTAAATTAGGAAAATAATTATTATTATTTATTGTCAGATTTTATCTTATTTTATAATCAGAGTATCAATAAGTAATTATTAATAATTAATTATTATATAAAGTAATTAATGCTCTTTTGTCTGGATACTCATAAATTTTGTTATATTCTAAGCAATTACATGTTATGATAATTTCCAGACAAATAATTAATATGTTTTGGATTTATCAAATTTTATAATTAAATATATATCTTTTTTAAATACCTGTTTTCAAATAAGAAATTAAAAATTGAAATTATGCAATATTTTGGAAGTTTTTTAAATTAAAAAAATAGAAACATCCAATTGCATACTTTTATAAAGCTTCTGAAATAGTTTTGAGAAACTTGTAGATTATATAATATTAAACATAATCATTGGTATATTTGTGACAAAAGCTAGTGCACTAGTATGCATATATTTAAAGTTATCATTAAATCTTTACATTTTGTGTGAATAGGGGAGGAGAATAGGGTTAATAGAACCTGATAGAAAAATAGACACAAAGCCAAAGATTATTTTTGCCTTTGGCCCTTCTTGAAACACTAAAAATTTTTACAATTTAGCATTTCTTATAACTAGGGAACAGGTTACATTGAAAGACTGTGAGAAGGACTCAGAATTTTTGTCATATGTAACATATGAAGGAACAAGCCATATTTAGATTGTAAAAAGTTTTTAGTGGTTCCTGTTACAAAGATGTCTGCATAGCCATATTCATCTTGACTACCCAAAAGGAAGAGCAAAGGTCAACTGGCAAACCTTACAAGAAAGAACATATCAGCTTAATTTAATTTATACAAAATAATTGCTTAATATTGACATATCTAGTGATAGAAATGCTCTGTCTTATGAAATAATGAGGTCCCATTTCCTGGAAATATTAATATAGAGGGTAGATAATTGTGTGACAAATATTAGGTATTTGTAATTACTAATCTGTAATGTGCTATTGTCTCCAGAAACTCCTGATTGCTTTCTGGGAAGAGATCTGCTATCTCAACTGCCACCAACTCTGACCTCATGTAGAGACTCTCTCCTCCTCTAGAGAGCCGCGCCAGGTTTGGCCCAAACAAGACTCTCTCCTTGCTCAATGGTGTCTTCTTTTATCCTCCCAGAGAATGGGCATGGAATAACTCAGGGGCTTCTGGGAAAAAAATACTTCAACCAATGAACTTGCTCCTCCTAAACATGTAAGCTCCTCCCCAGGAGTTCACAGAGGTAAAACTCCCCTAAAGGCTGGAACTATATAATTGTTAAGTACCAACTTAGCACTTAGTAAGAACCTATCATCTCATTATCTCATTAGCACTTAGTAAAAACCTAACATCTCCCCCTTTATTTTGATTTAGAACATAGGGTGGTCATGACCTTGAAACATAAGTCCATCAATATGGGAGGCATTACACATAAATACATAGATCATATAAACACATAGTAACATAGTAACATAATACATGCTAGATGTATGTAACAAATAACATGATCAAATAATCATAAATTGAGAATTTATAAATGTCCATAAGTCCATTGTCCATTAGTCTCATCTTGTGTTAAGAAATCCAATGATTCCTGCTGGTTTTAAAGTTCTTTAACAGTCTTCTTATTAGCCATGCTTTTTCAGTGTCAGATGTTTCTTATATTTTCTCCTTTGTTTTGAGATCTTTCTCTTTTTCTGTCTCTCTCCAATTGACAAGGCAAATATGACTCATTGGCACCCATCTGATTCCTTCTCCATCTGAAGAAATACAAGCAAACCCTCTCCCCCAGGCAGTTAATCTATCTGGTCCCTTCCATTCACCACTTTCTGGGTCTCTCCACATCACCTGGTGATTATCTAAAGACAGTGGAGCTGCTCACACTGAACACTGCCCTTCTGATATGTTATAAAAGCTGTCTGCTGGAGCCAGTGCATCTTTGTCAAAAATCAGAAAATTAATGGTATAGAGAACTAAATTTTGGAGTTCTCTAGGGTTACCTGTGGCTACCCCTTTCTTTTGTTTTTGGAGGAGTGTCTTAATGTCTCTGTTTCTTCTCTCTACTATTGCCTGACCTTGTGGATTAAAAGGTATTCCAGTGGTGTGTAAAATCTTATACTGCACACAAAAGTGCGCAAAATGTTTAGACGTATATGCAGGTCCATTATCTGTTTTTATTTCTTGTGGCACACCCATAATTGCAAATTCTTGGATAAGGAATTCAGTGACCACTCGGGGTGTCTCTTTTGCTGTTGGCACTGCAAAAGTGAATCCTGAAAAGGTATCTACTACCACGTGGATGAAAGACAGATGACCAAAAGATTTATAGTGGGTCACATCCATTTGCCATTGGGTCTAAAACCATGAGGATTCTTCCCTGAAGGGAGTGTAGGAGGGTGGAAAGGAAGGCAAGTGATACAGCTTTTTACTATGCTCCTAGCTTCCTCTCTTGTTATTCCACATTGTAAACATAAAGCTCAAGCAGCCTGATGATATTTAGAATGAGATTCTTGTGCTTCCTGAAATAAAGGAGTACTTGCTAACATGGTTAGAAGGCTATCTGCCTTTGAATTTCCATCAAAAATAGGATCTGGAAGTCCATTATGTGAGTGGACATGCAAGATATAAATCGTGTCTGGATGCTTTCTTACTTGCTCTTGAAGTTCCTTAAAGAGCTGATAAATATTAGAGGCTGCAAATTTTATTTGGGCTGTGGCAATTCTTTGTATTATACCTACTGAATAGGCTGAATCAGTAATTATATTTACGTTTCCTGGGTAATAAATAAAAGCTAGCATGATAGCAAATAATTCATTTTGTTGAGTGGACTGAAAAGGAGTCCTGACTACTCTCTTTATGGTTAAATCATGAGCGTATACAGTGCAAATATTTTCTTTGGAAGCGTCTGTAAAGATTGTTGGTCTTTTAAGAGGAACCTTAGAAATCTTTTCTTAAAAAATCCAGCGCTTCTCCTCTAAAGGAGCATCTTTGTCTAATCCCCATATAATTCTTTTGCAAATCTCATTGGCATTTTCCTTAGCCAGATGTCTGGTCACTATTTCTGTAGCTGCATTTTCTCCAATAGTTCTTTTGACAGCAGTTTCTAAACGTCCAACAAAATCTGCAAAAGGTTCATTGGGACCTTGCTCTATTTTAGTGAAAGCCCCCCCTCCCCATCTTTCTGTCCAGGGAGGACACCCCAAGGTTTTATTGTAGCCTTAGAAATTTGCTCATACACTGTCATGGGATATTTAACCTGTTCTGAATTCTCTCCATAGTGAACTTCACCAGCTTATTGCTCAAAAGTGAATTGTGTGTTAACTCCTATTTCCAAATTGCATCTGACTTGAATTTTACATAATTCACGAAACTTCACAAGCCACAATAAGTTTTGTCCAGGTTCTAGACATGTCCTTGTTATGGATTTCCAATAATTCAGGTTTAGGACTTCATAAGACAAACCATCTAGTAATATTTTAACATAAGCTGATGTAGCCCCATAAAGGGTACAAACTTTTTTCAAATCTTTAATTTTATTCAAATCTAAAGGTGCATATCTTCTCCTTTTTTGACCTACAGAATCAATCTCTTTCGATCACAGGATATGCATGTATAAAATCACTTATATCCTGTCCTTCTCTCTTAGCTTTAACCAATTCTTTTTCTAATCTTGTCATAGGCTGCTTCACAGGTGATTCTGTTTGTGTTTCTGCCTCTTCCCCTCCTCCTTCTTCCTCTACCCCTGAAGGTGGAGTTGATGTGGGTCTGTCAATAATCTGCTCTCTAGGCCAGGTTGAAGCTTCTTCAAGAGAATCAGTGTCATCACACCCTAATTCCTCATTTAAATTGTCTTGCTCTTGGGCAAGATCTTGATCTTTCCTTTTTTCCCCACACTTCCTCCTCTGTTCATTTTTAAAACTTTTCCTTCTCCTACAACTTGCTTGATAGTTTAAGGCTAATTGAACTATGTTGTAGATATAAAATACCTCTGCAGAAATTGAATGAGGCCCATTTATTGCGTGAAATTCTTTCATTTCAAATCCCACTAGCTTCCAGTTATCTACATCTATATTTTCTTCCTCTAAGAACCAAGGGGACGTGCATCTTAATGCAGCCAAGAGTTTAGCAATCTATACCCAGGTTACAAGTAAACTCTGCTCCTCAATTATCTTAATTATACTCTCTATAGTACCACTCCTGATTGGGGCTGGAGCTGAGGCTACTGCTGGGGCTGGGGCTGAGTCGGCTGAGGTGGAGGGATTGTCTTTAGCTAACATTTGCCCCGTTTCAGCTATAAGAGATTGCTGGTTTAGCCCTTAACAAGTTAAGTTCCTTATTTGTCTATTAGAACACTCACTTAATCTTTTAACAAAGTTTCCTTGTTACTCACAGTTATTTCTGTGTCACAATGTCTTTTCCACTGGAATCTGAATCAGAGGTTTTTCCACTGGAATCAGGATCATGTCTGTCCCTGTTCAGGTGCCAAATTGCTATGGTCCAATCTAGCTCCTCTGAAGGGCTCAGAATAAGTCCTTGTCAGGATAAGCAAAAGTGCTTGCCCCATGTTGTGGATGCCAATATGTAATGTCCTGTTGTTGCCAGAAACTGCTGATTGCTTTCTGGGAGGAGATCTGCTGTCTCAACTGCCACCAACTCTGACCTTGTGTAGAGACTCTTTCCTCCTCCAGAGAGCCACCCCAGGTCTGGCCCAAACAAGACTCTCTTCTTGCTCAATAGTGTCTTCTTTTATCCTCCCAGAGAATGGGCGTGGAATAACTCAGGGGCTTCTGGGAAAAAAAGTACTTCAATCAATGCTCCTCCTAAACATGTAAGCTCCTCCCCAGGAGTTCACAGGGGTAAAACTACCCTAAAGGCTGGAACTATATAATTGTTAAGTACCAACTTAACACTTAGTAAGAACCTATCATCTCATTATCTCATTAGCACTTAGTAAAAACCTAACACTAATCATCTGAATAAATTTCCCTAAAACATTGTGTACTATTTGTTGTACATTTATTTATGCTGATACTAAATATCTCTAGTACTATTTAATAGAAAGTAAATTTCATTAAGGCAATGACTATATCTAGTTTCAACAATGTTTAATAATTATTCTACTCAAGATGAGTTTAATATATGCTTGTAAAAATAAATGAAACTCAGTGATGTGATTTATTTATAGAATATCATTAAAGAATGGACTTTAATATAGGTTGCAAATTTTGAACAGGAATACAAAAGATAAAGATAAAAATTTTGAGAAGTAGGCCCTTTATATCTTGAATACACTTGTAAGTGCAGTGTACTTAAAATTATCATTGTGGCCCAATTTTTATAAAGTAGCATAAAAGAACAGTCTTTATGTTTATATAATTTAAAATGGAGAGACCAGGTTTTAAGAAAAGATATTGTATGTTTTTCTGTCACATGGATGAGAGCAATCTTTTCTTTTGGGTATGTATGTTATCAGTTCATTTTTAAAGCTATCAAACTGTGTGCAGTCTTGATCTCTGGTATTCAGTAATTTGATGTTCATGTTCACTTAAGTCTTGGACATCATGCACTTACCTAAGTGAAAGGTGGATGGATTTTCTTTGTCCACTTACTATTTAAATCCTGTGGCCTCAAGGACTGGACTTAGAATTTTGGTTAGTGTAGTTTGCCCTTTTCAATAAGAATCAGAGAGTGGAGTGCTGTACCTAGGTTTGAGCCATGTTGTCCTCAGCAGCAAGATTTCAGATCAGATTTGCTATCAGTCCAGCAAAGGAAACATTGAGAAGCAAGATTAGTAGGACTCAAATTAGAGAGGTTTCTTTGGGTTAAGAAGAACAGCACTATATCTGAATTCATTTAAAATAAGAATCTAATCCATTTTCTTTTCCCAGTGACTAATCTGGTGCAAGAGGAAGGAGGGTTGAGGATTATAACTTCCACCTTTTTGTTTCTTTTTTTTTTTTTTCTTTTTTCTTTTGGTTAGGAGGGAGTTTATATATATGTTCTTCTTATACCTTTGAAGTAAATATTCTTTTGTAAAATCTACTTTATTATCGAATCAAATATAATTGCAATACAAAGAACCTTAAAATTAAGGAATCTTTATTTACAGGAGCAGAAACTAATCAATGAGACTAAATTCTCTTGAATTTATTTACAGGAGCAGAAACTAATCAATGAGACTAAATTCTCTACTATCAAGGATAGTAACAAACATTGAGAATTTATAATAATTATATAATTATAATTATATAATAATTAAATTATAATAATTAATATAATAATATTAATAATAATTAAATATAATAATCACTGTTATAATGGCAACAGCTTTTCTCTCAGGAGAAAAAATCGACCTATGTTACATGATAAAAATTGAAGGATTCTAAACTATTTTCTATTTTACTTCTTTGGGAGAATGATTCTAATATTTATTTTTTGATTCTACTGTTTAGAAAGCAACCACCACAGAATGATAGTCAAAGATCTTAAGTTTATTGTTGTTCAGTCATTTCAATGTTGCCTGACTTTTTGTGACACTATCTGTTTTTTTAATAAAGCTTGTAGGTGTCTGAGGCCAGTTTTGAAATCAGTTCTTCTTATTTCCAGTACTAGCTTTATTCAATTTACTATCTAACTGCTCTGAAGGGCATAAATTACAAATCAATTTTAAACTAAGATATAAGGAGAAAGAGAGACCCTTAGTTGTTGGCAGGCTAATTCTATATACAAAAGGACTGGATTATGGTTGAAAGAAAAAAAAAATGACCCTCTTGGGTTTAGTTTCCTCTCTGAACATCTTCCTTTCATAACTCCCCTAATGACACTTCCCTGACATTTTCATCTATCTGGGGAAAAAAATGTTTCCAGAATTAAAAAAAAAAAAAAAAAAACTGTGAGAAATTGAAACCTACCCACCCCTACTCCTAACAGCTGAATGAGTAGTCTATATAAATAGTCATTATATGTAGTAGGTAAATAGGTATGATCTAGCTTTCCAAGATTAAGATGAATATATATATATATATATATATATATATATATATATATATATATATATATATATATATATATATATATATATATATATATATATATGTGTGTGTGTGTGTGTGTGTGTGTATGTATACAGAAGGGCAGCTAGGGCACTGGAGAGAGTGCTAAGCCTGGAGTCAGGAACCCTCATCTTCCTAAATTCAAATCTGGCTTCAATTACTAGCTATGTGGCTCACACCCCAAATCCCTTAATCCTGTGTGCCTCAATTTCATAATTTATAAAATGAGCACATGGAATAAGAAATAGAAAACAACTTTAGGATATTTGTCAAGAAAATGAGATCAAGAAGAGAGAGAAACAATTGGAAATGTCTGATAAGCAAGAAAAAATTATATATATATATATATATATACATTATAAATTGAATATACCAATATAAACCTAAATCCAACGATCAGAAAATTAAGCACAAAGAAAATATTAAGCCTGATGGCATCAGCTAGAAAAAAAAAAAAAAAGAAACTCCTGCATCCTACCCCAAAATCTGAAAAGAAAGAGAAAGATGAGCCATTCTGTAAAGGAAAAAAAAAAAGAAAGAAAGAAACAACAAGTAGTTTTGCTCCCTCAAGACAGAGCTGAGGAAAGGGTGACTACTTTTAAAAAGAACAATAAAAAAACCCCTAGAATCGAACTAAAAAATTATGGCTGACCTGGTATTGTTCATAAAAGCAAAGAGAAACTGCAGGGGACACTTTGTTCAGCAGAGGAGCCTCCATCAGCAACTGTTTAGCTTCCTTCCAGAAAGCAACTATTTGATTAAAATGTTGCATCTAACAGAGAAACATCCAGAGGAACCAAACAGTAAAAGCATGGTTTCCTATGAATTTATACTATTTTTACTGTTTGATTACTGCTCCAATAATTCTTCATTGAAAAATAGCTGCTTTTAAGTGTTCCCCCAGCACCCTTAAGGGCTAAATAATAATCACAATGATTATTATAATATCAACTTATATATAGTAGTTTTTATTATAGATTTGTATTGACAACACATATGCATGGGTAATTTTTCATCATTGACCCTAGCAAAAACTTCTGTTCCAACTTTTCCCCTCCTTGTCTCCACCCCCTCCCCTAGATGGCAGGCAGTCCCATACATGTTAAACATGTTAAAGTATATATTAAATACAATATATGTATACATATTTATACAGTTATCTTGTTGCACAAGAAAAATAGGATTTAGAAAGAAGGTAAAAATAACCTGGGAAAAAAAACAACAACAATGCAAGCAAACAACAGAAAAAGTGGAAATGCTATGTTGTGGGTTCACACTCATTTTCCAGTGTTTTTTCATTGGGTATAGCTGGTTCTGTTCATCACTGATCAGTTGGAACTGATTTGGATCCTCTCATTGTTGAAGATAGCCACTTTCAGCAGAATTGATCCATATACACACACATATATACATATATATATATATATATATATATATATATATATATATATATATATATGTATACACACACATATGGTATTGTTGATAAATATAATGATCTCCTGGTTTTGCTCATTTCACTTAGCATCAGTTCATGTAAGTCTCTCCAAGCTTCTCTGTATTCATCCTGCTCGTCATTTATTACAGAAAAATAATATTTCATAACATTCATATACCACAATTTACTCAGCCATTCTCCACCTGAAATCATCCATTCAATTTCCAGTTTCTAGCCACTATGAATAGGGCTGCCACAAACATTTTTGCACATACCATTCCCTTTCCCTTCTTTAATATCTCTTTGGGAAATAAGCCCAGTAGAAACACTGCTGGATCAAAGGGGATGCACAGTTTGATAACTTTTTGAAAATATTTCCAAAATGCTCTCCAACATAATTTGCATCCATTCACTATTCCACCAACAATGTATGTGTCTCAGTTTCCCCACATCCCCTCCAATATTCATCATTATATTTTCCTGTCATCTTAGCCAATCTGAGAGGTGTGTCGTGGTATCTCAGAATTGTCTTGATTTCCATTTCTGTGATCAAAAATGTTATATATAGTGTTTTAAGATTTACAAACCATTTTGTGTACAAGATCTCATTTGATCCTGATTTACTATTACTGTTTTGTTTTACTTTTTTGGAGACATATTCATTTATACATTGATAGCAAAAAACAAAAACAAAAAATCAAAGAGGCTATGCAGAGGAAAATATATACCAGATAATACAGAGTGAAAGAAAAACTCTTCTATTTGGGAGCAAGTTTACTCAGCTCAATCATGAAAATGAGTCTCAGCTATCACTTAAAGGAGACACTCCCTAAAAATTCTAATGAAGGAACGGAATGTAGGGAAATGATATAATTAATAGCTCCTTGAATATTATCTTCTTCCAAATCTTCCTCCCTCCCCTCTTCCCTCACACCTCCCCCCTCCGCCACAGCAATTTTAAGTGGGGTTGATTTTATCTATCTTGGAAACTAAAAAAGCCTGAAGAGACTGAATTTCTCATCTTCCAATTCCACCCCAGCATATTAATGGACATTTATTATCAATGAGAAGAGTATTCCATACCTTTGGACTTTGGGGCTCCCTTAATCACAAACTCTTTGCAGACCCTTACTAGCATTAGCTAGAGTGAATTTAAAATTTGTAACTAAACAATATTTACACAAATATCAGCACTTCAAAATAGCAACGTGATTTTTTTTTTAGTACTAGAAATTAATTTAAATATCATTGAAATTCCCTGAAATCTCTATAGGAACTAGCTGAGATAGTAACATGATAGATACTCTCATATCTTTGCATGCTCAGCTCATTTTACTGTATCTCAAAACATGATAGCATTTTTTTGTGATCAAAATAAATGATTTCAGAATTTTAAAAAAATCTATAAAAATTCTATGCAGTTTTTACTACTTTGTAGTTAAGTTTTTGGTTTTTTTTGCAAGCAATATAGTGTGTGTTTCTTATTCAATATATCTATTTAAAATTGTTGGATCACTTTATTCATTTACATGTAAAGTTTTACAAGTTGAAATTATATTGTCTTCCATTTATCTCTACATTTCTTAAATTAGGATATTTTGTCCCCTTGATCTTTATAGGTTGCATTTTACCTCTTCAAACATTTTGATTAGTTTAATTTAAGGCAAATCTGCTCGCACACAACACTAGTACTCATCTTTGATCCTATCTCCTCCTTTTTTAAACTTACATTTCCCTATCATTGAAGTTTATTTTATTTTTCTTAATTCTTCCCTCCTACCCCCTTCCTTCCTTCTTTCCTTCCTTAATCCTTTTTATTTCTCTCTCTCTTTCTTTCTTTCTTTACTCTTCTTCCTTTCCCTCCATACTTCTCCATTTGGTTATTTAGTTCTCTCTTATTTTTTCATAAGATATCTTTGCATCATACTATTTAATTTTTTTAACATATTGACTATTATTCCAGACTATTATTCTTTGATTCATGATGTTAGCACTTGTTTATTTATTTTTAAACTTTGTAACCCTCATGGAATTAAAAGCAATATTGACATATTAATATTGAGTTTCTTCTGATCAGGGATGTATTCTTTTTTTAACCACAGCTAGAGAACTGCTCCATGAAACATAGAACACAAGCATATGCCATCCTAGTAGAACATCAATGCTTTTGGAGAGAGGGTTGCTGAGGGTTGCTGAGTGAGTATGTTAGGCATTAGGGAGTCTTAACCTTTTGTAACATTAGTCCATCAGGTTGTGACATTCTTATCGTTTTTGTTCTCTCAGACCTTGGATGTAGCTGCAATTGTTCCCTTTGTGCATTATTCCCATTGTGATTTATTGCCACATATGTAACTCTTATTTTGCTTAGCTTTGGGTAATTGAGTATTGGAGAAGATGTCAAATCTTCCATCTTTTTGATCACTGACCTGGAAGTCACTGTATAGTCTTACAAGAGAGTTATACATAAAAGAGTCACTGGAATCTTCAAAGAGTAAAGAGAGGAAAATTGAAAATCACTGAGACTGACAAGCCTTGTAGGATGCTCCACAGTGATTAAAAGAGCCAGTTATTGTAACCAGTTAAAGAATGTCTGCACAAACTCCACAGTGTCTCCAACATACTTCCTTTATGTGTTACCATGTTCACAGCAGAAGGAGACTTCCAGGCTTTTTATATGGAGAAGTTACCTTAGCCAAGCAAAATGATAGTATTTTTGTAAGAGCCAGACCCCACCTATCCAGATATTATAGGAAACTGTTCCTGAGATTCTTCTTGAATATATGACCCCTGCACACTACAACACTCAGTGAGTCATTTTTACCATAGTTTAGAATTTAAAGCTAAATATCTCCAGAGAATGTTTGGTAATGTATTTATACTCAAGATCAACAAAAGGGAAAATCAGTTTCATAAGTGTAGTTATAAGATATATTATCATTTTTTAAAATTATTCTTTTAATTAAAGGGCTTTCAATGAAGAATTTAGATACAGTACCCCACATTTTAAAGAAATCCTTTTATGTTTCTTTATGTTCCTTTTTAAAAAAATTTACATTCATGCTTTTCATTAACTTCAGGTATCAAGCATTATGTTTTTAAGTTTGAAAAACTTTTTTATATCTTGAGAAAGTTTGCTTGCCAAGCAAGTTTTTCCTACTTCTTCTAGACTTCTAAACTTAGTTCCCTTTTTAGTACATGACCTAAATGTACTTTTCTTTAAAAAGAAAGAAGCAAAAGAACAGGACCTTGGGGATACGGTACTACCTGAACTATTCTGGCTGAGACAAAAGAAACATAAATACATGGTTTGCAAGGTAGTCTGGTTTGGAAAGACATTGTAAATTGTTTTGTGATAGATGAACCCCATAAAATGGCATTACTTGTGAAAGAACAATCAAAGAACTATATTCTGGTAGCAAAAAAAAATATGCTCTGGGGAACACAGAGACATTGTGTTATGGATCTCAGAGGTGATGTTCTTTCTGTCTATGACACATCTGAGACCACTGGTAAAAACATTCTACTGTGTGCAGTAATCTAGGGACAGTAACTGCATGTGTAATTTCAATGATAGAGGGAACTTTCTGGGTTAGGAAACTATCTCTACCAATGCAGGTTAGGATCTTCTCTGTGATTTATAGGCTAAGCAAATGGCCCAGAACACTAAGCAGGTAAATCACTTGTTCTGTTGATACATTTCAGATAGTGGAATTGAAACCATATCTTCCTGATTCTAAAGCCATCTTCACATCAACTACATCACAGTATCTCTACAACTAATCTAATAGTTCAGAAAGTAAATACTCTATAACATAATATTTTGGTATTTCTTTTTGAAAAATATATTTTTATATCCATTTAAAATTTTAATTCCAGATATTCTCTCTCATTGCTCATTTCCTCTACCCATTTAGGAGCCAGGCAATATGAATAACTATTTAATTTTACTTCAACCAATCATTTCTTCTTGGCTGAATTATTGAGATAAATTAAAACCTAACTTGCCTTCCATGTTCCTTTCTCACAATGTAAAATGTATTAAGGTGATATGTGAAACATGGTTTTAGACAGACTAGCTAAAATATGCAGAAATGACTTTCTACTCACTTAACTACATATCAAGACAATTGAGTCCCATGGCACAGAGACAAACTATTGGGCTTGGACAAAAAACTACATGAGCTAACATCTGGCCTCAGATACTTGCTATGTGACCCTGAATGAGTCATCTGTCTTCCTGAGCCTAATTTTCATCATGTATAAAATAAAGATATTGAACTCAATTACTTTCAACTCTAAATATATGATCCTATGTTTAACCCTTTGGGCATAGGTCTTGGAAGTCAAGTCTAGTGGATTATTATTTCTGATGAGAAGAGAAGTAGCAAAACAGATGACAAGTCAGGTTTAGGTTATGTAGGCCCTGGAACTTTTGGATGTAGATCCAAAAGTACACAAAATTGTTCTTTTATTTGAAAGAGCTAATTTTTGGTTGGAATTTGAGGTCTTGTGGAAAATTAGTGAGTCAAGACTTGGGGTTGGAAGTGTTTTAGTACCATACAATTATTGATACCATTATTGATGAAGTAAGATTGATCTTAAGCATAAATATATGATTCATCTCTGTTGGGACCCTGGCTTAAGGGCCTTAGAATAATAATAGTATGAAGTAGTATTTCAATAGTGCATCAATGTATGTAAAACACTGCCCTCACAACAACCTTGTAAGATAGACAGGGGAAGTATAATTATATCTCTTTTAAATATAAGAATACTAATGATTGGAAAATATAAGCAACTTTCCAGTGGTCACATTGTTATTATGTGAACAGAGATTTGTTTCCAGCCTTCCTAATTCTCTTTCTTCACATCATTTATAAATTAATTTCTTAAATAAGTTCAAATACTGTATTAATAGAAGGGCTACTCAAAGATAGAAAAAAAACCAAAAAAATAATCTTTGCTTTGACCATTTTGCTACCATATGAGACAAAATGAGGCATTAGCTCTGTACTTACCATATTGAATATGGGATTCTGGGGAAATAAAAGGAAGATTGGGCTTTAAGAATCAGTCACTTAAAACAACAATCTATAATATTATATTCTTATGTAGTTGAGGGATCCCTGTATACTTCACAAGATTACAGGCCATAATGCAAAGGTAACAGAAAAAATGAGATGCAAGGGTGCATCTCTTTCATATTTTAAGTAGGCCAAATTTTACTTTATAAAGGCATTTTGACTGAATACTTGGCAAATTTTAGTGTATGAGATTTTTGAATCTCCCATTTCCAAGTAAATGGGCCAAGGAACTGGACTAAGGATTTGCAACAATATTTGGTCTGACATGCAGCTCTTTTCTCCAACCACTCACTGATTGTGAGTGGTCAGTGGCAGAAATTCACAACTTAAAAGTTTAGATTCAAACTGTGCTTAAAGTGAGTTGTAGGGCCAGGTTAGAAGTTAGTAAGATATGGAAGAACCTGACTTTGCTTTTTTTTTTTTTTTTTTTTCTTTTCATCTTTCTTTCTTGGAGAAGTCTGTAAAGATAGATAATAAATTTTTTTTCCCATGTCACTCTCCTCACAGTTAGCAAAGATCTATTGCAGCAGAAAATTCATATTCATATTTACAATGAATTTAGGTACAAAGTCCAGTCACTGAGAAGATTTAAATTTGGTATTTGGAGCTGGGATCCTACCTGGGAGATAATTTTGAGAGCTGAGAATCTGGCTTGTTCCAACTGGTACAGTACATAGAGTGCTGGGCTTGAAGTAAGGAAGATGCATCTTCCCAAGTTCAAATCTGGCCTCAGATACTTATTAGGTATTTGAGCTTAGGTAAATAACAATACTCTGTTTGCCTTAATTACTCAGGAATAAAATGAACTGGAAAAGGAAATGTTAAACCATTTTTGTTACTTTGCCAAATATGTTCAGGAAGTCAGAAATGAATGAAGCAACTGAACAACATCCTTCTATCATTCATATCAAATTTGATACCTTCAGTTTTAATTTTTAAAAATATTAAAAATACAATAACAAAAGTATTAGTGGAATAGAATATAACACTGTAATAATGGAATGACTGAGCATACATCATTAAAAAGAAAATCGATAGATTAAAAGGATGAGGATTATTGTATAATTGTTGCATTATATAGGGATTGTATAATAGTATATATCAAGAAGGTATATCACTATGTGGTACTCCTGGAACCAGAGCAACAATAAAAAGAATTGCTTTGAGTTTCCTATTTTTTTTTCACTTAATGAGATATCTGAGCTGAAATTATGGAAGGCCTACAATTTCTTTGCTTTTCTTAAGAAAATCTTTGGCAAGTACCATGCATCCATTTTATGGAACCACTTAAAGCACATGTGATGATAACTGGATAGTCTTTATAATTTGTTAAATTGTTAATTAATTTATTTTTTTTCTTTAACAAATGTTTATTCTTGACCCTTTTAGATGCTTTCTAATGTATACCTAATACATGAAAGGAAAGACAGTATAAAACGTTTAAGAGAGAGCAGATTTTAGAGCCTGAGGTCTTGGAGTTGGTTCTACCACTTCTACTTGTGTCACCTTGGACAAGTTCACTTCATCTCTCTGGATTTCAATTTCTTCATTTGTAAAATAAGGATATATAGGTTGAAGGCCAAAATGTAACAATGGTACTCTTAGGAGGAAATCATATTTGGTGGATACTATGGAGAACATTTGGGAGAACATAGACAAATGTAGCAAAGGGTGATGGGCATGATAGATTGTAATCATTATCACTGTTTAAAATTTAGAGTATATAACTTAGAAGAATTTTCCAGAGGGCTAGAGACATCTCTCTTGGCTCAAAAATAGTTCTTAAAAGAGTAGATAAGATTAAATATTTCATGATCTTTCTTCACTTATTTCATGATAGAAGAATTAATAATGTGTTATAGATATGAAAGATAGCACAGATCATGGAAATTTAACGTGGAAATTATTTCTGCCCCAAAGATTCAGTGGCTTCCCTTAAAACATAGCTTCAAATGCGACTTTCAATCTGAGGTATTTCCTGATCTTCTTATTAGCTGACCCTTTTAACCTCTTTAAATTGCTTTCAATTGTTTTCTAAAAGTGTTGCATCATTCATTATTTGTTCACATCCACAAGATATATATGAAACCTATATCACTGTATACATTGAACATTATTTTTTCCAGAGAACTGAAGTATCTCACAGAAGATACTAAAGAGTTAAGTGTTTATATGCAGGCGGAAAAATATAAGCACCAAGAAAATGGCATTAGAAATTCTTCTTAATAATTAAATATTGTTTGTATTTATTAACATTTCAACATGTTCTATGCCCTATCCTATTTACCACTCCCCACCATCATTATAATGTAAATTCTTACATGACTTTTTGGCTTCTCATTTCTATAACTTAACAAAGTGTCTTGCTAATTGTAGGAGTCTAATGTTTGTCAGTTGAATATAATGATAAATGAACCATATAATATATATGAACCATCTTGACCCCAGAGGGGTGACATGGCTGGTCCATAGTTAAATAATGACTCATCAGTCATTATTTAACCCTGAAAAGAACACAAATCTCTTAGGTTCCAGGAAAGTGTATCTCTCACTAAAACTGCTTTTCTCCCACTTTAAACACTATACTGTAGCATCCCTACGATTTCAATAAATATCTCTAGGCAGTAAAAATTACTTTATTGCTTCCAGACTATAGGTCAGTTGCAGTATCAAGTACTTTACTGAGGTCAAGGAATACAGTGCAAGGGCTTTGACATTCTACTATTAGTTTATTTGATAGACTTAAGTTATCATAGCCATTCTATCAATGGTGGCCTGAAGCTGCATTATCATATGCAGGGCTTTGTCTGATAATATTTTGTTATACCTAATCTCAAATAAATCTGGCCAACATCTTTGTTGTGATGGAAAGAACAAGGTCTTTTGAAAGTTCCCTCCTCGACAATTGTCTAAGATGAATGAGATTCACAAACCCATTTGAATTTTATAGCACATGTGGGAAGGAAGACTACATTATCTCTCTTCATTTACAGACGTGTGAATCAAGGCTTGACTAAAATAATGAATCTTGCCCCACATCTCTCAGGAAGAGATACAACATTAGGCCTCTATCCAAATCACACTTTCAGCAAAAACACATTCTATGTGATAGTAAAATAAATATCCTAAAAACAAATTCTATACATGTAATGTAAAGTATTTGAGAAAAATTAAGCCTCTATAATTTGCCAAAATTTCTTGCATAATCCCTGCACTTATTTTGTTCTCTCAAAGATTCCCTAGATCACTGATTACCATCAATAACACACATAATCACACTCCCAAATGCCTTCATATAATGGATGTCAATCCTTATCTTCCTCATGAGTATAATAGAAAAGAAACTATATTCAGTTAAAATAAAGTATAATTACTTTTTAAAATTTTGGTTTAATGGTGAGGCAGAGGGTGGGGTGAGGATGGGCCAAATGAAAATAGGAGACTTTTTCTGTTCACATACTCATAGAGACAAATCTAAGTAAAATGACAGGCATAATTGGTCTACAATGTTCAAATTTCGATTTATGAGATTTCTCCTCTTCTTTTACCTTATTAACTTATAATATAAAACCCATTAATATTGTACCCTGATTTCCAATTAGTTAACCTTCTAGTACAATTCACAATCATAATTAGAGGGATTTCTGTGGTATTTATTAGTATAAATTTTATATATGTAAATCAACTTAATTTGAACATATTCCCTCTATATCGCTACACATGTTTTGAAATTAATAATTTCATTGATAAAATACTAGAGAAAATAATAATAAAATATTGTATCTTTGTTTCAAGAAATATAAAATATTGGGAAATATCAATACTCCTCTTACTTCCCTCCACTGTTGTAGATTTCAACTTCTCATCCTTTGTACTAATTTTTCCAACAGTTGATCATTGAAAAATGATTCAACTAACACAGATCTTTTTTAAGATCTCTAGATCTTAAATTTAATATTTTGTCAGAAGAAATCCTTGGACGTTTTATTTGTTATTGATTGTTATAGCTTCATAAACATCCATTTCCTTTTCTATATCATTCATACCAGCTCTCTTTCACAGACCACTGTGGGAAATATAGAATATCTTATTTGTGGTCTCCATGGAATTTTCCACTGTCCTTTGCAGAACTCACAACTTTAATTCTTTAGATATGTGTATGGGAATCTATCTATCTGTCTATCTGTCTGTATGTCTATCTATCTATCTATCTCTACACATAAAAACACAGTCATATGTCTTCAATGGGAACCTTTTTTTGTTAAAGAATTCTGAAAATGACAGATTTATTTGAGCTATATTAGGAATTGAATAGGAGATGAAACAGCTAGTTATGTCAGTCAAATTAGCTTCAATTGTTTGTATATAATGGTGAATTGAAAGCAAAAAGGATAAGTAACTATAATAGTAATCAAAAACTCAAAAGTGGGTTTCACAACAAAGATTAAATTACTTCAGTCATCTAAAGAACAGAATTAATAAAATGGAATTGGAAAATTCTCTCTGATAAAATTATGGTATCTGAAAGTACTTTTGATTACCACATTTCTGTTATCCTTTAACATCCTTGGACTATTTTTCCAGTTCCATAATGGACTATTTTCTAAATTACACTTTAATTTTGTAATATTATTCTACTGCTTGGAAATATTTACAACCTCAGCTCAACAGCAAACACATCTCTAAACTTTACCTATATTGTGTCACTTCCTATGATTCATTTATTATGTATTAAACTTTTTTCTTTTAAGAATTCAATCTATTGGTTACAGTATTCTAGCAAACATAACAAAATTTTCAATCTGTCTTTTTATCAGGGTCATTTATGTAAATAAAAATAAAAAAGGCAAGGTTCAGAAACTACTGGGTCTCTGAAGAGCATCATGGGATATATCTTGTACTTCTACTACTGATACTATTAAAATATTGTTGACTTACAGAAATGCAGTATATCGAATATAAAATAATTTGATACCTTTGGCACCTTTAAATATTTATTTGAGTATAAAATATGGTCTTTATTTAAATAAGTTCAGAAAAAAGATATTATACTTTTCCTTGAATGCTTTATATCACCATTTAATGTATCAAATTTCACCTTTATTCTGACTTAATAGAAGTTTTATTTGTTTCTTATATCATTTTGTGACACAATGTTTTAGTAAAAATTTCAGGTCTCTTCACAGATGTGCTTTTTCATGAAAAAATATTATAATATAAAACTTGAAGAGAAAATATACAAATCATAGAACATTAGAACTATTGGTGACAATTATGAACATCTTTTCTGGTACTAAATATATTATGTGTATTGAGCACATGATATTGAGTTATTAGTGAAATATAACAATAAGTGAGAAATGGTCTGATGAAATCATGTTGTGTATACTTAGCAACATTATAATTACTATGTTGTTGCTGCTGCTGTTACTGTCCCATTCTTCTTGACTCCTTTGGGGGATTTTCTTGGCAATTCTGTTGTTTTTTTCTAGCTATATAAAATAATGTTTTGTCAGTTTGAACAAGTAGATCAATTTATGTAGAAATGTAATTTTTATTATATTAGCTCAGACTATCCACAAGCAATTAATATTTTTCCATGTGTTTAAATCTAGCTTTACTTGTGTGAAAAGTGATCCTTAATTATGTTAATATATGTCCTGGTTTTGTCTTGGCAGGAAGACTCCCAACTATTTTGTCTATAGTTATTTTAAGTAGATTTTCTCTTTTTAATCTCTTCTTTCTGGACTTTGTTAGTATCATATATAAATTCTGGTGATTTATGTAGGTTTATTTTATATCCTACAACTTTATTAAAACTGTTAATTAATTCTAGTAGGCTTTTGGATGATTCTCTAGGATTCTCTAAGGACATGATTTTATTATCTACAAAGAGTGACAGTTTTATCTCCTTATGGCTTAGAATTCTTTTAATTTTGTTTTCTTTTTTATTGCTAAAACCAACAGTTTTTTATTGAATAATAGTGGTGAAAATGGGCATCCTTGTTTCACCTCTGATCTGAATGTGTCTAGCTTCTCCTCATTACAAATAATGCTTGCTAATGGTTTTAGGTAGATGCTGCTTATCATCTCCCTTTATTCGTATGTTCTCAAGAGTTTTAAATAGGAATCAGTGCTCCATTTTGACAAAAGCTTTTTCTGAATTTATTCTGAAATATTATAAGATTTCTATTGGTTTTGTTATGGATATGTTCAATTATGCCAATAGTTTTTCTGATATTGCAGTCCTGGTATAAATCCCACTTGGTCATAGTATATTTTCTTGTTGATAAGTTGTTGCAATCTCTTTGCTAATGTTTTATTTAAAAATTTTACATCAATATTCAATAGGGAGATTTCTATGTTTTAGCTATTCCTGGTTTAGTTAACAATGGTATATTTGTGTTATCATAGGAATTTGGCTGGACTTCTTCTTTGTCTATTTTTCCAAATAGTTTACATAGTATTGGAATTAATATATATTTAAATATTGGTAGAATTTATTTGTAAATCCATCTGACACTGGACAGTTTTTCTTAAGGAGTTCACTGATGGATTATTCAATTTCTTTTTTTCTAAAATGAGACAAGTTAAATAATTTATTTTCTCTTCTATTAATCTGGGCATTTCATATTTTTGTAAACTTTCATCCATTTCAATTAGATTATCAGGTTTGTTAGACACAATTGGACAAAATAGCTCCTAATTGTTGCTTTATTTTCTTCTTCATGGGTGGTAAGTTCACCCTTTTCATTTTTGATGCTAATAATTTGTATTTTTTTGATGCAATTAACCAAAAATTTTTTTTGGTTTTTTGATAAAATCAACTCTACTTCTCTTAATTAGTTTAATAATTTTATTATTTTCAAGTTTTTAAAATCACTCCTTAGAATTGCAGAATTTTCAATTTGTTCTTTTTCTAGTATTTTTAGTTGTATGCACAATTCATAAATTTCCTTTTTCTCTATTTTATTTATATTGTCTAATTATTATAATTTTCTTGGATGAAATCATTGATTGTTTCTGTGCTTTGTTGTTTGACCCACTCTTTATTAGAGTTAGATTACTTAATTTCCAATTAATTTCCCTGACTTTTGTTGAATGTAATTTCTTTTATGTTGTGATCTATTTCTTCCTTTCTGCATTTGATTTAGATAATGGGACAACACAGTAAAGCCTGCAGAATGAAGCCAAAGCAGTTCTTAGGGTGAATTTTATAGCTCTAAATAGTTATTACATTTTTGCCCTTCCTCATTTTTTTCTTTATTAAGTAACAGGCAGATGCTTACTGAGTTCCATCATTTCCTACCTATATCTAGGTCTATATCATCCTTATTTTTTTTTCCTTTTCACCTTCCTATAATCACAACTTATCACTTTACAACTCTTGGCATTTTTGCTGATCATCTCCTAAACTTTTTATGTCCATTGTCTTATAAAATTTCTCAGTTTGTAATGTCTTAAAATGTATATGCAATTTTTCAAGTTTCCTTTAACTGACATTAAACATAAGCTTCTCTTTTTTACTTCTTTTTTTAATTAAAGCTTTTTTATTTTTCAAAACATATATATGTATAATACTTCAACATTAACCCTTGCAAAGCCTTGTGTTCCAATTTTTCCTCCCTTTCTCCATCCCCTCCCTAGATGGCAAGTAGTGCAATATATGTTAAACATGGTAGAAGTATATGTTAAATCCAGTATATGCATACATGTTTATACAATTACCTTGCTGCACAATAAAAATAAAATCAAACTAGAAAAAATAAGAAAGAAAATAAAATTCAAGCAAACACAAAAGAGTAAAAATGCTTTGTTGTGAAACAGTCTAAGTTTTCACTGTCCTCTCCTGAGTATAGATGACTCTCTTCATCACAAGATCATTGGAACTGGTCTGAATCATCTAATTATTGAAGACAGCCATGTCCATCAGAAATGATTATCATATAATCTTGCTGTTGCCATCTACAGTGATTTCCTGGTCCAGGAGATCATTTCTTACTTTACATAGCATTGGTCTCTCCTCACTTTGAGGAGAATCATCCTTCTAATCATTTCTAATAGAACAAAAATACTCCATAATATTAATATATCATAAGTTATTCAGCCATTGTCCAACTGATGTGCATCTAGTATCTTGACACTAGAAAAAGACCTGCCACAAACCTTTTTGCTCATGTGGGTACCTTTCCCTCCTTTAAGACCTCTTTGGGTATAGTTTCAAATTGCTCTCCAGAATGGTTGGATCTGTTCACAGTTCCACAATGTATCAGTGTCCCAGTTTTCCTATATCCCCTTCAACATTTGTCATGATTTTTTTTTATGTAATCTTAGCCAATCTGACAGGTGTGTAGTGGTATCTCATAGCTGTCTTAATCTACATTTTTTCTCATCAATATTATTTAGAGCACCTTTTTATATGATTAGAAATGGTTTCAGTTTCTTCATCTGAAAATATTAATATCCTTTAACCATTTGTTAATTGGACAATGGCTTAAATTTGTTATAAATTTGAATCAGTTCTTAACATATTTTAGAAATGAGGCCTTTATCTGAGTACTTGGATATAAAAATGGTTTCCCAGTTTATTGCTTCCCTTCTAATCTTCTCTGCATTAATTTTTGTTTGTTTGTTTAAAATATTTTTAACAATATAATCAAAATTATCTATTTTGTGATCAAAAATGATCTCCAGTACTTCCTTGGTCAAAAATTCCTTTCTTCTCCATAGATCTAAGAGATAAACTATCCTATGCTCTTGCAATTTGCTTATAATATCACTCTTTATAGCTAAATCATGAACACATTTTGAACTTGTCTTGATATACAGTGTTAGGTGTAGGTCAATGCCCAGTTTCTGCCATACTAGTTTCCAATTTTCCCAGCAAGTTTTGTCAAATCATGAGTCTTTATCCCAAAAGCTGAGGTCTTTGTGTTTGTCAAACATTAGCACTTTATATATTTTTTCAAATGAATAGATCTGACTCACAGAAAATTCCCCACTGTGCAGATGCTGCAACTCTCTGTCTCTCTACCTCAACTTCTTGGCCCAGACGCCTAAGTTGTGGTCTGGGCTCAGCAGACTGTTCACCTTTCCCAATTGAAATAGATCTATTCTGATGTTCTTCCAAAGTATTTTCTGGAAATGTGTTGTGCTCCAAATGTTTGTGATTCTGTCACTCCAAAACCAGTTCAGAGGCTTAATCTGCTTTCGGTTGAAAAGAAGGTTAAAAGAGGTTACAAAAAGCCTGTCTACTCTCTGCCATATTGACTCCACCTCAAGGCTAGATTTAAACCTAGGTCTCTTTCTGTCTATAGATCCAGCATTTTACCCTCTGTATCACCTAGATTTCCACTGCTTTTATTCCTATATTATTTCATAGAGGATCCGCCAATATCTTTAATCCCTCATTTAGGTAATTTTTTTGTGTGTGTGTTTTAATGGGTATTAGCAAAACATTGCTTCTACTTTCTGTAACTCTTACCTTATAAGCAGCTCAGCTATGTTCCTTGTTATATACACACACACACACACACACACACACACACACACACACACATGTATATATATATATATATATATATATATATATATATATATATATATATATATATATATATATATACATATACATATACACACACACACACACACACACATATATATATATATATTTCCTAATGGTTATCTCTAATTCCATCTTCTGAGCATAGGTAAAATATAATGCATTCTACTACTTCCACCATATATTTTTTTTAATATTCAGTATTTAAGATGTCACTGAAAATTATTGCAAGCATAACTTATATATGGGCAGAGCCAAGATGGCAAAGAGGAGACAGGTACTTTTTTGAACTCTCCCCATGATCCTCATACTAATAGCAAATCCAGCCTCTGAACTGGTTTTGGAGCAACAGAACCCACAAATACTGGGAGGATAACAAATTGCCACTGGAACATAATTTTGAAGATCTCCAGAAAAGATCTGTTTATTTGGGCACAGAGGGAGGTGGGCCAAGCACACCCAGCCGGACACAGATGCTTAGTTCAGGCAACACCTGTGTCTGTACCCCAAAGCAGTGTAGGCTTCACACACTGAAGAATCTATATGGAGGAATCTACAAGAGTGTTGGCTATCCTACCCTGGTTGTAACTTAATATATCAGAACACTAGTTATAAAACATCCAATACAAATATAGAAAACAAATAGTGAACTCCAAATTGCCAGAAATTCACTGGATCTGGCCATGCCCACTCAGTACAAGAAGTTAGTTAGCATGTACCCCACATAGCCACTGCTATTTGTAGAGGAAGCTTGGACAATCTCCCCCATGCTCTAAGAGCAGACCTCCACTTAAAAATGAGTAAAAAAGCAAAAAGAACTCTGACCATAGATAGTATTTATGGCTAAAGAGAAGAACAAATTTCAAAGCCTGAGGTCATGAAACACAGATCATCGCTAGATGAAACTCAAAAGTGTGATATGAATTGGTTCCCATCTCACAAGGCTCTCACTGAAGAAATTAAAAAGGATCTTAAAAGAGAGCTAGAAGAAAAATGGGGAAAGGAAATGAGAACTTAGCAAGAAGGTTTGGAAAAGGAAACACAAAAATTATCAGAAGAAAATTCCTTACAAAATAGACTTAATGAAATGAAAAAAGAAAATAACTCCTTAAAAAACAGAATTTGTGAAATGGAAAAAAAATTATATATTTATGGAACAAAACAACTTATTTAAAAATTCAATCGGCCAAATACAAAAAGTACTAAAAAGATAACTGAAGAAAATAATTCACTAAAAATTAGAATTGAACAAATAGAAATGAATGACTCAATAAGACATCAATAATCAATCAATCAAAACTGAAAAGAAAAATGAAAAAAAAAAATTGAAGGAAAAACAACTGACCTAGAAAATAAATGTAGGAGAGACAACCTAAAGATTATTGGACTTCCTGAAGATCATGATGAAATTAAGAGCCTAGACATTTCAGGAAACAATCAAAGATAATTGCCTTAATGTGCTATAATAAGAAGGTAAAATAACCATTGAAAGACTTCATCTATCACCTCCTGAAAAAGATCCAAAAATAAAAACTCTAAAGAACATAATACCTAAATTTCCTTCCCTACTTCATCATGCTCCCTTTTCTTCTTCCATATGAATTTTGTTGTTATTTTTTCTAGGTCATTAAAATAGTTTCCTGGGAGTGTGACTGGTATAGCACTAAATAAATAGATTAGCTTAGGAAGTATTGGCATCTTAATTATATCCAAGAACACTGAATGTCTTTCCAATTATTTAAATCTGACTTTATTTTTGTGACAAGTGTTTTATCATTTTGCTCATATAATTCCTGAATTTCCTTTGGTAAATATATTCCCAAATATTTTATACTATTGATGTTATTTTGAATAGAATTTCTCTTTGTATCTCTTGCTGTTGGATTGTGTTGGTAATGAATAAAATGCTTAGGATTTGTGTGACTTTGTTTGTATTCAGCAACTTTGCTAAAGTTGTGAATTATTTCTAATAATTTTTTTATTAGAATCTCTGGGGTTCTCTAAGTATACCATCATATCATCTGCAAAGAGTGACAATTTGATTTCCTCATTACCTACTCTTATTCCTTTAATCTCTTTCTCAACTCTTATTGGTAAGGCTAACATTTCTTTTTCTTTTAATAATTTTATTTATTTATTTATTTATAGTTTTTTTCACAGTATATATGCATGAGTAATTTTTAAAAATAATATTATCCCTTGTATTCATTTTTCCAAATTTTCCCCTCCCTTCCTCTACTCCCTCCCCTTGATGACAGGCAATCCCATACATTTTACATATGTTACAATATAACCTAGATACAATATATGTGTGTAAATACCATTTTCTTGTTGCACAATAAGCATTAGATTCCGAAGGTACATGTAACCTGGGCAGACAGATATTAGTGCTAACAATTTACATTCAATTCCCATTATTTCTTCTCTGGGTGTAACTACCTCTGTCCATCATTGATCAACTGGAAGTGAGTTGGATCTTCTTTATGTTGAAGATATCTACTTCCATCAGAATACAACTTCATACAACATTGAAGTGTACAGCGATCTTCTGGTTCTATTCATTTCACTCAGCATCGGTTGATGTAAGTCTCTCCAAGCCTCTCTGTATTCCTCCTGCTGGTCATTTTTTACAGAGCGATAATATTCCATAACATTCATATACCATAATTTACCCAACCATTCTCCAATGGATGGACATCCATTCATCTTCCAGTTTCTAGCCACTACAAAAAGAGCTGCCACAAACATTTTGGCACATACAGGTCCCTTTCCACTCTTTAGTATTTCTTTGCGATATAAGCCCATTAGCAGCAATGCTGGATCAAAGGGTATGCACAGCTTGACAATTTTTTGGGCATAGTTCCAAATTGCTCTCCAGAATGGCTGGATTCTTTCACAACTCCACCAACAATGTATTAGTGTCCCAGTTTTCCCACATCCCCTCCAACATTCATCATTACTTGTTCCTCTCATCTTAGCCAAACTGACAGGTGTGTAGTGGTATCCCAGAGTTGTCCTAATCTG
Source organism: Sminthopsis crassicaudata (assembly GCF_048593235.1). Lineage (NCBI taxonomy): Eukaryota > Metazoa > Chordata > Mammalia > Dasyuromorphia > Dasyuridae > Sminthopsis > Sminthopsis crassicaudata. The sequence goes on along the minus strand of NC_133620.1, from coordinate 204,338,520 downwards.
CATTTCTCTGATCAGTAGTGATTTGGAACGCTATTTCATATGAGAGGATATAATTTCAATTTCATCATCTGAGAATTGTCTGTTCATATCCTTTGACCATTTATCAATTGGAGAATGGTTTGATTTCTTATAAATTAGGATCAATTCTCTATATATTTTGGAAATGAGACCTTTATCATAACCTTTAACTTTAAAAATATTTTCCCAATTTGTTACTTCCCTTCGAATCTTGTTTGCATTAGTATTGTTTGTACAGAAACTTTTTAGTTTGATGTAATCAATATCTTCTAATTTGTGATCAATAATGATCTCTAGTTCTCCTCTGATCATAAATTCCTTCCTCTTCCACAGGTCTAAGAGATAGACTATTCTCTGTTGCTCTAATCTATTTATGATATCATTCTTTATGCCTAAGTCATGGACCCCTTTTGATCTTATCTTGGTATATGCTGTTAAGTGTGCATCCATATCTAATTTCTGCCACACTAATTTCCAGTTTTCCCAACAGTTTTTTTTCCAAATAATGAAATTTTATATTTAATGTTGGTATCTTTGTGTTTGTCAAAGACTAGTTTGCTATAGATGTATCCTTTTTTGTCCTTTGTATCTAATCTGTTCCACTGATGGACCGGTATATTTCTTAGCCAATACCAAATGGTTTTGGTGACTGCTTCTATATAATATAGCTTTAGATCAGGTACACTTAGACCACCTTCATCTGACTTTTTGTTTCATTACTTCCCTTGCAAATCTCAAACTTTTATTCTTCCATATGAATTTTGCTGTTATATTTTCTAGGTCATTAAAATAGTTTCTTGGGAGTCTGATTGGTATAGCACTAAATAAATAGATTAGTTTGGGGAGAATTGTCATCTTTATTATATTCGCTCGGCCTATCCAAGAGCACTGAATATATTTGCAATTATTTAATTCTGATTTTATTTTTGTGGCAACTGTTTCACAATTTTTCTCATATACTTCCTGACTATTCTTTGGTAGATGGATTCCCAAATACTTTATACTCTCAACATTTGTTTGGAATGGAATTTCTCTTTCTATCTCTTGCTGTTGCATTTTATGGTGATATATAAAAATGCTGAGAATTTATGTGGATTTATTTTGTATCCTGCCACTTTGCTGAAATTCTGAATTATTTCTAATATCGTTTTAGCAGAATCTTCGGGGTTCTCTAAGTATACCATCATGTCATCTGCAAAGAGTGATAGTTTGATTTCCTCATTTCCTATTCTAATTCCTTAAATCTCTTTCTTGGCTCTTATTGCCGAGGCTAGCATTTCTAGTACTATATTGAATAGTAATGGTGATAGTGGGCAACCTTGTTTCACTCCTGATCTTACTGGGAAAAGTTGCAGTTTATTTCTATTGCATATTATGCTTAGTGATGGGCATAAACATAGGCTCCTGATTATTCTAAGGAATAGTCCATTTTTTCCTATACTCTCAAGCGTTTTTAGTAGGAATAGATGTTGGGTTTTGTCAAATGCTTTTTCTGCATCTATTGAGATGATCATATGGTTTATATTAATTTGATTATTAATATGGTCGATTACACTAATAGTTTTCCTAATATTAAACCAGCCCTGCATTCCTGGTATGAATCCTACTTGATCATAGTGTATTATCCTGGGGATGATTTTCTGAAGTCTTTTTGTTAATATATTATTTAAGATTTTAGCATCAATATTCATTAAGGAAATTGGTCTATAATTTTCTTTCTCAGTTTTCGATCAACCTGGTTTAGGTATCAGTACCATGTCTGTGTCATAAAAGATGTTTGGTAGGACTCCTTCATGTCCTATTTTTTCAAATAATTTATATAACATTGGGGCTAATTGTTCTTTAAATGTTTGGTAGAATTCACATGTAAATCCATCTGCTCCTGCGGATTTTTTCCTGGGGAGTTGATTAATAGCTTCTTCTATTTCTTTTTCTGAAATGGGACTATTTAAGCAATTTGTCTCCTCCTCTGTTAATCTACAAAGCCTATATTTTTGGAGAAAGTCATCCATTTCACTTAAGTTATCAAATTTATTGGCATAAAGTTGGGCAAAGTAACTCCTTATTATTCCTCTAATTTCCTCTTCATTGGTGGAAAGATCCCCCTTTTCATTTGTAAGATTAACAATTTGATTTTCCTCTTTCCTTTTTCTGATCAGATTTACCAAAGGTTTATCTATTTTATTGGCTTTTTCATAAAACCAACTCTTGGTTTTATTTAATAATTCCATAGGTTTTTTTTTTTTTTTTACTTTCAATATTATTGATTTCTCCTTTTAATTTTTGTATTTCAAATTTGATTTTTGGTTGGGGGTTTTTAATTTGGTCTTTTTCTAGCTTTTTAAGTTGCAGGCCCAATCATTAATCTTCTCTTTCTCTATTTTGTTCAAATAAGCCTCTAAAGATATAAAATTTCCCCTTATTACCACTTTAGCTGCATCCCACAGATTTTGGTATGATGTCTCATCATTGTCATTATCTTGGGTGAAATTATTAATTGTTTCTCTAATTTGCTGTTTCACCCAGTCATTCTTTAAGATGAGATTATTCAGTTTCCAATTACTTTTTGATCTATTTACCCCTAACTTCTTACTGAATGTAGCTTTTATTGCACTGTGATATGAGAAGAAGGCATTTATTATTTCTGCCTTCCTACATTAAATTTTGAGATTGTTATGTCCTAATATGTGGTCAATTTTTGTATAGGATCCATGAACTGCTGAGAAGAAAGTATATTCCTTTCTATCTCCATTCAGTTTTCTCCAAAGGTCTATCATACCTACTTTTTCTAATGTTCTATTTACTTTTTTAATTTCTTTCTTAATTGTTTTGTGGTTTGATTTGTCTAAATCTAAGAGTGCAAGGTTGAGATTTCCCACTATTATAGTTTTACTGGCCATTTCTTCTTGCAATTCTCTTAACTTTTCCTTTAGAAAGTTAGATGCTATACCACTTGGTGCATATATGTTTAGTATTGATATGGCTTCATTGTTTATGCTACCTTTTAGCAGGATATAGTTTCCTTCCTTATCTCTTTTAATTAGATCAAATTCTGCTTTTGTTTGATCTGAGATAAGGATGGCTACCCTTGCTTTTTTGGCTTTACCTGAAGCATAATAGATTCTGCTCCAAGCTTTTATCTTTATTCTGCATGCTTTAAGTGTGTTTCCTGCAGACAACATATTGTAGGGTTCTGATTTTTGATCCAGTCTGCTATCTGTCTCCATTTGATGGGAGCGTTCATCCCATTCACATTTACAGTTAAAATTACTAATTCTGCATTTCCTGCCATCATATTATCCCCAGATTATGATTTTTCCCTTGACCCCCCTGAACCCCTTCCCCAATATTTAATTTATAGACCCCACTTGTGACACACAGACCTCCCTTTTTTTTAATATCCCTCCCCCCTTCCTTCCAAGTCCCTTCCCTTATTCCCCTCTTCCTTTTCCCTTTTTCTCTCTCCCCTTTTAATGAGGTGAGAGAGAATTTTCTGAAAATCAAATATGTCAATTATTTACTCTTTGAGCCTGTTCTGAAGAGAGTAAAATTCACACAATGTTTTTCCCCCTCTCTAAATTCCCTCAGATATGGTATATTTTCTATGCCTCTTCCTGGGATGTAGTTTCCCTCTTTTTATCACTCCTTCCCCTTTTTCTGATACTATCCCCTTCCCTTTACTATACCCCCCTTTTATTTATATCATTAAAATCAAATTATCCATGCGGACTTTCTATATATCCACAACAGAGATACAGTTCACAAGGGTTCTGTGTACCTTTTTCTGTTTTTTTTCAGTCTTGTGGATGCAGATCAAATTTTTTGATTAAGTCTGGTTTTTTTCTTAGAAACATATGGAATTCCTCTATTTCATTAAATGACCTTCTTCTTCCATGGAAAAAAATGTTAAATTTAGCTCGGTAGTTTATTCTTTCTTGCAATCCTTGATCTTTTGCCTTTTGCAATATCAGGTTCCAGGCCCTTCGATCTTTTAATGTGGAGGCAGCCAGATCTTGGGTGACCCTTATTGTGGGTCCATGATATTTGAATTGATTTTTTCTAGTTGCTTCTAATATTCTTTCCTTTGTGTGGTAATTCTGCAGTTAACCACAATATTCCACGGAGTACTTTTTTTGGGGTCTTTTTCAGAAGGAGTTCGATGAATTCTTTCGATGCCTATTTTCCCTTCTATTTCTATTATCTCTGGACAGTTCTCTTTGATGATTTCCTATAAAATAGAATCTAGGCCCTTTTTTTGGTCATAGTTTTCAGGAAGTCCAATGATCCTCAGATTATCTCTCCTAGATCTATTTTCCAGGTCTCTAGATATTCCCAATAAGTGTTGGAAGTTATTCTCCAGCTTTTCTTTTTTTTTTTTTTTTTTTTTTTGATTCTTGGGTTCTCAATGAATCATTCATTTCTATTTGTTCTGTCCTGATTTTAAGGAGTTATTTTCTTCATTCACAGTTTTTAGTTCTTTTTGTATATGCCCAATTGAGTTTTTAAATGAATTATTTTGCTCTATTGAATTTTTTTTCCATTTCCCTAATTTTTTTAGAGAATTATTTTTTTTTCCAATTTAGAAATCCTATTTTCTTGAGACTTTTTTATCTTTTCCAATTCAGAAATCCTACTTTCCTGTGATTTTTTAACGTTTTCTAATTCACAAATTTTGTTTCCCTTCATCTCCTGTGAATTCTTTATTTTTTCCAACTCAAATTTCAGAACATTTTTATTCTCTGACATAGCTTCTCTTTCCTTTCCCCATTTTTCTTTAAACTCTCTTAACTTTTTAATAGTCTCTTCTAGGAGAGAGTAATGTGATGGGGGGTAGGTATCTTTCCCCTTTAGGCTGTTATCTGTTGACTCTCTGCTATTAACTTCCTCGGAGTTGGACACCAGCTCTTTCTCTGTGTAAAAGGAATCAATGGTTCTTTTTTGTTTTTTACTCAGATTTTAAAAACATTTTGGGGTCTGTCCTTGGGGTAGGAAATTATTTATTTATTTTTTTTACCAGCTTCCTCCCAAACCAGATGGATGCAGTGGCTCCTGCACCTGAGCTAAGGGAGAGCTCTGGGAGAGATTTCCCCTCCCCCTCCCTGGAAGTGTCTCAGAGGTGATTAGTATGTCTGTGCTTTGAGGGCGCTGTGTGTCCTAGCGACTTCCCTGAGGTTTAAGACTGAACAGTAAAGGCGACACAAGGCCCAGCCAATGCATCCCGTGGGGGCAGATGTCAGCAGCTGATGTGTCCCCACTTTTCAAGCTCTTAACTACCCCAAGGTGAAGTCCCGGACCACAGATGGAGGCTTCATCTCTGTACTGAGATCTGTTAGGTCACTTCCGGATTGGGGTGGTTCTATTATCTGTCTTTATATTTTAAAGTGGCTTGATTTCCCTTCTGAACTGCTGTTTTATAAGCAGAGAAGAGTTTTAAGCCTGTGCTAGATTCTTTTATCTCAGTGGCTTCTCTGATTCCAGAGTTCTCCCCAGCGTGATCAGTGAAATGTGCTAGCACCCAACCATCTGTGCTGGCCTCTTTGTTTTTCCTCCCCTGGGAACCGACCTTTTCTGTTGAAATTCCAGATTCTCTTCAGCTGGTAATTCATGCTTCCAGTCCTTGTGGTTTCTATCAGTCCAGCGTTATTTTTGAGGCTGATTTAACTAATTGGTATTGAGTGAAGGAGGGAGCTCACAAATTCGCGTGTATGTTCTCCACCATCTTGGCTCTGCCCCAAGACTAACATTTATAATACATTATTGAACAGTAATGGTGATAGTGGGCAACTTTGTTTTACTCCTGATCTTATGGGGAAAGGTTCCAGTTTATCCCCATTACATATGATACTTACTGACAGTTTTAAATATAAAATCCTTAATATTTTAAGGAATAGTCCATTTATTCCTATACTCTCAAGTGTTTTTAGTAGGAATGGATGTTATATTTTATCAAATGTTTTTTCTACATCTATTGAGATGATCATATGTTTTTTTGTTAATTTGATTATTAATATGGTCAGTTATACTAATAGTTTTCCTAATATTAAACCAGCCCTGCATTCTTGGTATAAATCCTATTTGATCATAGTGTATTATCCTGAGGATGATTTTCTGTATTCTTTTTGCTAATATCTTATTTAAGAGTTTGGCACCAATATTCCTTAAGAAAATTGGTCTATAGTTTTCTTTCTCCATCTTCAACCTACCTGGTTTAGGTAACAGTACCATGTCTGTGAAATAAAAGGAGTTTGATAGGACTCCTTTATCCCCTATTTTTCAAATAGTTTATACAGCATTAAGAGTAATTGTACTTTAAATGTTTAGTAGAATTCACATGTAAATCCCTCTGGTCCTGGGGATTTTTTCTTACGGAGTTGTTTAATATTTTGTTTTACTTCATTTTCTGAAATGGTACTATTTAGACCATTTACTTCTTCCTCTGTTAATCTGGGCAAGCCATATTTTTGAAGGCATTCTTCCATTTCATTTAAGTATTCAAATTTATTGTCATAAAGTTGTGCAAAGTAGCTTGTAACTATTGTTCTAATTTACTCTTCATTAGTGGCGAGTTCTCCCTTTTCATTTTTAAGACTACAAATTTGCTTTTCCTCTTTCCTTTTTTTAATCAGATTTACTAAGGTTTTGTCTATTTTGTTGGTTTTTTGCTAGAACCAACTCTTAGTTTTATTAATTGATTCAATAGTTTTTTTTTTTTTACTTTCAATTTTATTAATATCTCCTTTTATTTTTAGAATTTCAAGTTTCGTGTTTGTCTGAGGGTTTTTAATTTGTTCCTTTTCTAGCATTTTTAGTTGTAAGCCCAATTCATTGATCCTCTCTTTCTCTATTTTATGCAAGTAGGGCTTTACAGATATAAAATTTCCCCTTATTACTGCTTTGGCTGTATCTCACACATTTTGGTATGATGTCTCATTATTGTCATTTCCTTGGGTGAAGTTATTAATTATATATATATATATATATATATATATATATATATATATATATATATATATATATATATATATATATATATATATATATATATATATATATATATATATATATATATGTGTCTGTGTGTGTGTGTGTGTGTGTGTGTGTGTGTGTGTGTGTGTGTGTATTTGCTGTTTCATCCAATCATTCTTTAGTATGAGATTATTGAGTTTCCAATTATTTTTTGGTCTATTTTTCCCTGGTTTTTCATTGAATGTAATTTTCATTGCATTGTGGTCTGAAAATGATCCATTTATTATTTCTGCCTTACTGCACTTGATTTTGAGGTTTTTATGTCCTAATATATGGTCACTTTTTGTATAGGTTCCATGAACTGCTGAGAAGAAAGTGCACTCCTTTTTGTTTCCATTTAGCTTTTGCCAAAGATCTATTGTATCAAACTTTTCTAGAATTCTATTTACCTCTTTGACTTCTTTCTTATTTATTTTTTGGTTTGATTTATCTAATTCTGAGAATGTAAGGTTGAGATTTCCCACTATTATAGTTTTGCTGTCTATTTCTTCTTGCTGCTCTCTTTATTTCTCTTTTAAGAATTCAGATGCTGCACCCCTTGGTGTGTATATGTTTAATATTGAAACTGCTTCATTATGCTCCTCCATATCTGAATTGTTTTTTTTTCTAGCAGCTTCCAATATTTTTTCTTTCATCTGATGGTTCTTGAACTTGGCCACTATATTTCTTGGTGTTTTGATTTTAGGGTCCCTTTCAGTAGGTGATCGATGAATTTTTTCAATTTCTTTTTTACCCTCTGTTTCTAAAACATCTGGGCAGTTATCTTTGATAATTTCCTGGAAAATTGTGTCCAGGCTCTTTTTTCCTCATATTTTTTGGGGAGTCTGATTATTCTCATATTGTCTCTCCTGGATCTGTTTTGCAGGTCTGTTGTCTTTCCAATAAGACACTTGACATTCTTTTCAATTATTTCATTTTTCTGGTTTTGCTTGAGTACTTCTTGACTTCTCCTTGAATAAATCACTTCTACTTGTTCAATTCTGATTTTCAATGATTTATTTTCTTCACTTACTTTTTTTATACCTTTTTGTAATTTTCCAATTGAGTTTTTTTCTTCTATGGAAATTTTTTTTCCATTTCATCAATTTATTTTTTAGAGAACTGTTTTCTTTTTCCAACTCACTAATTTCATTTCTTAATGATTTGATTTCTTTATCCACTCTATCTTTAAATGCGTGGGATGACTTCTCCAGACTTTCTTCCTAAGCTTCCATTTCCTTTTCCCATTTCTCTTTTATCTCTCTTGTGAAAGCCTTTTTGATTTCCTCTATGAGAGTCTTGTGTATGGAGAACCAGATCATAAACCCCTTAGGGGATTTCTCTGGAGACAGTCTGCTTTTAGTCTCTTCAGTGTTTGAAGTCTGCTCTCTATTCATACAGAAACTGTCAATGGTTAGAGCCTTTTTAAAATTTTTGTTCATTTTGTCAGAGCGGAATGGAATAAAACAAACTGACAAGAGAAACAATTGGTTTGTATCTAGGGGTGGGGAGATGGGGCTGGATGGCATTACCAGGCTTTTTCTACAGACTGTGGGAGATAAAAGCAAGGCACTTACAGGATAGCCATGGCTTCGCTGCATCTGCACTCTGTGACTCTGAGCCTCTGAGGATCTAAGAACCGGCTGAGTTACTCCAGGTTGGGGGGGGGGTGGTGGCCAGGTCCTGAGAGATGCTAGCTTTCTGGGGTTTTATTCTTTACCTCCTGTGTTTACACCTTCTCTTCTGATCCTGGCTTGCTGCCAAGAAGGAATATCCACACTAGGGTAAAGGTTGTTCCAAAGAAATGGCAGAGATCACGCCCCTCCCCCCTCTGGTCTGAGCCATGTCAGCTGCCTGCCTCATTCTCTTGCTGCTTGCCTTCAGCCTGCCCACAGTCTGTTCGTCCCCTCTTCTGAGCAAAAACAGACCTTTTCTGGCGAATTTCAAGGATGTCTTCTGTGGGAATTATTCATGTTTTTTTTTTTTTTTTTTTTTTTTTTTTTCTGGTCAAGCATTAATTCCGAGGCTTCTCATGAAATAAATTCTGAGAGAAAACGTGGAGCTCAAGCAGCTGTGTCTCTTCTCTGCGATCTTGCTTGGCCGGAAGTTCCCCAATTGAGTTTTTAAATGAATTATTTTGCTCTATGGAATTTTTTTCCATTTCACAAATGTTTTTAATTTTTTTTTTTTTTCCAATTCAAAAATCCTACTTTCTTGGGAATTTTTTTATCTTTTCCAATTCAGAAGTCCTACTTTCCTGTGATTTTTTAACCTTTTCCAATTCACAAATTTTGTTCCCCTGCACTTTCTGTGAATTTTTTATCTTTTCCAACTCAAATTTCAGGATATTGTTACGCTCTATCATAGCTTCTCTTTCCCTTCCCCATTTTTCTTCTAACTCTCTGAACTTTTTAATAATCTCTTCTAGGAGAGAGTTATGTGATGAGGGGCAGCTATCATTCCCCTTTAGGGTATTATCTGGAGACTGTCTGCTGTTAGCCTCCTTGGGGTTGGATACCCACTCTTTCTCTGAATAGAAGCTGTCAATCATTCTCTTCAATTTCTTATTCATTATTAAAACTCTGTGGGGTCTGCCCTTTGGGTAGGAAATTTACCAGCTTCCTTGCAGACTGGGGATTGGATGCCGCAGTCTTATGAAAGTGCTAAGAGAGAGCTTTGGGAGAGATTGTTCCCATCCCCATCTCCCCCCCCCCCCTTTTGGAAATAACTCAGATGTGGTTAGCATGACTGAGCTGCGGGTAGTGCCCAGTTAAGGACTCCCACTGTGTGGCCTAGCAACTGCCCTGAGGCTAGAGGTTGTACAGTGAAAGCGTCACAAACCCAGGCCAAAGCCCCCCATGGGGCTGTGGATATTAGCAGCTGACCAGCAAAAAGCCCCTGTGCACAAACTGCAAGTCTCTGCAGGGGAAGCACAATGGCTGCTGTGGGAGTTTCACTGCTGGGGGAGTTTCACTGCCTCAGGCTGATTCCCAAACTATGTGGATTAGAGGCTACCCTGGACTGTGTTCCCTGCTATGCAGGTTCTCAACTGCCTCAAGGAGAAGCCCCGGATAGCCATGCAGGGATTGGTGTTGGGTCACTTCTGTTTTGGGGTTCTGCCTTTTTTTTTTTTTTTTTTGGTTTGGTTTTGTGTTCTGTTTTTTGTTTTTTGTTTTGTTTTGTTTTGCTTTTTTTAAAGTAGTTTTGATTTCTTTTCTGGTCTGCTGTTTTATAAGCAGAGTAGACCTATCAGCCTATGCCAGAGACCTTTGTCTCAGTATCTATTCTAACCCCAGAGTTCTCCCCAGCCCGTTTGGCACCACAGTGTGCTAGCCTTTAGTCTAACTCTGTCTGTGCTGGTCTTTTTTTTTTTTTCCTTTCCTCTGGACCAACCTTTTTTGATGAAATTTCAGATTCTCTTCGGCTGGTAAGTTGTGCTTCTAATTCTTGTGATTTTTATCAGTCCAGCAGTATTTTTGAGGTTGAGTTAGATAATTGGTATTGAGGGTAATAGGGAACTTAGAAGTTCGCATGTATCTTCTCTGAATCTTGGCTCCTCCCCCCTTGCAAAACCTTTCATTCCAAATTTTCCACCCCTTCTCCCCACCCTCTCCCCAGCTGGTAGTAGTCCAAAACATGTGAAATATGTTGAAATACATGTTAAATCCAATATGTATGCATATTTATACAGTGATGTTGCTTCACAAGAAAATCAGATGAAGGAAATAAAGAAAAACTGAGAAAGAAAACAAAATGCAAGCAAAGAACAAAAGAGAGTGTGAGAATGCTATATTGTGTTCCACACTCTGTTCCCATGGTTCTCTCCAAAGAAATCATAAAGGAGGGAAAGTGACCCACACGTGCAAAAATGTGGCAGCCCTTTTTGTAGTGGCAAAAAACTGGAAATTGAATGGATGACCATTAGTTGGAAAACAGCTGAATAAGTTATGGTATATGAATATTATGAAATATTATTGTTCTATAAGAATTGAAGAGCAGGATGATTTTAGAGAGGCCTTGAGAGACTTACATGAAATGATGCTAAGTGAAATGAGCTGAACCAAGAGATCATTATATATGGCAAAAGCAATATTTACAATGCTCAATTCTGATGGATGTGACTATTTCCAACAATGAGATAACTGAAATTAGCTTCAATGATCTTGTAATGAAGAGAGCCATCTACACCCTGAGAGAGAACTCTCAGAACTAAGTGTGGATCACAATACAACATTTTCCCATTTTCCCTCTTTTTGTTGTTGTTTGCTTGCATTTTGTCCTCTTTCTCATTTTTTTTTTCCCTTTTTGATATGATTTTTATTGTGCAGCAAGATAATTGCATATATATATGTATATATATATAAATATATATATACATATATATATATATACTTACACTGGATTTAACATATATTTTTTAAAAATAAATAAAAATTCAAAGTATTAGCAAAAAAGAAAATAAATCCAGCTTTGAACATTTGCTAACTCTATGATCCTGGGCAAGTTACTTTGTCTCATTTGCTTTAGTTTCCTCATTTGAAAAATGAGCTTGAGAAGGACATGGCAAAATATCCCAGTGTTTTTGCTCAAGTTAATTCTACATAGGTTAATTAATAGTTTGATATGACTAATAATATTTAACAACGATAATGTCATCAATACAATATCTAGTAAATATTTTAGGTCAAATTTGAATGCAGGTCTTTCTAAGTCTAGCTCTAGTTCTCTGTTGATTGTGATATCTAGCTGCCCCAAGGCAACTTAGTAAATATTTGAAGAAATTATAAAAAAAAAAAAATGAGGTGAAGGAATCACCAAGAGAGAGGTTTAAATAACTAAGGGGCTGAAGAGATAAATGATGGAGTGAAGTATTAAAGCATCTAATGCAGATAGAATACCATTAGTGAGGAATGACTATATTAGCATCATGACATTGGAAATATTGCGGCACTGTCTTTCTTTCAGTACCTGAGCCTAATTTTTTGTCCATATTCAAAATATGATGCAATGTAATGTTTATCATGGATTTAACATTTTAGGTACATTTACCCAATTTCACTTAAAAAAATATTGAGGTATTGCTTATTTTAAGAAAAACTCACTCCTGAAAATTTAGATGATATTTCTAAATTTTGAAGTAACTTTTATTTCACAATTTTATATGACTTTCTTATTCAGTAGGTTATTAACCATTTAGTTAGCTCCTACTACAAGAAGTTAGGTTCTGGCCCTGATATCAGCAAGACTCTTCTTTCTGAGTTAAAATCCAGCTTTAGACACTTAATAATTCTGTAATCCTGGAAAAGTCACTTATCTCTGTTTGTCTCATCTATAGAATTAGCTGAAAAAGGAAACAAGCCACAAGCCACTTCCAAGAAAACCTCAAATGGGGTCAGAAAAAGTTATACATCATTGAAACAGCTGAAGAAAAAATCCCTACTATGTACCATAGGCAACATTAAGCCTGAGGTTAAAAAAGAAGACCAAAGAATGCTCTTAAGGAAGTTAGAGTCTGATGATAGAAACATCATGCAAATAATGAGATACATACAAGTTACTTACAAGCTTTATTGGAAAGAACCAAAGAGCATAACCAAATTAAATTTGAGGAATGAAGATAGAATATTTATAATATGTGGAATTTTATCTGGGATTTGAAGGAAAGCAAAGAAGCCTATAGGAGACAGAATATTTCAAACATGGGAGAAATTCAGTAAAAATGCCTGCAATAAGAGATGAAGTTTGTTGTTCAATAAATATTAGGGAAATGTTTTGGTAACACAGAGAAAAAGAGATGGGACATAGGAAGTGTAAGAAAACTAGAAAAGTAGGGGAGTAAGATATGCAAATCTTAGATTGAAAAGTAATTCAATTTATAAAAATATTTAGTTTTAAGATACAGGGAACACAAGTATATACTGACCTGAAATACATTCACATTCAAATCTTTCTCCTAGCCAAAGAAGCAAATGAAATTTTGAGGTGCTTTAAGAAAATACAACTTCCCCCCCAAAAATATATATATAGTCCTATTGTCCTTTGCCTGTGTCAGAGCTCATCTGCAGTGTTGTGTTCAGTTCTAAATGCCAGTTTAATTAGAACATTTTAAAGTTAAAGAGCATTTGACAAGGATGTTGAAAAGTATTGTGTAAAAGATACATAAAAATTAGTTGAAATTAGCGATGTTTTGCCTGAAAAAACAAACAAAACAAAAAAAAAAAAAACTGGCGATGGGGAATGTAAAATTTGATCTCTGTTCAGGTATTTGAAAGACTGTTATGTGAAAGAAAGACCAGAATTGCTCCAAAGATCAGAACTGGGAATGAGGATTGGAAGTTGTTAGGTAAGAGTTCCTAATAATTAAAATTCACTAAAAGTTGATCTATGGAAAGTGGTGATTTCTAGCTCTTTGGAGATCTTCAAGTTGAGGTAGTATCACCACAAAATGAGAACCTCAAGATGGTATTTTAATTGTGTTGTCACTAGAGTCCTTTTGACTAGAAAATGTTTTGACTCTATTAATCAATTATGTATAAAATTAATCTTTCTAATGCACAAATCTAACTATGCTATGTTCTTACTCAAGAGACTAGCTTCTCTCCTTTGCTTGGATGATAAAATATAAATATAATAAATTACTATTTAAAGTATTTAAAGCCTTTTATCTTATCATAACCAATAAATATGCTCCTGAAAAACAGTATCACCAGCTACTCCACAATCATATCCTATCAGCTCCTACAACTGTATAGCCAATCACATTTCCATCTGCTGCTGTACTTTTCTCCTTTTAACCTTCCATAATGAACCTTCCATAATCTTCCTTTCTGAAATTGATCTCACCACCTCAATTTTCTTATTACATGTAACTGTTGTCACTACAACATTCTACCTTATATAATTGCTATTCTAGTACATATCTTACCTTTATTCCTAGACCACTGCCTGGAAAAAAAATGATTTGGACTATGATTCCATTACTGTAGGCACATGTACCATAACTTTAGAAAATTACCTGGGATGCTCACAGGTTAAGTAGCTTGTGCCCATGGTTACATAAACAATATATGTCAGAAACAGGATTTTAATCCATATATTTCTGACCTCAAGGCTGATTATATCTACTACGTCCTTGGTCAACTGCAGTTAGGAGCTACTTAAATGTTTATTGAGGAATTTAATTTTATGTTAATGACAATTAGTTAGTGTCTCAAAATCTTTAATAGAGACCTATAACACAATTATTATATTTGGTTACATCATAATCAAATTAACATAGGTCTTTGTTCACAGAAATCATGTTTTCAAGACAGGTCAAAAACAATTAGGACTCCTCCATTTCTTACGACTACTGTAAATTTAATGCTGAGCTTCTTGGACTTAAATCCATTTGAGAGGCATCTTATTGATCCTGAAAAAGGATTTCCATTCAAGATATCTCACTTTGCTTAATCCAGATAGTTTTTTCAGCTACAGGAATAGACTGGGCTACACCTGGAATTATCTCTATTCATTAAATAGTTATTCAGGTTGTACAATCAATAGAACACTGAATATAAAATCAGGAAGACCTGAATTCAAATCTGGTTATTGGCACTTACTGTTTGTGGGATCCTGAACAAAACATCTAAGTTTTATCTCAGTTTCCTCACCTTCAAAATGAGTATCATGAGTATTATCTAAATTTTAGGGTTGTTGTGAGGACCAGATACATTTAGTATATAATGTAAAGCATTATATCAATGTTAACTCCATTAAGCCTGCTTTATGAATTCTATGAATGTCTTTGGAAATGTTTATGCCCAGGTATCTACACATCTGCTCAAAAATGAACCTTTTCTACATTTACAATCCTTTTTTTTTATTTTCAGATTGATTTTTATTTTATTTTTTAATTTTTTAAATTTAATTTTTAATTTTAATTTTGTTTTATAATTATAACTTTTTTTTTGGACAGTACATATGCATGGGGAATTTTTTATAACATTATCCCTTGCTATTACTTCTGTTCAGATTTTTTCCCTTCCTCCCAACCCCCCCCCCCCCGATGGCAGGCAGTCTTATACATGTTAAATATATTACAATATATTCTAGATACAATATATGTGTGTAGAACCAAATTTCTTGTTGCACAGGAAGAATTGGATTCAGAAGGTAAAAATAACAGTTTACACTCATTTCCCAGTGTTCCTTTTCTGGATGTAGCTGATTCTGTCCATCATTAATCAATTGGAATTGGATTAGCTCTTCTCTATATTGAAGATATCCACTTCCATCAGCATATATCCTCGTACAGTATCATTGTTGAAGTGTATAATGATCTTCTGGTTCTGCTCGTTTCACTTAGCATCAGTTGACGTAAGTCTCTCCAAGCCTCTCTGTATTTCTCCTGTTGGTCATTTCTTACAGAACAATAATATTCCATAACATTCATATACCATAATTTACCCAACCAATCTCCAATTGATGGACATCCATTCATCTTCCAGCTTCTAGCCACTATGAAAAGGGCTGCCACAAACATTTTGGCACATACAGGTCCCTTTCCTTTCTTTAGTATTTCCTTGGGATATAAGCCCAGTAGTAGTGTGGCTGGGTCAAAGGGTATGCACATTTTGATAACTTTTTGGGCATAATTCCAGATTGCTCCCAGAATGGTTGGATTCTTTCACAACTCCACCAACAATGCATCAGTGTTCCAGTTTTCCCACAGCCCCTCCAACATTCATCGTTATTTGTTCCTGTCATCTTAGCCAATCTGACAGGTGTGTAGTGATATCTCAGAGTTGTCTTAATTTGCATTTCTCTGATCAATAGTGATTTGGAACACTCTTTCATATGAGTGGAAATAGTTTTAGTTTCATCATCTGAAAATTGTCTGTTCATATCCTTTGACCATTGATCAATTGGAGAATGGCTTGATTTCTTATAAATTAGGGTCAGTTCTCTGTATATTTTGGAGATGAGGCCTTTATCAGAACCTTTAACTGTAAAAATGTTTTCCCAATTTGTTACTTCCTTTCTAATCTTGTTTGCATTAGTTTTGTTTGTGCAGAAACTTTTTAATTTGGTGTAATCAAATTTTTCTATTTTGTGATCAATAATGGTCTCTAGTTCTCCCTTGGACACAAAGTCCTTCCTCCTCCACAAGTCTGAGAGGTAAACCATCCCCTGTGCCTCCAATTTATTTATGATTTCGTTCTTTATGCCTAAATCTTGGACCCATTTTGATCTAATCTTAGTATGTGGTGTTAAATGTGGATCCATGCCTAGTTTCTGCCATATTAATTTCCAGTTTTGTCAGCAGTTTTTGTCAAATAATGAATTCTTATCCCCAAATTTGGGATCTTTGGGTTTGTCAAACACTAGATTGCTATTTTCATTCACTATCTTGCCCTGTGAACCTAACCTATGCCACTGATCAACTAGTCTATTTCTTAACCAATATCAAATGGTTTTGGTGACTGTTGCTTTATAATACAGTTCTAGATCAGGTACAGATAGACCACCTTCACTTAATTTTTTTTTTCATTACTTCCCTTGAAATTCTTGACATTTTGTTGTTCCATATGAATGCTGTTGTTATTTTTACTAGGTTATTAAAATAGTTTCTTGGAAGTCTGATTGGTATAGCAATAAATAAATAGATTAGTTTAGGGAGTATTGTCATCTTAATTATATTCGCTCGGCCTATCCAAGAGCACTTAATGTCTTTCCAATTATTTAAATCTGACTTTATTTTTGTGGCAAGTGTTTTGTAATTTTGCTCATATAATTCATGACCCTCCTTTGGTAGATAAATTCCCAAATATCTTATACTATCGACCGTTATTTTAAATGGGATTTCTCTTTGTATCTCTTGCTGTTGGATTGTGTTGTTAATGTATAAAAATGCTGAGGATTTATGTGGATTTATTTTGTATCCTGCAACTTTGCTAAAATTCTGAATTATTTCTAATAGCTTTTTAGCAGAGTCTTTGGGGTTCTCTAAGTATACCATCATGTCATCTGAGAAAAGTGATAATTTGATTTCCTCATTTCCTACTCTAATTCCTTGAATCTTTTTCTCGGCTCTTATTGCTGAGGCTAGAGTTTCTAGTACTATATTGAAAAGCAATGGTGATAGTGGGCAACCTTGTTTCACTCCTGATATTACAGGGAAAGGTTCTAGTTTATCGCCATTACATATGATGTTTACTGAAGGTTTTAAATATAGGCTCCTTATTATTTTAAGGAATAGTCCATTTATTCCTATACTCTCAAGCGTTTTTAGTAGGAATGGATGTTGGATTTTATCAAATGCTTTTTCTGCATCTATTGAGATGATCATATGCTTTTTATTAATTTGATTATTAATATGGTCAATTATACTAATAGTTTTCCTAATATTAAACCAGCACTGCATTCCTGGTATAAATCCCACTTGGTCAAAGTGTATTATCCTGGGGATGATTTTTTGAAGTCTATTTGCTAATATCTTATTTAAGATTTTAGCATCAATATTCATTAAGGAAATTGGTCTATAGTTTTCTTTCTCAGTTTTCGATCTACCTGGTTTAGGTATCAGTACCATGTCTGTGTCATAAAAGAAATTTGGTAGGTCTCCTTCAATCCCTATTTTTTCAAACAGTTTACATAGCATTGGAGTTAGTTGTTCTTTAAATGTTTGGTAGAATTCACATGTAAATCCATCTGGTCCTGGGGACTTTTTCTTAGGAAGTTGGTTAATAGCTTGATCTATTTCTTTTTCTAAGATGGGACTATTTAGACTACTTACTTCTTCCTCTGTTAATCTGGGCAAGCTATATTTTTGAAGGTATTCTTCCATTTCATTTAAGTTATTGAATTTATTTGCATAAAGTTGAGCAAAGTAGCTCCTAACTATTGTTCTAATTTCCTCTTCATTAGTGGTGAGTTCACCCTTTTCATTTTCAAGACTAACAATTTGCTTTTTCTCTTTCCTTTTTTTAATCAGGTTTACTAAGGGTTTGTCTGTTTTGTTGGTTTTTTCATAGAACCAACTCTTAGGTTTATTAATTAATTCAATAGTTTTTTTTTACTTTCAATTTTATTAATCTCACCTTTTATTTTTTGAATTTCATGTTTTGTGTTTGTCTGAGGGTTTTTAATTTGTTCCTTTTCTAGCAATTTGAGTTTTAAGCCCAATTCGTTGGCCCTCTCTTTCTCTATTTTATGCAAGTAGGCCTGTAGAGATATAAAACTTCCCCTTATTACTGCTTTGGCTGTATCCCACACATTTTGGTATGATGTCTCATTATTGTCATTCTCTTGGGTGAAGTTATTAATTATGCCTATGATTTGCTGTTTTACCCAATCATTCTTTAGTATAAGATTATTTAGTTTCCAATTATTTTTTGGTCTATTTTCCACTGGCTTTTTATTAAATGTAATTTTGATTACATTATGGTCTGAAAAGGATGCATTTACGATTTCTGCCTTACTGCATTTGATTTTGAGGTTTTTATGCCCTAGTATATGATCCATGAACTGCTGAGAAGAAAGTATACTCCTTTCTGTCTACATTTAGCTTTCGCCAAAGATCTATCATATCAAACTTTTCTAGTATTCTATTTACCTCTTTGACTTCTTTCTTATTTATTTTGTGGTTTGATTTAGCTAATTCTGAGAGTGCAAGGTTGAGATCTCCCACTATTATAGTTTTGCTATCTATTTCCTCTTGTAGCTCTCTTAATTTCTCTTTTAAGAATTTAGATGCTGCACCACTTGGTGCATATATGTTTAATATTGATACTGCTTCATTATTGATGCTGCCCTTTAGCATGATATAATGCCCTTTCTTATCTCTTTTAATTAGGTCAATTTTGTTTTTGCTTGATCTGAGATGAGGATGGCTACTCTGGCTTTTTTGGTTTTGCCTGAAGCATAATAGATTCTGCTCCACCCTTTTACTTTTAGTTTGAATGTCTCACCCTGTTTCAGGTATGTTTCCTGTAAACAACATATAGTAGGGTTCTGACTTTTAATGCAGTCTGCTAACAGCTTCCTCTTTATGAGGTAGTTTGCCCCATTCACATTTATGGTAAGAAGGACTAATTCTATATTGCTTGCCATCCTATTAACCCCTGCTTATGCTTTTCCCCTTTCCTTCCCTTTTACCCCCCTACTCAGTATAAACTTGTGAACAGCCCTCCCATTTAAGGATCCCTCCCCCACCTTAAAGTTCCTCCCCTTATTTTACCCCTTTTCCTCCAAATTTCTGTATTCCCTTCCCCTTAGTTTACTCCTTCCCTTTCACTTTTATTTATTTTTATTTTTTTTATTTTTAATTTTTATTATATTTTTTTATAATATTATCCCTTATATTCATTTTTCCAAATTATCCCCCCCTCCCTCTACTCCCTCCCCCCAATGACAGGCAATCCCATACATTTTACATGTATTACAATATAACCTAGATACAATACATGTGTGTAAATACCATTTTCTTGTTGCAAAATAAGCATTAGATTCCGAAGGTACATGTAACCTGGGCAGACAGATATTAGTGCTAACAATTTACATTCAATTCCCATTATTTCTTCTCTGGGTGTAACTACCTCTGTCCATCATTGATCAACTGGAAGTGAGTTGGATCTTCTTTATGTTGAAGATTTCCACTTCCATCAGAATACATCCTCATACAGTGTTGTTGTTGAAGTGCACAGTGATCTTCTGGTTCTGCTCATTTCACTCAGCATCAGTTGATGTAAGTCTCTCCAAGCCTCTCTGTATTCCTCCTGCTGGTCATTTCTTACAGAGCAATAATATTCCATAACCTTCATATACCATAATTTACCCAACCATTCTCCAACTGATGGACATCCATTCATCTTCTAGTTTCTAGCTACAACAAAAAGGGCTGCCACAAACATTTTGGCACATACAGGTCTCTTTCCGCTCTTCAGTATTTCTTTGGGAGATAAGCCCAGTAGTAGTACTGCTGAGTCAAAGGGTATGCACAGTTTGATAACTTTTTGGGCATAGTTCCAAATTGCTCTCCAGAATGGCTGGATTCTTTCACAACTCCACCAGCAATGTATTAGTGTCCCAGTTTTCCCACATCCCCTCCAACATTTGTCATTATTTGTTCCTGTCATCTTAGCCAATCTGCCAGGTGTGTAGTGGTATCTCAGAGTTGTCTTAATTTGCATTTCTCTGATCAGTAGTGATTTGGAACACTCTTTCATATGAGTGGATATAGTTTCAATTTCTTCATCTGAGAATTCTGTTCATATCCTTTGACCAGTTATCAATTGGAGAATGGTTCGGTCTCTTATAAATTAGGGTCAGTTCTCTATATATTTTGGAAATGAGACCTTTGTCAGAACCTTTGTTTTAAAAATATTTTCCCAATTTGTTACTTCCCTTCTAATCTTGTTTGCATTAGTATTGTTTGTACAGAAACTTTTTAGTTTGATGTAATCAAAATCTTCTATTTTGTGATCAATAATGATCTCTACTTCTCCTCTGATCATAAATTCCTTCCTCCTCCACAGGTCTGAGAGGTAGACTATTTTCTGTTTCTCTAATCTATTTATTATCTCATTCTTTATGCCTAAATCATGGACCCATTTTGATCTTATCTTGGTATATGGTGTTAAGTATGGATCCATATCTAATTTCTGCCATATTAATTTCCAGTTTTCCCAACAGTTTTTTCCAAATAATGAATTTTTTATCCCTAATGTTGGTATCTTTGGGTTTGTCAAAGATTAGATTGCTATAGATGTACCCTTTTTTGTCCTTTGTATCTAATCTGTTCCACTGATCTACGGGTCTATTTCTTAGCCAAAATCAAATGGTTTTGGTGACTGCTGCTATATAATATAGCTTTAGATCAGGTACACTTACACCACCTTCCTCTGACTTTTTTTTTCATTAGTTCCCTTGCAATTCTCGACCTTTTATTCTTCCATATGAATTTTGTTGTTATTTTTTCTAGGTCATTGAAATAGTTTCTTGGGAGTCTGATTGGTATAGCACTAAATAAATGGATTAGTTTGGGGAGTATTGTCATCTTTATTATATTCGCTCGGCCTATCCAAGAGCACTGAGTGTCTTTCCAATTATTTAAATCTGACTATATTTTTGTGGCAAGTGTTTTGTAATTTTTCTTATATAATTCCTGACTTTTCTTTGGTAGATGGATTCCTAAATACTTTATACTCTCAACATTTGTTTGGAATGGAATTTCTCTTTGTATCTCTTGCTGTTGCATTTTGTTAGTGTGATATATAAAAATGCTGAGGATTTATGTGGATTTATTTTGTATCCTGCCACTTTGCTGAAATTTTGAATTATTTCTAATAGCTTTTTAGCAGAGTCTTTGGGGTTTTCTAAGTATACCATCATGCCATCTGCAAAAAGTGATAGTTTGATTTTCTCATTTCCTACTCTAATTCCTTGAATCTCTTTCTCTGCTCTTATTGCTGAGGCTAGTATTTCTAGTACTATATTGAATAGTAATGGTGATAGTGGGCGGCCTTGTTTCACTTCTGATCTTACTGGGAAAGGTTGCAGTTTATTTCTATTGCATATTATGCTTACTGACAGGTCTTAAATATATGCTCCTGATTATTCTAAGGAATAGTCCATTTATTCCTATACTCTCAAGAGTTTTTAGTAGGAATGGATGTTGGATTTTGTCAAATGCTTTTTCTGCATCTATTGAGATGATCATATGGTTCTTATTAATTTGATTATTAATATGGTCAATTATATTAATAGTTTTACTAATATTAAACCAGCCCTGCATTCCTGGAATAAATCCTACTTGATCATATTGTATTATCCTGGGGATGATTTTGTGAAGTGTTTTTGCTAATATCTTATTTAAGATTTTAGCATCAATATTCATTAAGGAAATTGGTCTATAATTTTCTTTCTCAGTTTATGATCGATCTGGTTTAGGTATCAGTACCATGTCTTTGTCATAAAAGATGTTTGGTAGGACTCCTTCATCCCCTATTTTTTCAAATAATTGGTATAACATTTGGGCTAATTGTTCTTTAAATGTTTGGTCGAATTCACATGTGAATCCATCTGGTCCTGGGGATTTTTTCCTGGGGAGTTCATTAATAGCTTGTTCTATTTCTTTCTCTGAAATGGGACTATTTAAGCAATTTCTCTCCTCCTCTGTTAATCTAGGGAGCCTATATTTTTGGAGGAAGTCATCCATTTCACTTAAGTTATCAAATTTATTGGCACAAAGTTGGGCAAAGTAACTCATTATTTCTCTAATTTCCTCTTCATTGGTGGAAAGATCCCCCTTTTCATTTGTAAGACTAACAATTTTATTTTCCTCTTTCTTTCTTCTGATCAAATTTACCAAAGGTTTATCTATTTTATTGGCTTTTTCATAAAACCAACTCTTGGTTTTATTTATTAATTCAATAGTTTTTTTACTTTCAATATTATTGATTTCTCCTTTTAATTTTTGTATTTCAAGTTTGATTTTTCGTTGGGGGTTTTTCATTTGGTCTTTTTCTAGCTTTTTAAGTTGCAGGCCCAAATCGTTAATTTTCTCTTTCTCTATTTTATTCAAGTAAGCCTCTAAAGATATAAAATTTCTCCTTATTACTGCTTTAGCTGTATCCCACAGATTTTGGTATGATGTCTCATCATTGTCATTATCTTGGGTGAAATTATTAATTGTTTCTATAATTTGCTGTTTCACCCAGTCATTCTTTAAGATGAGATTGTTCATTTTCCAATGACTTTTTGGTCTATTTACCCCTAACTTTTTACTGAATGTAGCTTTTATTGCATTGTGGTCTGAAAAGAAGGCATTTATTATTTCTGCCTTCCTATATTTAATTTTAAGATTTTTATGTCCTAATATATGGTCTATTTTTGTATAGGATCCATGAACTGCTGAGAAGAAAGTATATTCCTTTCTACTACCGTTCAGTTTTCTCCAAAGGTCTATCATACCTAGTTTTTCTAATGTTCTATTTACTTTTTTATTTTCTTTCTTATTTGTTTTATGGTTTGATTGTCTAAATCTGAGAGTGCAAGGTTGAGATCTCCCACTATTATAGTTTTACTGTCTATTTCTTCTTGCACCTCTCTTAACTTTTCCTTTAGAAAGTTAGATGCTATACCACTTGGTGCATATATGTTTAGTATTAATATGGCTTCATTATTGATGCTACCTTTCAGCAGGATATAGTTTCCTTCCTTATCTTTTTTAACTAGATCAACTTATGCTTTTGTTGATCTGAGATAAGGATAGCTACCCCTGCTTTTTTTGGCTTTACCTGAAGCATAATAGGCTCTGTTCCAACCTTTTACCTTTACTCTGTATGTATCTCCCTGCTTTAAGTGTGTTCCCTGCAGACAACATATTGTAGGGTTCTGATTTTTGATCCAATCTGCTATCTGTCTCCGTTTGATGGGAGCGTTCATCCCATTCACATTTACAGTTAAAATTACGTATTCTGTATTTCCTGCCATCATATTATCCCCAGATTATGCTTTTTCCCTTGACCCCCTGATCCCCCTCCCCAATATTTAATTTACAGACCCCCCTTGTGATGCGCAGCCTTCCCTTTTTTTTAGTATCTCTCAACCCTCCCTCCAAGTCCCTTCACTTATTCTCCTTTTCCTTTTCCCTTTTCCTCTTCCCCCCTTTTAATGAGGTGAGAGGAAATTCTCTGAAAAACAAATATGTCACTTATTTACTCTTTGAGCCTCTTCTGATGAGAGTAAGATTCACACAATGATTCTCCCCCTTACTAAATTCCCTCAGATATGGTGTATTTTCTATGCCTCTTCATGGGATGTAGTTTCCCTCTTTTTATTATTCCTTCCCCTTTTTCTGAAACGACCTCCTTCCCTTTACTACACCCCCCTTTTTTTCTTTTATATCAGTAAAATCAAATTATCCTTGAGTACTTTTTATATACCCACAACAGAGTTACAGTTCTCAAGGGTTCTGTGTACCTTTTTCTGTGTCTCTTCAGTCTTGTGGATGTAGATCAAATTTTTTGTTTAAGTCTGGTTTTTTTCTTAGAAACATATAGAATTCCTCTATTTCATTGAATGACCATCTTCTTCCATGGAAAAAAGATGCTAAACTTAGCTGGGTAGTTTATTCTTTGTTGCAATCCTTGATCTTTTGCCTTATGGAATATCAGGTTCCAGGCCATTCTATCTTTTAATGTGGAGGCAGCCAGATCTTGGGTGACCCTTATTGTGGCACCTTGGTATTTAAATTGTTTTTTTCTAGCTGCTTGCAAGATTTTCTCCTTTGTGTGGTAATTCTGCAGCTTAGCCACAATATTCCATGGTGTTCTTTTTTTAGGGTCTATTTCAGAAGGAGTTCGATGAATTCTTTCCACATCTACTTTCCCTTCTGTTTCTATTATCTCTGGAGAGTTCTCTTTGATAATTTCCTGTAAAATAGAATGTAGGCCCTTTTTTTGGTCATAGTTTTTGGGAAGTCCAATGATCCGCAGATTATCTCTCCTAGATCTATTTTCCAGGTCTATAGATTTTCCCAGTTAGTATTTGACTTTGTTTTCCAGCTTCTCATTTTTTTTTTTGTTTTTGTTTTGTTTGACTGATTCTTGGATTCTCTGTGAATCATTCATTTCTATTTGTTCCATCCTGATTTTTAAGGAGTTATTTTGTTCTTTCACAGTTTTTAGTTCTTTTTGTAAATGCCCAGTTTCGTTTTTGAATAAATTATTTTGCTCTATTGAATTTTTTCCATTTCCCTAATTTTTTTTGAGAATTATTTTCTTTTTCCAATTCAGAAATTCTATTTTCTTGAGACTTTTTTATCTTTTCCAATTCAGAAATCCTACTTTCCTGTGATTTTTTAACCTTTTCTAATACACAAATTTGTTTCCCTGTATCTCCTGTGAATTCTTTATTTTTTCCAACTCCAGTTTCAGGACGTTGTTATTCTCTATCATAGCTTCCCTTTCCTTTCCTCATTTTTCTTCAAACTCTCTTAACTTTTTAATAGTCTCTTCTAGGAGAGAGTTATGTGATGGGGGGCAGGAATCATTCCCCTTTAGGTTGTTATCTGCTGACTCTCTGCTGTTAACTTCCTCGGGGTTGGATACCTGCTCTTTCTCTGTGTAGAATGAGTCAGTGGTTCTTTTTGGCGCCTTGCTCATACTTGAAAAATCTTTTGGGGTCTGTCCCTGGGTTAGGAAATTATTTATTTATTTCTTTATCAGATTCCTGCAGTGGCTCCTGTGCCTGAGCTAAGAGAGAGCTCTGGGAGAGAGTTCCCCACCCCCTCCCTGGAAGTGCCTCAGAGGTGACTAGCACTGCTGTGCCTTGAGGGCACTGTGTTCTAGCCGCTTCCCTGAGGTTTGAGATTGAACAGTAAAGGCAACACAAAGCCCAGCCTATGTTCCCCGGTGGGGCATGGATGTCTGCCTCCCTTTCACTTTTCAATGAAGTGGAAAAATTTTCACCATAAATAGAATATGTGTATGGATACACACTATGTTCATCTCCCTCCTTTCTTTCTCTCAGATACAATAGGTTACCTTTCCCTCTTCATGAGATGTAGTACCACCACTTTACACTTTTTTATGATATTATTTCCTTTCCACCTCTAGTTTCTAAGACAAATTGTACATATGTTCTTTACATATTTTTTTGGCAGAAGTATAGTTCTCAAGATTTCTTTTTACCTTTTTAGAAATCTCTTGAGTTCTGTATTTGAAGATCAAACCTTTTATGTAGGTCTGGTTTTTTCATCAAAAATAGATGGAATTCATTTATTTCGTTAAATGTCCATCTTCTTCCCTGGAAAACGATGCTCATTCTTGCCGGGTAAGTTATTCTTGGCTGCATACCAAGTTCCTTAGCCTTTCGGAATATCATGTTCCAGGCCCTTCCTTCTTTTAATGTGGACGCTGCTAGATCCTGGGTTATCCTTATTGTGGATCCTCAAATATCTGAATTGCTTTTTTCTAGCAGCTTCCAATATCTTTTCCTTTGTCTGATGGTTCTTGAACTTGGCCATTATATTTCTTGGCGTTTTGATTTTAGGGTCCCTTTCAGTAGTTGATCAATGAATTTTTTCAATGTCTATTTTACCCTCTGTTTCCAGAATGTCTGGGCAGTTCTCTTTGATAATTTCCTCAAAAATGGTGTCCAAGCTCTTTTTTTCCTCCCATTTTTCAGGGAGTCCAATTATTCTCAAATTTTCTCTCCTGGATCTGTTTTCCAGGTCTGTTGTCTTTCTGATAAGGTACTTGACATTCTTTTCAATTGTTTCATTTCTCTGGTTTTGCTTGACTACCTCTTGGTTTCTCCTTGAGTCATTCATTTCTACTTGTTCCAGTCTAATTTTCAATGATGTATTTTCTTCACTCACTTTTTTTATATCTCTTTGTAATTGTTCAATTGAGTTTTTATCTTCTATGGAATTTTTTTCCATTTTATCCATTTTATTTTTTAGAGAGCTGTTTTCTTTTTCCAGCTCACTAATCCTGTTTTCTTTGGAGTTGTTTACCTTTTCCAGCTCACTAATCTTGTTTCTCAATGATTTGATTTCTTTATCCACTCTGTCTTTGAATGCATGGGATGACTTCTCCAGGCTCTCTTGCCAAGTTTCCCTTTCTTTTTCCCATTTCTCTTCCATGTCTCTTGTGAGAGCCTTTTTGATTTCCTCTATGTGATAGTTTTGTATTGAGGAGCAGCTCATATCCCCCTTAGGGGATTCCTCTGTGGACAATCTGTTTTTAGTCTCCTCAGTGTTTGAAGTATGCTCTCTCTCCATACAAAAGCTGTCAATGGCTAGAGCCCTTTTGAATTTTTTGTTCATTTTGTCAGAGTAGGAATCGAAGAAAACAAATTGACAACAGAAACAATTGGTCTGTTTTTGGGGGGATGGGGCTGGATGGTATTAATGGGCTTCCTCTACAGACTGGGGATAGGGCAGCAGAGAGCCACTAACAGAACAGCAATGACTACTGAGTCTGTGCTCTGAGGCTCTGAGAACTCGTTGAGTCAGTCCAGGTGGGGGTTGGGGCTGGCCGGGTTCTGAGAGAAGCTGGCTTTCTGGGTTTTTAATCTTCACCTCCAGTGTTTACACCCTCTCAGCTGCTCCTAGTTTGCTGCCAAGATGGAGTATCCACACTGCAGAAAAAGTCTTTTTGCAGAAATGGAAGAGATCGTACCCCTCCCCCTCTGGTCTGAGCTGTGTGAGCTGCCTGTCTCGCTCTGGCTTGCCTGCCCTCAGTCTGCGCCCAGTCTGATTGACCCTCCCCTGAGCAAACACAGACCTTTTCTGGCGACTTTCAAGGATGTCTTCTCTTGGTGATCATCTGTGGATTTCTTTCTGGGTCAAGCATCAAGTCTGGGGTTTGTCATGAAGTAAGTTCTGAGAGAAAATGAGGAGCTCAAGCAGCTGTATGCCTCCATGCCGCCACCTTCACATTTACAATCCTTAATTGAGGTTTAAGCATTGACTTGGAAATTCATGTCAAGAAAATATATTTAATAATTTGGGGAAAGGGTCAGTTCTGTTCCTCATGTGGTATCTTGTTCTTCTGATTTAGATCAGTAACTTAAAATCTTAGAGAATTAATTGTATCACTAAGAGGTTAAGTGAAATTTCTAGAGTCATAAACTGATGTGTGTGATATGTATTTATCAGGTAGGTAGTTCATCAGGGGATAAAACACTGGAGCCAGGAAGACCTGAATTCAAATTTTCCTCAGACATGCACTCACTATGTGATTCTGGGCTAGTTACTTAATTGCTATTTGCCTCAGCTTTTATTTTTTCATCTGTAAAAAGGGAATAATAATAGCATCTATCTCTCAAAATCAAACACGAGAATAGTCACAAAAGATCCTCAGTGAAATCTATCACATAGTAGGTATTATATAAAATGTTAACAATTATTAATTATATTATTATTCAAAGGCAGAAGTTAAACCCAAGTTTTACTGATTTCAAAGCTAGCATTTGTTTATTACATCACTCTCACTTTATCTCAAAAATAAGAAAAAAATTAATTAAAAACATTTTTAAAATTTAATTTTATTCTCAACAGAAACTACAATATTCGATCTAAATTTTCTTTGATGGAGGTTAGTTATATTTTCCATAATGGATTTTATGAGTTTATTTCTCCATGAAAAGATAGCCATGATAAATTTTTTCAAGGCATTTTTTTTATCCTTTATTCTAATATATCTTTGAGACATTTAAATCACAATTCAGAAAATAATTGCCATTTTAAATTGAACTCCAAGAAGAACAAACCAATTACTGTAGTTGTATCACTATAAAGCATTACATTTCTCCACTGGTTGCAGATGTGTTCATGATCATTCTATTACAATTAGGATCCCATTACTACTTCATTTATATTCATCTCCTGAAATGGGATAAAAATATTCTGAATATGAATTGTCTATGAAGCTCAGATTGGTCTTTTGTTGTTTCATTCTTCACAAACTAGAATATGAAAAATCATAGAAACTTGTTTCTTCTAGTCTTTAGAAGCATAATCCTAAATTCTAATGATGGAAATTGTGAAACAAAGACAATTTCAAAACAATTTATAGTACAAAAGGAAAGGAGGAGAAGGGGAAGAGGCAGTAACACAAACAAAATTGCCTGTGAAGCAGCCTATGAGAAGATTAGAAAAGCATTGATTAAGGCTAAGAGAGAAGGACAGGATGTAAGTGATTTTATAAATGCATACCCTGTATTTGAAGAGATTGAATCTTCAGGTCAAAAAAGGAGAAGATACACTCTTTTTGATTTCGATAAAATTAAGGATTTGAAAAAAGGATGCACTCTTTATGGGGCCACATCATCTTACATTACGATGTTACTAGATAATTTGGCTTATGAAATCCTAATCCTAATGATTGGAAATCCATAGCTAGAACATGTTTAGAACATGGACAAAACTTGTGGCTTTCAGAGTATCATGAATTATGTAGGATTCAAGTCAGATGCCAAAGGGAAACAGGAGTTAACACACAATTTACTTTTGACCAACTAGCAGGTGAAGGTCAGTATGGAAATAATTCAGAATGGGTTTGTTATCCCATAACAGTGTATAAGCAAATTTCTAAGGCTGCAATAAAAGCTTGGGGTTCCCTCCCTGGACAGAAAGATCGAGGGGAAGCTTTCATAAAAATAAAGAAAGGTCCCAATAAACCTTTTGCGGATTTTGTGGGATGTCTGCAAACTGCTGTCACAAGAACTATTGGAGAGAAAGCAGCTACAAGAAATAATGAGCAGACATCTGGCTATGGAAAATGTCAATGAGGTTTGCAAAACAATTATATGGGGACTAGACAAAGATGCTCCTTTATAGGAAATCATAAGACACTGTGCTACAGTGGGCACAAATGCTTATTATACTCAGACAATGATGAACATGGAAAAACAAGGTCCCTCCTGGCAAATGACTTCTAGAGAAACTCGTCGATGTTTTCAATGTGGAAAAGTTGGACATCTAAGAGCTCAGTGTAGATATGGAGATAGAGTGAGAAGAAAGGGTGATAGAAGACCTAAAATTCCATATTCAAAATGTCACAAGGGCTTCCACTGGGCCTCTGAATGTAGATTGACTCAGGGAAATGAGAGCCTGAGCCCAGCTCCAAGAACTCAATCAAAAGATAGGTGGGGCATGATTGTAGCTGAGGCTACACCCAGGGAGCCTTTAGAAGGTCAAGACTCTGATTTGATCAACCAACAGAAAACCAAACAAACAGAAAGGGATTACCTGATCAGATAGCAGAAATGGATTACCCTGGGGAGAATACAGACCTTTTAAACCAACAGGACAGTGTCCAGTGTAAACAGCTCCAATGTAATTGTTAGATGATCAGAAGAGATTTAGAAAGTAGTAAATAGAAGGGAATTAGATAGATTAACTTGCCTGAGAGAGAAGGTTTGCTTGTACTTTTACAGACAGAGAAGGAAACAGATGGAGAAAGAAACAGGTGGGTGGCAACAAGCACCTGGAGAGAGACAGAAAAGGAGAAAAACCTCAAAACAAAGAAGAATATCTAAAAAACATCTGACATTGAAAGAGCATGGCTGATAAGGGGACTATTAAATAACTTTAAAACCAGCAGGAATCATTGGATTCCCTAACACAAGATGAGAATATTGTAGGACTTTAAAACTTTCAGGAATTATTGAATTCCTGGCACATGAACTAATGGATAATGAATTCCTTTTGGACTATTTCTAGGACTTATGGACATGTATAAATTCCTCATGTTGATTCATGTTATTTGTTACATCACTTCTAGCCTGTGTTATGTTACTATGTGCTTATGCAATTTATGTAATTATGTGTAATACCTCCCATTTTGATGCATTTATGTATACCTGCTTCAAGATCATGACCACCCTTTGTTCTAAATCAAAAGAAAGGGGGAGATATTAGGATTACAAGGTAATGTACTTGGTTTACACCTTTAAAGGAGTTTACATCTTTAAAGGAACTCGCTATTGGTTCTTTAAGGAGTTTCCACAAGCTCATGGAGTACACACAAGCCCATTCTTTGGGATGATATAAGAAGCCAGCATTGAGTGGAGGAGTCAGTCTGGATTAGTCAAGGAGAAGACTTCCCAGGAAAATTCAGAGCTAAGATTCAGTGGATTGGCAAGTCCAGCAGACTCACAAGTATAAATGAAAAGCCTGCTCATGGACTTCCAGGAGATTCACAACTAGGATTGACCATGCAATAAATTGTTAAATGTTGGCATACATATGTATTTAAATCTGTTGAAACCCTCCCCATCCAAATCAGGATGACTGGGGATATTGTGGAAAAAAAAATTACTATTAAGGTATTCAACAAATTATATCACACACAAATTTTAGAAGCAAGAAACAATTGGAACAAATTTATATGTATCACATCATCTAAATGCTATCAATTAGTCATTGGAAAAAATCCCTAATCATTTTAAAAAGTCAATGGCAATTCAAAAATATTGCTTTAAAATTTTAGGAAGTCTCTAGTTGAAGACAGAAAAATAATGTTAATTTTTTGGTAATCTTTCCATGATTTGCAGATGCTAGTTATGATATAGAAATGTTCATTTACTGACATTCCAACAACATAGCAATCTGGGCTCCCCAAAGATTTATGAAATAAAGATTGTGAAATTGGGAAAGCTTGATTTCTTAAAGTGTTATTAATTCCAATAAGAAGTAATTATTTGCTTCTTACAGATTATACGCTTATATTTTCATTTTTATAAACTATTTTCTTTCTTCCTTATGTAAAAATTTTAAAATGTTAAAATTTTTTGTTTCATGGCCCCTGGCAGGCTTAATCATCTGGAAAATGAAAGTCCTATTATGTATCTGTGTAATTCTTGTTTCTTACAGGCGCAACAACTTATAACTCAATATAGGATCTGTTACTATAGATATCAGTTCAAACTTTTGAAGAAATTAGTGAAAATATTGAGAAATAGAATTATATGTAGCATACATTCCCACTTTGAAAAATCATTTTCAAATATTGGCAGATTACATAATTTGATTGTTATCTCAGTTGTCTTCTAATTCTTACTAAGATTCTCTCTCCTTTCCTCCCCATTTTTCTTTCTCTCCGCTCTTCCCCCTTCATTCCCGCTTCCTTCATTCAAGCAAAATCTAATATAAACCTCTGATCTTTAGCTTAAGGGTTCATTGGTCATCAGCTATCACCAAGCAAATAACCATCCCTCTCTAATCTTGTCTCTCTAAGCAGGGGACCTATCCCTCTTTTTCTTTTCTTTTTTTTTTTTTTTAAACTATTAACCTACCAGTCTAGTTCATTTGAATAAATCTCATTGTGTCTTTCTAGAAAAGGAAATTTGCACTCTCTTTTTCTCTCTAGGTTTAGATAGTAAGTAATGAACAACAAATAGCTAGGCTTTATGTTAGATAGTATTTTTTTCACATGATGGAAAGCTTAGAAGTCAAAGGAAAAAAGGAGGAAAGGGACAATTCATCTCTATCCCCAAATACCTTTCTCAAATAAGTTTTGGGATGAAGTATCTGGCATGTATATAGGGAGCAAGTAGAAAAATGAGTAAATAACTCATGGGGACATTTAACTTTCCAAGAATGAGAGAATAAGAAGAGTTCCATTCCATGCTTAAGCAAAATAGGTTCTCATGCCACTGACATAGGCCTTATTGCAACTCCTTATTATGGCTAAACATATTCCATTTGCTTTCCATTGCTTCACATTCTCCTCTTTTAGTAGGCATAGATTACCATTTCTCCAGATTTTGATGCTTTTTCTTTGGTTGTGTCCCACAAAGCTTAAAGTATGGGTTAGAGACTGTGCTCAGGAATTTAGGATGCTAATCTTCAAATAAGACACATATCTGAACACATAAAAGAAAATATGAAATCAATATCTCTTTCTAAGTTCAACTGCTAGGTAACTACTATCAAAGTTTATCTCCTACAATACAGAAATATTGGAGATAAAGACCAATGTTTTATTATGCTTGAGCATAATTTAGCTCTCAGATTAACAAAAAATAAACTTGAACCCCAATTAGGTTTCTAACAAAGTCTCTTATAAACAAAATAATGTCAACCAAAAGATAAGCATTTTTACACATTGTAATCTTGTATATTCCTCTTAGGCCATAAAAGTTAAAGAAAATCAAATTCATAATTTCATGTTTCCTTCAATGTCATAGAGTTAAACTTATTTAAAAATATGTTATAATTTTACATATCACTTCTGGACACAACTAATGATAGACTGTTTGAGGAAGGGATATTTACATGTCACCAAGAAAGCCAAGAGCACTTAAGAAAAGGATCTAATAAATAACTAAATCAGTTTGGAAATTTCAAACTCTCCTTTGGCTTTATAAAAAAAAAAAAAGTCATCCCTTAACTCCTTTCAGGAGTAGGTTTTTGGTTAAGCAAGGTTAATATTAATAGAAGACACGTTGGTTAGATAGAAGTTGAAAGAAGAATGACTTTGTGACTCAAATAACACAAATTAAGAAAAAATAATTAAAACTGTTTCCATAATACCAGGTACTCAGGAAGAGCTAATATAAAACTTATGACTTTAAATTACAAAATAAATGTATATTATTATATTTATCAAATTCAAAGGATGGAAAATATACACTGATTATATAAGATAAATGTAGTATAAAACAAAATTTGAAATTAGTTTCTTTTAATGGAAAATTGAATTTAATAAAAAGTTATAAAAATAATATGCACATAAATTACATATATAAAATTCACTTGATACATTGAATTCCATGACACCCTTTAGTATTAATTTACTATGTTCCCAATTCAAAAGTCCTCAGCTAGCAGAACAGTTATCCTAGAGAACATAAAACCTATAACAGATTCTTTAGTTCATATATACTAGAGTTGGATAATATCTACTCATTCTCTTATCTTGACTGTGAGACCGTTTAAATTTTTTTCATATATAATAAATTAATTTTGTCATTTTGAGAACAAAAGGTGTGGAAGGGTAGGTATGTTCTTGTAATTGGATTTTATAAATCCATATGCCTTCATTTAGGCATATGACTCATTTTGGGGATGAGTGTTAAAGGAAAAAAAAAATCAGTGCAGATAATCAGTAAACATTTGAGACATTATGTCCTATTTCCACCTAAATCTAGTCATACGGGTCCAATTATCCTGAAACATTTCTTCCTATTTTAAATCTGTTCTGTTTAGCACCCAGACTTCCATAGCAAAACTAATCCATATTATTACCATATTCTTAGTAGGCTACCAATATTTTCTTAGAATCTTTTAATCCTAATTTTCTAATTAGAATAATTTGTTGATTTTTACATAGAAGTAAAGTATTAGAATTTCAAGTTTATAATTTGAGTATTTTTATTTGCTTCTACTTATAAGCATTACCTGTTCAAATGCTAACACTTTGTAATCCAATATTTGGGGGAAATTATAATTTATCCAAATTATGCAAAACACCAATATGTTATTTCAATGAATGGATCTGATGTTAAAAAAAAACAGCAATACCTAGTTATTAATGTATAACTATAATTAGAAACTTTTACTCAATTTTGTCAAGTACTTTTTTAAACAATTTCATTCACAAATGTGTGATATGATAAAACTGCAGTTAATCAAAAAGTCAATCATTTTGAAATAGTATAATGGAATTCATCTTCTGAAAGTGACATTTCAGGCAAAAATAATAAAAAAAAATTATGGGACCAAAAGAACCTGATATGCTCATTTGTTCAATCAAAGCTGGGTGTAAACATCAAACCTCTTGATGGAAATGTTTTCTCTTGCCTTCAGGAAAATTTAACTTAAGATCCGACCCCTTGTAGAAGTCCTATTGTTCTCTAGATTTCAAAGGACTTTAACAACTCTCTATGTATTCTTCTTATAAATAAAAAAGAGATCCTGAGGGACTAAGTTCAGTCCTTGAAGGGCGGGGGGGGGGTGTCTGTACATTTATAACATGAATTTCTCAAAAAAAATTCAAAGATATACACACACACATACACACATACATGCATATATATGCATACCCATTAGAAACAAACATACAAAAATGAATCAGAAGGCTCTAGGTATATACACTTGGGCATTCAGAAATTTGTGTATGTGTGTTTTGGGGGGAAATTGTGTTTTTCTCAAACCCTGTGCACAAATACTTAAATTGTAAAGTGAATAGCTTTGTTGCTCACTAGATAGAGCACTGGGCCTGGAGTCAGGGAGATCTGAGTTCA
This sequence comes from Sminthopsis crassicaudata, assembly GCF_048593235.1. Classification (NCBI taxonomy): domain Eukaryota; kingdom Metazoa; phylum Chordata; class Mammalia; order Dasyuromorphia; family Dasyuridae; genus Sminthopsis; species Sminthopsis crassicaudata. Next base: position 204,303,753 of record NC_133620.1, on the reverse strand, counting down.
AATATAACCTGAGACATTTACTACTTTAGGGCCCTGGGGAAATCATTTAATCTTTGTTTGCATTTATCCACTGGAGACAGAAATAACAAATCACTCCAATATCTTTGCAAAATTAAAAACAAAAACTCTTGGACAGTGTTACAGGGTTACAGAGATTCAGATTTGACTAGCCAAGAACAACATTTGTGTATATATAGTTATAGCTATAGATAAAGACATCTCTGTATCTGTATATATCTTTAATATATATGTATAATGTAGAAGAGTATGTATAATGTAGAAGGAGGAGGAGGAAGAAGAGGAAGAAAAGGAGGAGGAGGAGGAGAAAAAAGAGGAGGAGAAGGAGGACAAGAAATGTGTGTTTTGTGAGTATGTGTGTGGGTGTGTGTGTGTGTTTGTGTGTGTGTGTGTGTGTGTGTGTGTGAATGATGTGCATCTATACTGGGATAGAGGGGGATCTCTGGACATAAATTTAATACATATTTGATACAGAGATTCTCTTGCAGCTTTCTTTGAAAATATTACTCTTTTCTGCTTAAAGGAATTTCAAAAGTTCTGTTCTATTATAATTTCATTTGTAATCCAAGATTTATAAAGGATATATACTTGAAGATGAAGATTTCTCATTGCAACAGTAATGATCTGTAAAGAGCCATTAAACTAAGCAATTTAACAAACTTCAGGTATCTAGATTCCTAATGAAACATGGAAGAATTGAACAAATTAGGAGAAGTGAAACCTGTTTCAATTTAGAGCAAATTAAATGTCTGTGAAATATCTATTTGAAAACATTATATCAACAAAAATGTATAATCATATAGTCACCTACATTAAATAAGTTGTGATCCAATCGGAGAATGTGAAATGAAAACATATCCAATTCATCCATGATATGATAGAGGTGAAGGAAAAAATCAGAAGATTTGATAAAAGTCATTTGGAGAAGTAGGAGATAAATTCCAGCTTGCTGGAAAAGGTGATGGTATCTGAGTATAGCCTTGAAGAAGAAAAGGGCTCCTTTAGGGAAAGGAATAAAAGGAATATAATCTAAGCTGTAAGCATATCATATAATCACCAAACTGAGGTGAATGAAGGAAGAATGAGATAAGGGAATGAATTTAGTTAAAATATAGACTATTTAAAGAGTCTGGAATAAGATTGGTATGATAGAATAGAGTTAAAAGGTCCTATGTGCTATCTAAGGAATTTATATTTTATCTTCTAAGCAAGATGATTTGGGAGTTTTATGAAGACAAATTTTTATTGTATATTTATCTGTTTTTTGCTTAGCCTGAAGGTTCTGGAAAAATTCTAGGATCCATCTAGCCAATATTTCATTAAGCTTCAAAAACAAGGGTTCCTTCAGGTTAGCTTAAAAGAGTTTGTCTTTGTGGTTAGAATTATGTTGAATTGTTTTGAAAAATCTAAGTCCTTCAACTTGTCAGTCTCATTTGTTCTGCTGACATGAATTCTCTACATTGAGGTGTGTGAAACTGAGGTAATTTAACAGGTATTTAATCCTGTGTACTTTTCATTTCTTCATTCTATTCATCTATAAAGTGAGTTGGAGAAGAAAATGGCAAATTACTCCTGTATCTTTGCCAAGAACCCCCCCCCCAACTCTCCGCCAAAGTAGGGTGTAAAGTCCTGGAAAGTGTCTGGAAGAAGGCATTCTGGAAGGAGGCAGTCTGGATTTGGTTAAGGACAAGACTTCCCAGGAGAACTTCAGGGCAGCTGGAGGAGATTCAGAGCCAGGCTTCAAGAAGAAGAGGATCCGAGATTCTACCTTCATGATGACTGGAGGCTTTAGATTCAGAGGGAGCTAAAAACTGAATCTGTCTGGAGAGATTCTAACAGAAAAAGATTGAAGACTTTCAAAGACACAATACAGAACTAAAGCCAAGGCTGCCTCCCCAGAAGCTCCCCAAGAGATCTCCTCCCAGGGAATGATGGCAAATATAGAGACAACGGGACTTTACATTTTGGTACCCCACATAATGGCATCAAAATGTAGAGTACGGGCTAGCCCCCTCTGAAGGACTCAGAATCAGCCAGAGTCAGAATAAGCAAAAGTCCTTGCTCCACGCTGGGTGCCAAAGTAGGGTCCCATGAATAATTAGACATCATTGATATATCTGAAGAGCAGTAATAGATAATTATTAAACAAATTTAACAACTTATTAATATTATATATATTGATAAGCATATTGATGTTTAATAATAGGTTAGTTAATCAAATACTTAATCACATCATCACGTGAGTTTTCAATGGACAGGTTAATGTTCAGTTTATGCTACAATCTAATCTATTCTGTACTAACAAGTCACACAGAAATATTGGATCAAAAAGCATAGAGCTTAATTAAAAATGATTTTTTTCCAAGGAAACAATTTCCAGTTTAAATGTAAAGAAAAATATAAAGTCCTGGAATTTATTCAATGTCAAAATTTTTTGAAAAAAAATAGAATTATGGTCCTTCATTTGGTCAAACTACACAAAAACAAACTTGGAAGTCAAATGCATTTGGGAAAAACCTATGACAGAAGATTGAATGCAGTTTGAAACCAGCTTATGTCTTGATGTCTGGAATTCCATGGAGCTGTGTCAATACTTCAGAAGTATATACAGCCATCACCCAACTACTTCTCATGCAAGAAGGAAAAGATATAACCTAGCTGTCTAGACCTTCGAGTTGACCACCAGAAGATTAAGCTAGCATCCTAGATTGAAGAAGCTGATATTTAATTGTAGCATTACACATGAATTTTTGGTAAGAGTAATTTAAATTTTATAAATTAGACAGGACAAAAAGCATTATCCAACATCTCAAGAAACTCTAAGGGTACTGGTTCAAGCATAAAGTCCCAAATTAAGAAGTGAGTCTGAAAATATAAGGAAATAGAAGAAAAACATCAACCAAATTGAGAAATTGTATTAACAGAAACCCAAGAACAAAACTTTTAGAACAACCCCACAATCAGTACACAGATACTTCAGAAATGCTTCAGAAAATCAGGAATAATGAAAGGGATATAGAAAAGGAAAGAGAGAAATGAGAATCAAGAAACAGATGAAATTTCAGAAGAAAATATATTTTTCTCCTTTTTAATTAAAGCTTTTTATTTATAAAGCATATGCAAAGGTAATTTTTCCATCATTTACCTTTGCAAAATCTTTTGTTCCAAATTTTCCCTTCCTTCCTCCCCTCCCCCCAAGCTGGCAGGTAGTCCAATACATGTTCAATATGTTGAAATACATGTGTTAGGTCCTATATATATATATATATGTATATATATGCATATATACACATATATGTATAAATATACATATATACATATTTCACATGTATGTGTATATATGTATATATATATACATACATACATACATATTTATACAGTTATCTTGTTTTACAAGAAAAATCAGATCAAGAAGGAAGAAAAAGAAAAATTGAGAAAGAAAACATACTGTAGAACATTAAAAGAAAGAGTGAGATTGCTATGTTGTGTTTCACCCTCTGTTCTCATAGTCCTCTCTCTGGATGTACCTGGCTCTCTTCATCACTGAGCAAGTGGAATGGGTTTGAATCATCTCATTGTTGAAGAGAGTTACATCCATCAGAATTGAACATCATATAGTCTTCTTGTTGCCATGTATAATGGTCTCTTGGTTCTACTCATTTCATTTAGCTTCAGTTCATGTATGTCTCTCCAGGCCTCTCTGAAATGATCCTACTGGTTGTTTCTTACAAATAAATAAATAAATAAATAAATATATATATATATATATATATATATATATATATATATATATATATATATATATATATATATATGTGTGTGTGTGTGTGTGTGTGTGTGTGTGTGTGTGTGTGTGTGTGTGTGTATTATTCCAAGGATTTCCAGCCAAGATGGCAGAGAGGAGGCACACAGCTGCTTGAGCTCTGTGTTTTCTCTCAGAATTTACTTCATGACAAGCCTCCAAATTAATGCTTGTCTGGAAAAAACCCCACAAATAATAACCAACAGAAGACATCCTTGAAATTCACCAGAAAAGGTCTGTTTTTGCATGGGGGAGGGGACGAACAGACTGGGTACAGGCTGAGGGCAAACAGCAAGAGAGAGGCAGGCAGCTCCCACTGCTCAGACCAGAGGGGGAAGGGTGAGATCTCTGCCATTTCTGTGGAACAACCTTTACCCCAGTGTGGATATTCCTTCTTGGCAGCAAGCCAGGATCAGCAGAGAAGGTGTAAACACAGGAGGTAAAGAATAAAATCCCAGAAAGCTAGCATCTCTTGGGACAGGCAACCCCCACCCCCACCCAGAGTGACTCAGCCTGTTCTTAGAGCCTCAGAGTGCAAATGCAGAGCAGCCATCACTGTCCTGTTAGTGTCTCACTGCTGTCTCCCACAGTCTGTAGAGGAAGCTCAGTAACATTATCCAGCCCCATCCCCTCCCAGAAATAGACCAATTGTCTCTCTTGTCAGTTGTGTTTTTTTTTTTTTTTTGATTCTGCACTGACAAAATAAACAAAAATTTTTAAAGGGCTCTACCATTGACAGTTTCTATATGGATAGAGAGCATAGAGGAGGAGGACTAAAAGCAGACTGTATCCAGAGGAATGCCCTAAGGGCGATATGATCTGCTCCTCAATACATAAGATTCTCATAGAAGAAATCAAAAAAGCCTCTCACAACAGAGCTAGAAGAGAAATGGGAAAAGAAAAAAGAAGCTTGGCAAGAGAATCTGGAGAAGTCATCCCATGCATCTAAAGACAGAGTGGATAAAGAAATCAAATCATTGTGAAACAAAATTAATGAGTTGGAAAAAGAAAACAGCTCTCTAAAAAATAAAATGCATGAAATGGAAAAAAAAATTCCATAGAAGAAAAAAAAAACTTACTTAAAAACTCAATTGGACAATTACAAAAAGGTATAAAAAAAGTGAGTGAAGAAAATGTATCATTGAAAATCAGAATCTAACAAGTAGAATTGAATGACTCAAGGAGAAACCAAGAGAGACGCCAGCTTTCAGGGGGTTTTATTCTTTACCTCTGGTGTTTATACCTTCTCTGCTGCTCCTGGCTTGCTGCCAAGACAGAGTATCCAAACTAGGGTGAAGATCATTTCGCAGAAAGGCAAAGATCACACCCCTCCCCCTCTGGTGTGCAGTGTGAGCTACCTGCCTTGCTCTCCCTGCTTGCCCTCAGTCTGCGCCCAGTCTGTTCATCACCTCCCCTGAGCAAACACAGGGTGAATTTCTGGTGAATTTCAAGGATGTCTTCTGTTGGTGATTATTTGTGGGTTTCTGGTCAAGCAAATTCTGAGGATTGTCATGAAGTAAATTCTGAGAGAAAACATGGAGCTCAAGTAGCTGTGGGCCTCCTTGCCATCTTCAGTTTTATCTCTTAAGAAAAGAACTATTCCTTTTCAGCTCTCTTCCAACAATATTTGTGAACAAAATTAACATACAACAATTTGAGTTGTGTTGCAGCTTTTATCAAAAAATCCTTAACAATGTAGAGGATCACTATCCTGTTTTTATGTTCCTTTGTCACTCTCAGTCTCTATTTCTGATGACCTTTATATCTGGTAACAACATATTAAAGTTAACTCTGTCCAATTCCCCTGGGTCAAAGTTTAAAGAATGTGAAGGTGAATGTACAACAACATAGATGAGATCTCCAGTAGGATGAGCTGTCTTGATTTCCTGAGCAGTGGATTAAAACCTGGCCTTGAGAAATATCATAGAAAAAGTTAATGTACCTTAAAAACGTGAAAAATTCAAAAGAATCATCTATAAAGAAAAGAAAAGAATTCATGATATTAGGAATTTATTCACTGAAATTTGTAGATAGCCTCTCTGAAGCTTAACTTTTGAGGTGTTATTCTGAGGAATAATGAGGATTCCTTTGTTCTCAGGATTTCTGATAAATTGACTTAAACAAGGAGTTGAGACAGATAATGGCTTAATGACTGCTCTGAAATAACATCACTACTGGGACCAATTTTAAAGCTTTGCCAAGCTTCTGGGAAGAATTGCTATAAATTTCAAATAATTAAGTCTTAGAATCATAGAAAATAATGTGGTTGAAATTTTAAAATGATTAATCTAATTACTTTCCTATTATTTTAAGTGAAGTTACTAGATCTGGAGGATCACAACCTATATCAACTCTGTTTAATGTATCATGTCATTCTGGTCATTTTATATGAAAATTACTATGCATTTATTCATTATATCTATCTAAATAGACAGACAGGCAGATAGACACAGATAGATAGATAGATAGATAGATAGATAGATAGATAGATAGACAGATAGATATAGATAATGATATATGCTCTAAGAAAAAAAAGTGTCAAACTCCTGTGTAGATCCAAGTGATATGTAAAAAAGTTCTGAATGGATCCAACTAGTTTAAAATATAATTGGGAAGTAATTAAGAAAACTAGTAAAAGATATAGTAAAATGTAATAGAGCTTAGATTGTGGTTTTCTTAATGAATAACTCAGTGGTTGCTAAACAGTTACTGAAAAAGTATACAAAAAATAAAACTTGCTCCTTCATTATTCCCCTTTCCTTAGATTGTATGTTAAGTCAGGGCTAATCTGAAGCAGTTCTCTGAAAGTTAAGTTGAGGAAAAGAGGCAGCTCTGTCTTCATCTAGTTGTCAATGATGTATGTATATGGTCATCACTACATCAAGAACATACTTAACACTGTTTCTGTTTGTTGTTGTTTCTTTTTGGTTGTTCATTTGTTCATGATTTTAGACAAATGAGTATTCTAAAATTGAAATAGCTAAGTGAACTTAAATGTTTTGAAGATCTATATAGGTTCTACATAGTGTCAGGACTAAATGACAACTATAGCAGTGCCAGTGGAACACTAATGTCTATTGCCACTACAATTAACTTCAGAAAGGCAGTCATCTGAGGAGAGTAGCATTTTTAAGAATCTTAACTTCTTATGTCAGAAAAAAGGCTGACCTATAGATTGCTAGAAAGGCACAATGCTCAAAATCAGCAGAAAATTACAATTATAGAGAACTTTATGAGGATTCTACTAGGTATAAAAAGGATATCTAAGGCACATAATAAGATGTATCCTTTTTATACTTAAATTCTCTCTATATAGAGTGGGTTGAATCTGACTTAGATCAGTTATTTTATAATTTAGATCTAATATTTCAGTGAAATGATATATTCTTAGGTTATTCAGCAGTTTCAACAGAAATAATTTCCTTAACTACCATCATTCCATATAGATATGTATCCCATTTGTAGTATAGATGTGATGACTCTCTAAGCATTGAACATCTAACAAGTATGAAAATCTTTACTGCACATTGGTAGACCCTTTTTGGCTATTACATGAACAGAAAACCATATCAATATAGACTGAGGCCACAAGGAACCAATTAAAAGAGCCTCTGGTCTAATCAAAACTCAGTAACAGAATTATTAGATTTTTTGGAAAGAGCAAAGTATGCTTGCTCTTTTTATATCACTCCAGACTGTCATATATCTGAAGTAGTATAAATAGTATGAAGAGAAAAGTCCTTGACCTTTTCCTAAAATCTAAAAATTCTGTCATTGAAATGTTCATATCATATATAACATCCACATCACATATATGTGGCATATGATATACATGCATATTCACATATGTGGAGAAGGAGAGGAAGAGAAAGACAGCAAAGAAGAGAAAGAGAGAGAGAATGAAAGAGTGAGAGAGAGAGAGAGAGAGAGAGAGAGAGAGAGAGAGAGAGAAAGTGAGCGGCAGAAGAATGAATCATAATAGCAGTAGTAATTATATACTACAAAATTATCACCACAATGATTAGTTTTTAGAAATAAAGTTCTTTTAAATCTATCTATCTGTGTAAGTTGCATCTTCCTCCTAATCTATGTTATGCTTATTTTTACCTTTAAAAAAAGAGATTTCATATGGAAAAGGGGACCTCAGATAATCTATAAGGAAGGAATTTTTAAAAATGCATTTTTTATAAAGTTTTGTAAAGGCATAAAGATTTATAAAGATTTGTTGAAAATTAAATGATTCTTAAAGAACAGTTTGAGGTTTTGACAAACTAAAGAAATTGTAACACGTGACTACTTTCTGGATTTTTATTAAATATTTATTAAATGTTCTTGTTTAAATAATTTTACATATATAAAGTAAAAATGATTTTCCCAACAATCTCAATCTTAAATAATAGGCCAAATGTAGTCCTGATAACCAACTACAAATGATTAATATTTGCAGGTTTTCTTTAATTAAAATGAATCAATATATAATTGAGAGCATTTTATAAGGGATTTGGGCACAATGATCAGTCAGGTTTCTTCTAGCTCTAAAATTCCATATTTCTGAACTACTTACCATTCAATCAGCTGTTTTTATAAGAAGCTTTGCCTCAAGATTAATGGTAAGAAAGAAGTCTTCCTTGAAAGAAATTTATTATTTCATTGACAGGTCAAATTGTTTTAAAAGCATCAGATTCAGAGGAAGAATGAATCATCTTGAGATGTGCATACATTTTTGCTCAGGTATGAAGACTCATGCTATAAAGCAACGACAAAGTCGGAGATGGGGGTAGGGAAGGTGATGTTAAATATCAGACTGCTACAAGAAGAAAGTTCATGAAATTTGATTTGTTTAGAAGAGAATTACAGAAACCTTGAAAGGAGAGTTAACATTTTTGGTTTTTTTTTCAACAAATACATCTTCATTTCTTGAAGGCCTACTGTATAATTCAACTTCAGATTGATGAATGGATAATGAAATATATCAGCATCAATGTTTTCTCTTTACCTTGTCATCATTTCCTAGAGTACTGTCTTTATATTTAGGAGGGTATAAATACCCATACTTAGATAACAATATAGCCTTTAAAATGTTCCCTATCATTTTAAATTTTGAGTCTTCAAGGCTAGTCCTGTAACAGCTATTTCTGCCTAAGCATTATGGTTGTGATATGTAAGACATATTAGGTCAGTGGTGGTACTTTGAGTTATGGTTGTATAGGTTAGCCATCTGTTCTTTTCTCCAAGAAACAGAAACAAGGAAGAGCAGAGATGGTTTATAAAGCAGAAAATTATGCCATTAAAACAATACATGATTATATTGTTGGTTTAAGAATTTCTAATTTATCATTATTTACTACATAATACACATCTTATTATTAACATCACTAAAATATAAATACTTCTATAGGAATAATACCTTTCTTATATTAATTTTCAATTATTATAATTTTTAAAAATACAATCAAATTTTAGTTGTTTTTTTTAATAAAAGGAGAATATTGTTTTAACTTGCTTATTTAAAATGTTAAGAAGTATATGTCCTTTTCAGAGTGCTGGCACACTTAAAAGGCTCTTTCATTATTTATAGTATCAGTTGAAGTACATTGATGGTATACTATTTGGGGCTCATCTGTGACTAGTAAATTTTTCTCCCTTACTGTATGACCTGGGTTGGTCTAGTCACACTCAGTTTGGGAAAAATAGAGGCAACCTTGGAGCATTCCAAGATTGTCTAAAATGAAGGCTTCTTTAGCCTACATTTGAAAGAGCTGTTATTTGTTCCATGTTTTATACCTGCTTAAGGTAGCTCTATGCTTCATTTTTCTTTAATAAGGACATTGATCTTTGCAGCTGTGGAAAGGATGCCAGCAATAGCCGCAAACTTTGCCACGTTAATTCCAGTGTTCCTAGTGATTTCTCAAGGCTTATCTGAACCTTAAAATAATTGTATAGTCAGATACTAGAGTTTGGGAAGATGATGGGACTTCAAAAGGCAAATAAAAAGTTATATTTATTCCTAGTCTCAAAGACATTCAGTTTGAAAAGAGGAAAAGCTAACTTTATGTGTGTATGTGTATGTATGTGGGTTAAAGTGATAGGGATACACAATTTGTTATACTTGATGAAGGGAACATGTGAGTATAATTCAATTGTTCTGACTTAGGATGATAGACTAGGAACATTCTATTTAGCAGGGGAGGTCTAAAGGTTTTGACAACTCTCTAAAGAACAATTCTATATACTATCCAGAGAGAGGTATAGCCATGTGTAACAGCAGAAACAGAATTGTATTAAGTAGCCCAACACATTATTAGTCTAGCTATCACTTTAAAAATCACTATCACTTTCCTAAAGAAGTGATGAAGATAAATGCAGTAGTGGTAGGAAGCATATTTTAGGTAGAAAGACATACATGAAACAACAACAGATGAGAGGCGATTCCAATATTATTTGGAAATAGATGCTAGACAGAACAGAAATAGTGGAGTGATAAAGGTGATCTTAGATTACATGAAGGAGACAATAAGAAGCACCAAGGAACTTATTATGAGAGTAAAGAAAATTTGAATAAACAATTCAGTGATTTGAATGTTATAATATAAACTGTATACATTCCAAAGGATGTCTTACCAAAATATCAGGTTAAGAGTATGTCTATGGTTATCATTAGTGTAGACATATGTACAAACACACAGAATAAGCTTTTCTGTTCTATGCCTTAGTGCTTACAAAGAAGTTGAATTTGCCTAGATGAGATCTGAAATGTCACTGCTAGATTTCCCAAGGAAAATTTGAGTGAGGACATTAAGTGAAGAATATTATGTTATCATTGTTCAGTCTTCTTCATTAGACTAGTTCCAACAATCCTAAATTACCATAATAATTATATTTTTAAAAAATAGTAAGAACAGAAGAGTGAGGAAAGTTAAAGCAACACAATTTCTATGTTGTTATTGCTGTAGTTGTTTAATAGATATTTAATAAGTTCCTTAATAATAAACTTACAAAGTATTTACTCTCAACCAAATTCTTCCTTCCAAACAATTTCAAAAGTTCAGAAAATTGTAAAAGTTACTTTAATATAAATAATAATTTACCCTTTACTTAGCCATAAAACTTCATGTCTAAACTTCAATGTCCATATTTTGACAATCTGACTAAAATACATCATCAATAAAACAATTTGAATAAGTTGATATTTTTAATGATAAAGTACTAGATATTTTTCTTATGATTTTCTGTCCATATAACTCCTTTTCTTGGCCCTAAATATGGACACATGATACCCAGAAATATTTTTACTATTAAACAAGTGGTAATAATAATGCTGATGATAATAATTCTGAATCTCCATGTAAGTAGTCTAAAATATTCGGAGTTTGTAGTGAACTTGGGGAGCTGATGAACTTGGATGAAAAATATATATATATACACACACATATCTTTAGTTCAATATTTTTTTCTTCTTCAATGGTATGAATTTCATCTTATGCCTTTAAAAAGATTATTTTGAGAAGGTAAACACAAACTAGACTGCCAAAGGGTCCATAAGAGAAAAATGCTTAAGAATCCTTACTTTAATATTAGATTGTTGGATCATGTTGATAAATGATTTAGACAGTGTACAGAATTTTTTATTTAGTCACCCAGGCTCAGGGGAAATGCTGAGTTTTGTCATTACATATCTACTCCAGTAGCCAAACATTTACTTTCAAGCTAAGTATGCATTTCATTTTTCAGCATGCTAAAATAGATCTTTGCAAGAATTAGTAGTGCCTTCCTTTAGAATTTAAAGCACTATTTTTCCTTTACTTTAATGTAGCCTGTATTTGGATCTTCTCCTTGTGTTTTATCATCACCAAATCTAGTCTCTCAAGCAGATTTAGATTTGCAAGCCAGATAAACCTTGTGCAAAATTACAGTTAAGTCCAGCTCTTGTCTGACAGTGTAGACAGTATGGAAGAAGAGAAGAAAGAAAGCATTGTTAATATATAGGATGGGACAATGGATCCAAACCAAGAAAGTCATGAAGGGAAAATCCTGGGGACAGAGAAGTGAAATGAAGGCATTAGAAATGCAGAAAGACAGAAGGAATTATTTTGATACAAAAAAAGGCCCTTTCTGAAAAGAAGAATCTCAAGTAAAAGGATTTCCCAATAGAGGGTAGTAGCACAGAGCTACTGAAAACCATATACATACTAAGATTATATTTCAGGCTAGCAAAAACTAAATGTGAGCCCTAGTAGAATTTGGGAGTGATAAAAACTTTCGCCATAGAAGTCATAGTTCTTATTTTTTACCATTCTTCCCCTATTAATAAGACAAATTGTTTCCAATAATTAAAATATATGTTCATATTTATATAGTATGTGTATATATGTAAATACAAAAATGACAAACAACTTTATTATCTTTGCCAAGAAAACCACATGGACAGCTTTGGCACTCTATGATCTGTAGTATAAAGAGTTTAACATGACGGAATGACTAAACAATAATGTCTGCGTACATTCATATGCATGCATGTGTATATATGTGTATGTATGGAGAGGTTACATTGGCTCCCACCACTGGAAAGTCATGGATATTGCATTTTATTATTTCCATACCCTTAGTAGCAGTTGTTGGCCCAATGAAAGAAGGGAAGAGCATAAGATTCAGAGTTTAGCTCTATGGAGAACAGTTTAAAATTCAAGGACTCTGGCTAGGATTCCAGGATACTGACTTCTCAGTGTTTTCCTGCTGTACTGACTGCAGCATTTTCCTGGAATCTTCAGCTATGAGATAGCCATGGCTTCAATATGGAGAGTTCAGTCCCTATATCTAGAAATGTTAGGACAAATGAAATGGACAGAGCCTCAGGGCAGTCTTGGGGCTACAAATCTTAAAGGAGATTGTAGGGAAGGGGGAAGTAGCCTCTCAATTCATCCAGTTCAGTTTAGAGAGCATATGCTATGAATGAAAATGATCTTCACATCCTTAAATGGATTTGGGAAGAGAGAGAGAGAGATCATCCCAGACTGGTTGTTTTAAAGATGCAGTCCAAATGATTACATAACCAGTGGAAAGAGAATATTCCTACCCATAAGGTGAAGGGAATATAGAACAGCTTCTCTGAGAAACAAGATACTCCCATTTTGGTGAGTTGTACATGTATAGCAAAATCTCTGTTTCACACACACACAATGCATATATTCATGTATACATATACCTACTTCTATGTACATATGCATCTGTATGCATATATGAGTGCTTGATGAACACACATACATATATAATATTATAATATAGTGTGCATTGTGTATATGTGCATATTTATATATACATGTTTGTAGTATGCATGTCTATATATGTACACATAAATATATGTGTATATATTTACATAAGCATCTATCTATCTATGAACATACTTGCAAATGTAAAGTTGGGAAGAATATCCAGGACTGTATTCTTTTTTAATTGTTTTAGAAACCTGAATGGAAGCTCAATCCACAAAAGGAGATGCTAGACCTTGATACTCAATGAGGGAGGTGGCATTCTGATTTACTCATTAAATTTTATGTCAATATTTTAATGGTTTAACATTATTCTTTTGAAAATACAATTTTGTCAATAAATATAAATTATTCTCTTTTAGTTAAATCCACCTCTTCCAATCTATTTCTAGTGACTAGTTCAAGAATATGATTATCTACCTTCATAAAATCCCATAATCTTTGAGTTGTAAAAAAAAATCTCACTTGCCATCTGCTCCTGCTGTACTTCTTTGAAAAATGCTTAAAAAGAGATTAGCCTTCACTTGAAGAATTCCACTTTTGAGCTTTTCAGATTTTTAAAGTATGGCTTTGCATGGAATCAAATCTACTTTCACCGATTACTCTCAGTTCTGGTGTTTGAGACTAAGTGATGTATATCTCTATATAAACAGAAAGGAAAAAAAAAAAACCACACACCGTAAAGAAAAAAAAAAACATATGTTTTTTTGACAGATGAGACACATGCTTCTTAGGAGGTCTTAGGTCTGGGACTATTTTTGTTTTTCCCTACATTTATGAGTAACAATTATACTTAATGACAAATTTTCTACCTGAAACTTCTTCTTAAAAATATAAATGTAATGAGATTAAAATGAAAATGAATATGTGTCCCAAACTCATTAGGCCTATAAATTAGTTGTTGATCAGAAGATACCATAAACCAATCTTTTTCATTAAATGCAATGTAAACATATAATGGGAAGTCCTATATCCCAAATTATTTATATTGTGCCTTAGTAATATAAAAATTACCTCCAGCTTATGAAAGAAATTAATACCTTTTGAAACAATTTTCTTTATGTTACTATTATAAAATTTGAATGCTTTGTTTAGGAGTTGATTTACCCCAATGAAAGAAACAAATAAATACTATATCCCATAAAGGCGCTTTACTGTGCATATTGTCATACAACTTTCTTCAAGCTATACTTAAGCTTCAAAAGATAGAGCTTGGAAAGGCAATACCTTTTTCCATGTATCAAGCCCTGCTATATTTTTGACTAGCTTAATTATCTACTTTATTTGGGTTTTGTGTGGGTGCTTTTCCCATTTTTCTAATTTTCTAGTTCAATGAATTCTAAATAAGCTTTTAAAAATGGTTATTTCCAGTGTGCTACTAACTGGATTCATGATTTTATTTATACATTTATTTATTTATTATCTTTAATCATGTTTTCTAGATCCTAAAAAAATAAACATATCCACTAATAAAAAGTATTACATGTATGTATGCTATTATGATGCCCAACTATGGAACACATTGTTTCTAAGTATATAAATGTGTTCTTAATAAAATAATATAAGCTACTTAGGGGAAATGTTAAAGAGAAATATTAGATCATAAGGCTATCAAGTACAAAAGAATCAGAAATGTAATTAAGAGAAAAATAAAAATAATACATTACTTTGCTTAACTCAAAACTAAGAGATGGTGTAGGTATAGTGCAACGGGTAAATTCTGAATGAAAGGATACAACATCTGCCATTGAATACTTTTGTGACCATTGATAAATTACAAACCTCTCTAGAACTCAGCTTCCTAATCTTAAAAAGCAGTCATAATTCTAAATGAGTTTCAAACTCACTTCCATTTCTGAATCTACAATATTTTGTAGCTAAGCTCAAAATGTGACTCTTGGGATTCTAGTAACTAAATGCCTTTTTTTGTGGCAATCCTTTTAGTAACTGTATTTAAATATATCAAAAGAATTAGAATAGTGGAGTCATGCAAATCATAATGAATGTGTTCAGACAATGTGAGAGTGGGATTATTCACTTAATATGATTGTTGAAGTATTTAGCCATTACCAATAAATTAAGTAATAGGTAAGGAAAAGGAGTGAAAAATGGTTGTTGAATTTTTGATCAATTCTCAGTCAAATTGGACATTTTAGTCAATGATACCTTTCCTTTCTTCTGTTCTTTCTTCCTTCTGGCTTTCTTGTACCACTACTCTTTCTCAAGAACCCCTCTGCATGCATGTCGAGTTATGGTAACATTTCTTGGCCCCTTTTTTTTTCTCTTGCTACACTCAAAATTATTCCCCATGAGTTCCATAACTGTATGGTTATCCTTTCAGCCACATGTAAATATCTGCCCTTATTATATCTTTACCTTGAGATACTTCACAATACCATAAAGCAGATATTATACTATCTTCTGTATCTGTCTACCATATTCAAGGACAGCATGATATAATAAAAAGAAAACTGACTCTGGAGTCACAAGATTATATAAATTCCTAGTTGAAAATATTGGATTTTAATATATTGCCACCAAGTGTCATTGGAATTACTATATAATCTTGATCTAAAGTCTAAAGGGGAGACTTCCCCCTTAACCACTTAAAATGACAATCATAGCAGAAGTTACTAGAAATAAACATAAAACATCTTTGACTTGATAGAAACATGATTTGCATAACTACATTCTGTTTTTTTCTTTGAATATGAATATATAGATGAGAAATTAAAATATTCTTCTACTGTATAAATTATTACAACTGAGGGAAAACTATAAAGGTGGGATTTAAACCACAAGACCTATTTTAGTACTGATATTTTATATATTTGAGAACATATCTCATATCAATTATAGTCTATATAGTAAAAGGGAAGAGTCTTTGAAAAGCCACTTGATTAAGTGAACTATATCACATAAGAGGAATGCTTCTATGGGTTGGAGGATTTGTTATGTTCTCTGGAGTCATCTCTAAAAATATCAAGAGAATTTGAGAAATTGAGGTGAATATAAAGATATAGCTAAACCTCCTTAGAAGAAACCACTTGGGCTGGGGAAAGAAAAAACAGTGAATTTGATCTTGATAAATTTCTATCCCTTCACATGTTCCTCTTTTTTTTTTTTCCAAAGGAAGATGTTCTGTTTTTTAAAGTCTGAAAGATGCTATATTTTTCATTATCTCTCAGATGTACTAAATGACTTCCAGGCAAGACTTTATATTCTGAAACAATTGACATACTCCTCTAAAATCTTTAATGAGAATACTATAATTGAATAACTTAAATAATATATTTTAGTAGCTTTACATGCTTATTTAAAATATTTATGTTCTATATTCTTATGATCTATGTATTTGCTCACACCAATGAATACACAGAATCATAGATGTGAACCACTTATGGTTACTTTGCTGGGAAAGCAAATGGTCAACTTTTAGAAGAATTTTTACTATTAGAGAGTAAGGTTTAAAATTATTAAAAAGGGGGAAATGGTTTGTTTGTTTTTTTCAATTTTTTTTTCCTTTTGAGATTGATGTCATATAAGAACACTGTTTTCATTCTTTGAATATTCTCACTTCACAAAAGAAAAAGGCTGGTGGGATGAGCTGAACCAGGAAAGTAAGTGTTGCTAATACCAGGGTGCTGCTTATTGAACACTACACAAAGCTATCTGAAGTAACTAAATGAAAGAGACCACTTCACTCTTTTGAAAATATACATGGGCCTAGAGCAAGATGAGTTCTTTTAGTAGAAGAAAAAAAGTATCTCTATCCTTTTGCCTCTTTACAATCTCTGCTATTTAAGAATTAATATTGGAAATGGACACTGTACCAAGTGCAGTCTGTCTGAAGGTCTACAAGTAAGAATCTACTGGGTCTGCTCATAGTAACTTCTTAAAATGCTCCATGCAGGAGATGCAATGTCTCATGGAGCACATATCTCATACCACCACTTGTGCTTCATGGTTTACAACTTTATTGCTACTTAACTTGAAATACAATCCTAGTGTTTAGCTATTATAGCATTACTTTTCACAATCCTATAATTAAGATTGTCTCAGTACCACTACTGTAACCCCTATTTTCCAGGGATTTATAACTCTGCTATGAAAACCTGAAAATTGATATACAGTATTTTAAAACCTAAGTGCATTATTTTTCTAATGAAAATCAACATCTAACTTGATTATTTGAATGGATAAAACATGAAAAACTCCTTTTTGTTTCTTAAATAATTATTCAGGGATGATTAAAAGAATATAAAATGTAATCATATAGGCACCAGTATTTTTTATGTTAGATGTGTATATGTCATATATGCTTATATGTCACATGTACCATACATACATATCTATATATACACATATATGCAGAGAAACCATAGGAATTTAGAGCAACGTGATCTAATGTATATGCACATAGACACATAAAAACTCACACCAGAAACACATTGAGATTTAAAAGAGGATATTAAAATATTGAATATTATTAAATTGTTTTTCATATACAGTAAATAAACATTAAATTTTGAAAAACTGATATAGCATGAATAGGCATTGTATATCTTCCTTTTAAAGCATTTGTCAATAAGTAGAATGCTTAGTAATAATGATAATGTTGATGGTGCTAACATTTAAATAGTATATTAAATTTCACAAAGTATTTGTATTAACTATCTCATTTGTACCATCATATCCCCATAACTTAATGTTATGTATAATATTCATATATACATAAATAATGCACATATACCTTCACATATGTTTGTATAGATAAATATTTAATACTTTAAGGCTATATGATTTTGCAATTATGGATACTCTCTACTACTAGTATAGATCTCAATCTTTTTATGCCTTACACTCTTATAGATTAGGTTGTTAGAATAGATAAACATATATACATATCCTAAAGAATGCACATGCATACACATATATACCTTTATCATATGTATATGCATATATATATATAATATGTATATGTGTATTTATATTTAAAATACATATACATGTAAATATGTATATATGCATATATGAATATATATGAAGAAGATTTAAAAAAAATTATTGCTAGGATGCTCTCAGAGTTTCACTCCTGAAACTTATTAAGGATTATTGCTTCATTTTAGATTCTTTCTGAATAGGTAACAGCTTCCCATGTCCATGGACCAGGGATTTAGTTTGGGTCACAGTGAAAGCAAATCCATGGAATAAAGCAGTTCTTTAAAATGAGTTTTGCTTTACCCTAAGGACTGACTACTATGTAGTTATCTAAATTGCAAGAGTATAGGCTTCATTCTTTCTGTAAATTAATCCCTGAGAGAATGTTATGCCTTTGAAGAGTATTAACTCATTCAAGTCACTAAGGTACCATTTAATAAATTACTGTCTTAGTATATTAAATGTTGCCCTGTGGTCTCCATAACTAGGTGGTCTGCTAAATGTATCCTTCCTGAAGTGATATTAAAAGGAAATTTTGGCAGTGAAGAAAATACAATACCTCTTGAGTTTACCTATAATCTTCAGATGAACATCAATTAATTCTGTTTTGAATGAATCATAAGAAAGGGTCATGCTCATATCTGGATATAAGGACTTTTTGGTAGCAGATTTTTAAAAATTGGGTTGAGGCAGGTGAGGAAAGAAGACTGTGAAGTGTATAACTGAAATATTTCCATATACTTAAAAAAAGGATATTCTAAAGCCTAGTTGGTTTTTGTCAAATATTTCCTCTTCATGTAACATAAAACATCAAAATAAGGTATAATAAAGCTTTTTTCCCTTAGTATATTAGATTAGTATTAGTAGAGTACTTAGATTAGTATTCTCATTTCTTTTCAACTCTGAGATTCTATGTATGAATAACTTTTAACAGTTCTTTTAACTTCTATATGCTTCATTTTCCTCACCTGTCAAATGAATGAGTTTAGCTAGATGATCCATTATTTTAATTCTGATCTGTATTTGTGATTTTGATTCTAGGATTCTTTAAGTCCTGAGGTATTCCTGAGTTGTTTTTTACTTTATACTTCAGCTTACTTTATTGTTGTTGAGTCATTCGATAACAATGGTGTTTGTGACACCATTGGAGATTTCTGGCAAAGATCCAAGAGTAGTTTATCACTTCTTTCTCCAGTTCATTTTGAAGATGAGGAAAATGAGGCACATTGTAATGTAAGCAATTTGCCCAGATACTTAATGTCTATGACATGATTTGAAGTCAGGCTTTCATGACTCCATGCTGGCATTCTATCTCCTGTGTCATGTAGCTACCATTGCCAGTAAGTCTATTAAATGGGCATCTATTAAATGGGCAAGAAATACATATAGAGTTTTAAGAAGAATGGTATGTCTCAGGATCAAGAATACTGAATTTAGAGGGCCCTGGAAAAATTTATGATCTTTTAGCAGAAGAAAGAATCAAGAATCAAGTAATTAGCAAACATATGTCAGCCCTCATTAAGTACCAGGTATTTATTAAACACAAGGAACTTTAGGAAAATTGCAAGAATAGTTCAAATGTCAGATATTTGACATTCTAATAGAGAAAAAAGGCTTTAGTGTCTATAAAGAACAAATAAAATAGAAATCTGAACATTTTATGTGATTTGTCATGGGTATAACTTCTGTTGCACCAAAATGCAAAAAAAGAAAAATAAAAGAATTGGGTATGACCACAGGTAGATATTTCTTTCTTCTGCAACTTTTATCCTATAGGTCATGTCCTTTGCTTGAGGGGAAAGGGGCAATTAAACTATTTCTCTTATTGTTTTCTTAATGATTAATTATAATTATTTGAAATAAATAAAATATAAACTTAAATATGCAGCATAATATAATAGAAAGAGAAAGAGAGTTGGTTTGACAGCCAGAAGATAAGTCTTACATGCCTAAGTCTGTTTATTAAAAATATGTGGGGGCACAGAGCCAAGATGGCCAAGACAACATATGTTTCTATCTGACCTTCTTTACAACACTCACAATAATTATGAAATCCAGCCTCTGAACTAGCTCTGGATGGGCAGAACACACAAATATTAGGAGTGCAACAAATTAGCAGCAGAAGATAATTTCAAAGATTGCCCAAAAAATGTGTTTCAATTGGAACCAGGAGGGAGGCATCTAGGGCAAACTGTACAAATGCCAGCACAGACATCTCAGAGTCCCAGGGCAGAGAATTTATGGGAGGAAACAGACCAGAAAAAATCTCTTTCAATCAGAAATGGGAGCACAAGCAGCTGACCACAAATAATAGTCCTGTCAGCAGAGCCCCTGGGCAAAGTAGTCTCAGCAAGGTAGTGTGACCTCCCTGGGACAGAGAGTTTGCAGGGGGAAGCAACCCAGAGAAAGTTTATTTCAATCAAAAGTGGAAGAGAGACAGTACAGAATAGGTATGGCTGAGTAGACTACAACCACAAACACCAGCAAAGAGCCCCAGGGCATTGCCAAAAAGTCCACAGGGAAGATCCAGCACCAGGAGTGAATCAGCATTGAGCCAGCACAGCTGCAGTTGGTTGGAAAAGCTCTCCCACCCTAAAGGTAGACCTCAACTTCCCTTTAAAAAATGAGCAAAAAAATAAAGAGGACTCTAACAATCGATAGCTTTTATGGCAATAGAGAAGAACAGAATTTAAACCCTGAGAACACTAAAGACAGATTGTCTCCAGATGAAGCTCCAAAAGGTGAAATAACCTGGTCCCAATCATACAAGGCTCTCCTAGAAGAAATTAAAAAATGATCTTAAAAGAGAGGTAGAAGAAAAATGGGGAAAGGAAATGAAAGCCTTGTAAGAGAGTTTGGAAAAGGCAGCACAAAAAAGGCAAAGCAAAATGGGAAAATCATATAACTCATTAAAAGATAGATTTGATAAGCTAGAAAAAGAAAGCAAATCCCAGAAAAACAGAATTTGTGAAACAGAAAAAGAAAATAATTTCTTAAAAAACAAAATTCATGAAATAGAAAAAGAAAATAACTCCTTTAAAAAAAAACATATTTTTTTGCAAATTAAGACAACTCTGATATACCATGACACATTTGTCAGATTGCCTAGAATGACAGGCAAAGATAATGCAGAATGTTGGAGGGGATGTGGGAAAAGAGAGACACTAATACATTGTTGGTGGAATTGTTAATACATCCAGCTATTCTGGAGACCAATTTGGAACTATGATCAAAAAGTTATCAAACTGTGCGTACCCTTTGATCCAGCAGTGTTATTATTGGGCTTATATCACAAAGAGATTTTTAAAAAGGGAAAGGGAACTGTACGTGCAAGAATGTTTCTGGCAGCCCTCTTTGTAGTGGCCAGAAATTGGAAACTGAGTGGATGCCCATCAATTGAAGAATGGCTGAATATACTGTGGTGTGTGAATATTATGGATTAGTATTGTTCTGTAAGAAATGATCAACAAGATGATTTCAGAAAGGTCTGGAGAGACTTACATGAACTGATGCTGAGTGAAATGAGCAGAACCAGGAGATCATTATATACTTTAACAACATTACTATATGATGATCAATTCTGATGGATGTTGCCCTCTTCAATAATGAGATGAACCAAATTAGTTTCAATAGAGCAGTAACGAACTGAACCAGCTACACCCAGGGAAAGAACTCTGGGAGATGACTATGAACCACTACATAGAATTCTCGATCCCTCTGTTTTTGTCTGCCTGCATTTTTGATTTCCTTCACAGGCTAATTGTACACTATTTCAAAGTTCAATTCTTTTTTTTACAGCAAAATAACTGTTTTGGCATGTATACATATATTGTATTTAAGTTATACTTTAACATATTTAACATGTATTGGTCAAACTGCCATCTGGTGAAGGGGTGGAGGAAAGGAGGTGAAAAATTGGAAAAAAAGGTTTTGCAATTGTTAATGCTGAAAATGTACCCATGCATATAAAAATAAATAAATTAATTAACAAATAAATAAATACATACATGCATACATACATACATACATACATAAAGAGAATATATGAAAGGGAAAAATTACATAGAACAAAACAACTCATTCAAAAATTCAATTGGACACATAAAAATTAAGTAAATGAAAAGTAAATGAAGAAAATAATATACTAAAATTCAGAATTGAACAAATGGAAATGAATGACTCAATAAGCCAACAAGAATTAGTCAAGCAAAACCAAAAAAAAAAAAATGAAGAAAATAGAAAAAAAAAAAAAAAAAAGTAAAATACCTAATGGGAAAAGCAACTGACCTGGAAAATAGATCTAGAAGAAACAGTCTAAGGATTATTGGGCATCCTGAAATATATGATGAAAAAAAAAAACCTACACACTATTTTTTTTTAGGAAATCATCAAAGAGAACTGCCCAGATGACATAAAATCAGAAAGTCAAATCTAAACAATTGGTAGAAATTTAAGTGCTCTTGGATAGGCTAAGTGAATATAATAAAGATGGCAGTACTCCCTAAACTAATCTATTTATTTAGTACTATACCAATCAAACTCCCAAGAAACTATTTTAATGCCCTAGAAAAAAATAAGAAAAATCTGGAACATCTGGAACAACAAAAGGGCTTTCAAGGGATCTTTTTTTAAAAATATATATTATAACTTATTTTTGAGAGTACATATGCAGGGTAAGTTTTTACAACATTATCCCTTGGACTCATTTCTGTTCTGACTTTTCCCTTCTTTCCCTCTACCCCTGCTCTTGGATGACAGGTAGTCTTATACATCTTAAATATGTTATATTATATCCTAGGTACAATATATGTGTGCAGAACCAAAAAATTATCTTGCTGCACAGGGAGAATTGGATTCAGAAGGTAAACATAACCTGAGAAGAAAAACAATAATGTAAACAGTTCACAATCATTTCCCAGTGTTCCTTCTCTAGCTATAGCTGATTCTGTCCATCATTGATCAATTGGAACTGAATTAGATCTTCTCTTTGTTGAAGATGTCCATTTCCATCAGAATATATCCTTATACAGAATTGTTGTTGAAGTGTTTAATGATCTCCTGGTTCTGCTCATTTCACTCAGCATCAGTTCATGTAAGTCTCTCCAAGACTCTCTGTATTAATCCTGCTGGTCATTTCTTACAGAACAATAATGTTCTATAACATTCATATATCACAATTTACCCAACCATTCTCCAATTGATGGGCATCCATTCATTTTCCAGTTTCTAGACACCACAAAAAGGGTTGCCAGAAACATTTTGGCACATACAGGTCCCTTTCCCTTCTTTAGTATCTTTTTGGGATATAAGCCCAGTAGTAGCACTGCTGGATCAAAGGGTATGCACAGTTTGATAACTTTTTGGGCATAATTCCAAATTGCTCTCCAGAATGGTTGGATTCTTTCACATCTCCACCAACAGTGCATTAGTGTCCCAGTTTTTCCACATCCCCTCCAACATTGATCATTATTTTTTCCTGTCATCTTAGCCAATCTGACAGTTGTGCAGTGGTATCTCAGAGTTGCCTTAATTTGCATTTCTCTGATCAATAGTGATTTGGAACACTCTTTCATATGAGTGGAAATAGTTTTAATTTCATTATCTGAAGATTGTCTGTTAATATCTTTTTACCATTTATCAACAGAAGAATGGCTTGATTTCTTATAAATTAGAGTCAATTCTCTCTATATTTTGGAGATGAGGCCTTTATCAGAACCTTTAACTGTAAAAATGTTTTCCCAGTTTATTGCTTCCATTCTAATCTTATTTGCATTAGTTTTGTTTCTACAATGACTTTTTAATTTGATATAACCAAAATTTTTTATTTTGTGTTCAATAATGATCTCTAGTTCTTCTTTGGTTACAAATTCCTACCTCCTCCACACTTCTGAGAGGTAAACTATCCCATGTTCCTCTAATTTATTCATAATCTTGATCTTTATGCCTAAAGCATGGACCCATTTTGATCTTATCTTGGTATGTGATGTTAACTGTGGGTCCATATCTAATTTCTGTCATACTAATTTCCAGTTTTCCCAGCAGTTTTTGTCAAATAATGAATTCTTATCCCAAAAGTTGGGATCTTTGTGTTTGTCAAACACTAGATTGCTATAGTTATTGACTATTGTGTGCTGTGAATCTAATCTATTCTACTGATCAACTAATCTATTTTTTAGCCAATACTAAATTGTTTTGGTGACTGCCACTTTTTAATATAGTTTTAGATCTGGTATAACTAAGCCACCTTCATTTGACTTTTTTTTTTCATTAATTCCCTTGAAATTATTAATCTTTTTTTTTCCACATTATTTTGTTATTTTTTCTGTCATTATATTATATTTTAATATCTTGATGAATAATAATATTATAATATTAATTTCATTATTTCTTATTCCTGCTATAATATCAACTTGCATATTTCATAATTCATATTAAAATGTTATATTTTACACAATTTCCCACATGCAGCATAATTAAAGTAGAATATGTATTTCAGGATATCTATCATACATTTTTTAAATGGGAATTTGTAGTTTTTCTATGATAACATGCTAGTATATATATATGTATATATATATATATATATATATATATATATATATATGTATGTATATATGTATATATATATTTATAGGCTCCCTAAAAGAAAGTTTATATTTAATAAGTTTTTTTTATGTCACTGGGTAGCTTGTGATCATTGTAAGACCTGCATTATTTATTTATTGTATATTTCAGTTCTCTCTCTTTTTATAACTCAATTCAAAGCCAAAAAGATCTATTGTGAGGCATGGAATTTAGTGCATTATCCATCTTGCTCTGACATTTTCTGGGATATCACTCATTTTTCATCCACTTCGTTTTTCCAATATGTGGGTTGACCTATTTTCAATAGATTTTGCTGAGAAAATAAAAGCACTGTTTTACAGCTCATGATGAAATTATACAATTCCTTTTTTAAAGTAGATGCATTGCTGGAAATTCATCATTTATTTAAAAATACAAAACTGTTTCTTTTATTTCATTTTTACTGGTATCCTGCATAAGACTTCTGTGACAATTGGAATTACGTTAGACAATCTGTTCTGGTTTCTATTTTAGTTGATATAATACTAATTGATTATTAAATATTGTAATTGCATTTTTATTTTAGGGACAGTAATCAAATAAGTACTATCATTATTTTCAGATTTGCTGTTCAAATGTTTCAGCTGTCTCCAACTCTTTGTTTCCTCATTTGGTGTTTTTTTGGTAATGATATTGGACTGGTTTGACATTTCCTTTGCTTGATTTGGAAGATAAGAACTGAGTCAAATGAGGTTAAGTAACTTGCACAGGGTCACACAGCTAGTAACATGATTTTTTCTGACTTCAGGCCCTGAAGTTAGATTTTTTTGTTGTTAGATTTTTGTTTTTCATTCTGTCAAACATGTCCAGCTCTTCATGAGCTCATTTGGGATTTTCTTGGCAAAATTACTAAAATGTTTTGTCATTTTCTTCTTCAACTCTTTTGATAGGTATTTTCTTTTTTATTTTGCTAATTAGATAAGGAATTCTTTAAGGAAAGACTATGTGTTAAATCATTTTCTTATATCCCCTGGAACCAACATACCTACTGAAATGCAATGTGATATAATGGAAAATGTCTTAGCTTTGGAGTTAGAAAAGTTAGATTTATGCAGTGTTGTTCTTGCCCTCACAGAGTTTCTATTAAAGTGAAATAGAAAAAAAAATACTAGTTTTTTGTTAGGATTCTTACAAGATGCTAAGTCACTGGAATGGATATAATTATCTAATTTAGCATAGTACTTAATTCTCTAGTTCAGAGTTCACATCTTTCACATCTTTAAGACAGCATACTTTTAAGGAGCTCCCACAAGCCCAGGGAGTCTAAAAGAAAATCCTGCTCACTTCTGGGAGATTCACAACTAAGAATGACTTATGGGAAACCTACAATCCCACACTCTTGGAAGCAGAATTTGATTCATTCCCACATCTACCTTCGTGCTGGCTGGAGATACTCATACAAGAGCTCATTGGGGAATCAAAGGAGAGAGAGAGGGGCCTCTCTTAAAGCTAGCTGGACCCCAGGAAAAGAGTCAAGACTTTGAAGGACACAATAAAGGAACCAGATTTTAACTCCTGATTGCATTTGAGGTGATTATTGGAACTGAACTGAAGCCAAGACAGCCTCCAGAAGCTCCCAAAGAAACCTGCTCCCAGAGAAAGATTACAATCTAGAGAAAAAGAACATCACAGTTTTTAGCACTGGGTCTGAACATAATAAGCACTTAATAAGATCTAGTTGATTAATGGAATCACCAAAACCACACAATTCTGAAGACTTTATTTCAAATTATTTTATTACAAAGTTACTAATCATTCCATTATACTATGTCTACACACAGTATAGACACATCATGTTATATTGAAAGTGTGGTACAAAATTTTAATTCTTCTTTTGTATATTGTAAGCATAATCTAACCATCATTCTATAGTGATTTTAATGTGGTAACTTACAGTAGGACTTTTACAACAGCAAGGGAATCATAAATTGCTTGTCAGCGTGCTTCACAAAAGCATACAAGGATAGTGGTCATCGACACTACCCATCTATAGACAAGTTCAGTTTGATATCATAAATGTGCAGCTACTGCCTTTGAAATCTACCTATGAAGGCGTATATATTTATTTATGTGGAAACAGCCATGCAATAACAAAAATCTACTTTCATTGAGCTTTGTGTGTGAACATGTTTGTGTATGCTTTTGTATGTGAATCTATGCTTGTTTTATCAAAGATGAAACACATATTTGATTATAGTCTGTTTTAAAATGTTTTACCTTTATTTATTTATTTTTTTGATGTAAGGTTGGAGGAGGAAGGAATGTGAAGCATATCCTCTGTAAGAACCATTGTCAAAAAATCTAAAGAAACTTAAAGTAAGGAAATATTTTTATAGTTCTGCCTCAGAAAACAAAACTATCCAAACTTGGAAAAAAAGAAGCCTTCTTAAGCCTTTTTGTTTGTTTTCTGAGTTGAAATATAAGCAGTGAAAGAGATCTGTGGACTAAAAAAGCTTTAAAGGGCAGTCACTGTTTTATACCTTGACTAATACATATGGATGCCTCAGTTTTTGATGGTGGAAATAGCTTGACTATTGGTATATTTGGCAGACCATATTGTCTAATTCTAAACTCAGGCCAAGCAGTTCAGACAGAGGAGTTTACTTTTTCAATGGAAGAACAGCGTGAATAGCAGCAATAGCAGTAGCTGGGAGTTTATACTTGCAGTCAAGCATGAAAAGCAACATGAAGAAAATATATAGTAGAAGAAAAAAGTTTTAAAAATCAATAAAATAAAGGAGTTAACTCTTCTGTTTCCATTTCTTTCTGATATAGTAAAGGAATTGGTTTATGAAAGAAATATTATGGTCTCTGATAGCTACTAAAATGTGTGAACTTTGGCTCCTTCGAATTTACACAGAGAGTAAGAGAGTGATACTATCAAGTGAAAAGTATTAAAAGTCTTGGTTGATGCTTAGCAACCCTATATGTAGTCAACACTTCTACAAGAATCAGGCAGTGAACAAATATTTATTAAGCATCTACTGTAAAAGTTACTCTGCTAAATGCTAGGAATATGAGGAAAGATAAAAGATAGTCTGTAGTCTCAAAGAGGTCACAGTCTAGCAAAGAAAACAACATGTAAATAACTATGTTCAGGTAAACTATAAACAGGATAAAGTGATATAACATCATGATTATAGAGGCAAGGGCTAAGAGGAAGTGGGAAAAGTTTCCTGTAGATCAGAGCTTCTTAAACTGTGGTTTGTGACTCCACATGGGGTCACATAATTGAATTGGGTGGTCATGGAATTATAATTGTAACATAGATATATGATACATATACTATTACATAATAATATACAGATGTATAGGTCACACATATGTATACATGTATATACATATATATATACATATATATATGGTGTACACATATACATGTATATATGATATACATATTGGTATATCACAACATAAACATATATATATGAATAATTTTAACATGGCTTTGAATATACATATATATATATGTATGTATATATATGTATATTCAAAGCCATGTAAAAATTGTTCAGATAAAAAGAGGCTATGAGTGAAAAAAAAAAAGTTTAAAAAGCCCTGCTGTAAATGGTAGAATTTTAGTTGGGATTTGAAGGAAATCAGGAAAGCCAGGAAAGTTAGAGATAAAGACAGAAAACATTTCATAGATGGCAGATAGTCAATGAAAATTCCTGGTGGCCAGAAATGGAATATATTCTTAGGTGGTATGAATCAAGGAGGCAGCATATTATATTGGAAAATGATTCAGAAGACCTGATAGCAGATCCTGACAGTGTTACTTGCTATTTGAATTTGAATAAATAATTTAATCTTCCTTGGCTTCAGTTTCCTCATTTTGCAAAATTAGAGTTTTGGAATAGAAGATCTCTCAATTCCTTTCTGCATCTAATTCTGTACTCTTAAAGTGTTATGGCAGAATTTTTATTCATATATTTGGTAGAATAATTTCTCCCTAGTGTTTTTTTGGGGGGGTATTTCTTTTTTTAATCCTAGAAAGAATAAAATAGCAAAAAGATATACTAATTTAATTAACTTTAATGGATATTTATTGAATGCTTGCAAGACATAGTGGTAAGCTTTCTTTAGCATAACATTTTGGTTATGGAAGTTAAAAGTTATACCCATATAAGAACATTAATTCCAATAGACTGCTAAGAGCTTCATCTTTTTCCAGGCATTTTCCTCAAATCTGTGAGTTAAGTTTTTCTTTTAATTTAGTTCAAAACTCAGATCATTGTAGTTTTTTCCTTGCTAAAAATCATGTATCTTCATTGTGCCTGGTTTCTGACAGCCAGATTTCTCTTGGTTAAAACATAATGATAGATAGTACTCTACAAACACACACACACACACACACACACACACACACACACACACACACACACACATATGCCTGAATACATTGTCTCACCTTATTTGAAGGATATCTAATTCAGCTCAGATATAAATAATAATGTCTTGTGTTATTTTAACAGAAAAGCAACGATGCAAGGTTGCCTGCATGAAACTTTTAATGTCTTTCATGGGGTTCCACTACTTATCTCGTATCATTATTACAAATAATAACTTTATGGGAGTTAATTCTGATTTTCATTTTATTTTATATGAAACATCATTGAGAGATATTTTCTTAGTAATTAGGAAAACAATCTTAACAAATGGGGAGAATAAGGTTCCAACTGACTCAAAACACAATCTAACATCCAAATTACTTTATAGGTTTTTTTCTTGCACTCAAATAATGCTCTAAATGATAAGAAATTGAATTCTCGAGCCAATTTTAGCCAGATACACTAAAAATAGTCACCATGCATTTAAAGATGAGTTTTAATAGACATTTACAATAAATTGAATACCCCAAAGAATATTAAATAATATAGTAATATGTAAAATGCTTATTTTTCAAAAATCTGGCCATATCAACATATTAAATATTTACTTTTATCTAAATTTAATGTCCAGAGCACCACTCTCAACAAATTCTAGTTAAAACATGAAAACTTAGGCAAAAGCATTAAAGGAGGTATTATTTATTGTTTAAAGGTCAAAACATTCCAGTAAGATATATTTAATTTGAAAATTCAATCTGGTGATTAGAACAAGGGATAATAAATGTTCATAATTCTTGAATCTTAAAATGATATATGTTGCTTTTAGACACATATAATAAAGTATAACTTATTTTTTTACCAGACGGTCACTGGAGAAAACTCAATAACCAAAAACTTGAATGTATTTTTAAAATTTTATTATTTATTTCCCTAATTTTTTGTAAAAAACAATTTAAACATTCATTAAAAAAAAAAAAAAAAAAAAAAAAAACTATTTCCAAGATGTATTCCTCCCTTCTTTTCCTCTCTCCATATTTAGGAGAGAAAAAAATAGATGTAAATTATAAATGTGTAGTCATGGAAATGTATTTGCAGATTAAACATGTAAAAAAAAAACATAGACCAACTAAAAAAAAATAAAGCATATTAAGAAAAAGGATGCATAGATCTGCATTCAGACCAAATAATTTCTTTTTCTGGAGATGGATGGCATTCTTTGTCATAAATCCTTCAGAATTCTCATGGACCATTATATTGCTGAGAATAAGTTATTCACAGATTTTCATCATACAATGTCCTTATTAATGTATACAGTATTCTCCTTGTTCCACTTACTTGAATTTGTATCAATTCATATAAATCTTTCCAGGTATTTTTTTGAGAGCATACTCGCAAAAATTTATTTCCTATAGCACAATAGTATCCCATCACAGTTATATAAAATGAATTCTTCAGTTATTTCCCAATGGATGGATATCCCCTCAATTTCTAATCCTTTGACATCATTAAAAAAAACAAACTGTACATATAGACCATTTTTATTTTAATTATCTATACATTTCCCCCCCCCCAACTATAGTAATAGAAGTGAGTATAGCAAAAATCAGTAATTCATTAGCTTTTAAAAATCACCCATATATTTGTGTATATATAGATATATCACAGAAGCAAGGAACTACCATAACTATGTCAATTAACTCATAAGGGTTGCAGTTTGAAGGTCCCATTTAGTCTAGTTACACAAGGTAATATGTAAGGATCATAAGAATATCAAGTTATTTTTTCTAAGTTAGCCTATTCTTTCAAAGTTGGTCAGAACATAAAATATTATACCTGTAATTCTCTGCCAGTTAAAGGAACAATGACATTCATGCCTGGAATTATAGATTTCAAACAACAACAATAACAAAAAAAAAAACAACTATATACTTAAAAAATGCTATAACAATGTCCCTAAGACTCTATACATTTTCTCTGTTATGAGGATCCTACAAGGCAGAACCCTTTGGTGCAAAAGGGCAGATGAAGCTGTGTCAGGATGTTAAAAGTGAAAAGGTTCCTCTTGATGCCCAGATAAAGCATGAAATAATTGTTCCTGTTT
Source organism: Sminthopsis crassicaudata (assembly GCF_048593235.1). Taxonomy (NCBI): domain Eukaryota; kingdom Metazoa; phylum Chordata; class Mammalia; order Dasyuromorphia; family Dasyuridae; genus Sminthopsis; species Sminthopsis crassicaudata. The sequence continues at coordinate 204,272,670 of NC_133620.1, read as the reverse complement.
GCATATAATAATGACTGATATTTATAGTGCATTTTAAGATTTGAAAAACAATAGTTTATAAATAGTGTACCATTTAAGCCGCACAATAGCCTTAAGAAATAATTATTATGGATACTATATTTCTACTTTATAAGGACAATATATTATTATTTACTTGTAGTTACACAGTTAGTAACTGTTGAAGACATACTTCAAACCCTAATTGCTCTCACTCCTCATCTCACATCCTTTGTCCTATGCTATATAACCTTTTTAAAGAATAAAAGGAGTTGGAGATGGGCTGCTGATTAATCAGGGCTACTACTGGGCAGGCCATACATTGAGAATTTTTTTATCCATGGAAAGCTAGGCTGATAGATTCAAATTAAGGGTTCATTTTACATGAGGTTTCAGTCATCTGTCATCCTTCCCTGTGAGTAAATTCAGTCTTTTTCATATGCATCTTTTCTCTGTTTACATTCCTGGTAGTAAGGCTGTATTTATCTAGCAGATGCTGATATGTTGAAAGAAGCATTTAAATTCTTGGAACATAAATCAGTATACATGTATAACAATTTTCAGTAAAGTTTGAAAAGATATGTCTTTTTGGTGGCAACAATGCAAATGACTCAAAATAGGAAAAGTTAAAAAAAGAAACAATTATCTTTTAACCTCATCTCATATTCCTACAAATTAGTGAATAAACATATATAAAACACCTACTATGTGTTACATAGTTGGGGCTAGAAGGCTGAGTGGACAGAGAACTGGATCTGGATTCAGGAATACCTGAGTTCTTATGCTCAAAAAGTTATCAAACTGTGCATACCTTTTGATCCAGCAGTGTTATATTTTAAAGAAGGGAAAGGGACCTGTATGTACAAGAATGTTTCTGGTAGTCCTCTTTGTAGTAGCCAGAAACTGGAAACTGAGTGGATGCCCATCAATTGCAGAATGGCTGAATCAATTGTGGTATATGAATATTATGGAATATTATTGTTCTGTAAGAAATGATCAGCAAGATGATTTCAGAAAGGTCTGGAGAGACTTACATGAACTGATGCTGAGTGAAATGAACAGAATCAGGAGATCATTATATACTTTAACAACAATACTATATGATGATCAATTCTGATGGATGTTGCCCTCTTCAATAATGAGATGAACCAAATCAGTTTCAATAGAGCAGTAACGAACTGAACCAGCTACACCCAGGGAAAGAACTCTGGGAGATGACTATGAACCACTATATAGAATTCTCGATCCCTCTATTTTTGTCTGCCTGCATTTTTGATTTTCTTCACAGGCTAATTGTACACTATTTCAAAGTTCAATTATTTTGTACAGCAAAATAACTGTTTTGGCATGTATACATATATTGTATTTAAGTTATACTTTAACATATTTAACATGTATTGGTCAACCTGCCATCTGGGTGAAGGAGTGGGGGGAAGGAGGGGAAAAATTGGAACAAAAGGTTTTGCAATTGTCAATGTTGAAAAATTACCTATACATATATCCTGTAAATAAAAAGCTATAATAATAATAATAAAAAAGAAACTCAATAGGAACAAAAACAAACAAACAAACAAACAAAAAAGAAATACCTGAGTTCAAATATAATCTCAGACACTTACCAGTTTTGTGATACCCTTTAACATCTGTTTTCCTGAATCCATCAAAAAAGGAAATGACAAACCATTGCAGTATCTTTGCTAAAGAAGTTCCATTGATGGTATTGGTGTGCTATGGTCCATGGAACCAGAAAAAGTAAAAAAAAATGACTAAATAACTCAACAATAACAATGACATATGCCAAGTAGAGTGCTAAGAACTTTGAATAAAAAATATGAAAAGATAGTTCTTTTTCTCAAAGAGCTTGAAACATAATAAGAAAACCAGAATATCAACAGAGGGAAGTCACAGGAATTAGGGGTAATTGGGAAAATGTTCTTGTGGAATCCATCTTTTATCTGGAACTTGACAGGAACCAGGGAAGCCAGAAGTCATAGATGAGGGAGAGAATTCTAGATATACCCTTATTTTCCTCCAACTTTCTGGAGAAAGAAGCGTGAGGATATATTGACTCTATTGAAAATGGAATATTCAAAGAATAATCAAAATTTTCAACCTCAAGTTCTGTTCTATGATTTGCTTCTCTATTCTTGATTTGTTGGACAATTGAACATACATGTCAAAATCTGTTCAATGAGAAGAATAGTTAGGTAATTTATATGTCCTCTTCTAATTGTAAATCTATGGTCCCACACACTGCAGAATTTGTTGTTGTTTTTTAATTTCTTTTTATTAATTTTATAATTATAACTTTTTTTGAACAGTACATATGCATAGGTAATTTTTTTTTTACAACATTATCCCTTGTACTCCCTTCTGTTCCGAATTTTTCTTCTCCTTCCCTCCACCCCCTCCCATAGATGGCAGGCATTCCCATACATATTGAATATCTTATAGCATATCCTAGGTACAATATATATGTGCAGAACCAACTTTGTTGTTGTTGTTGTTGCAAAAGAAGAATTTTATTCAGAAGGTAAAAATAATCTCAGAAGAAAAAAAAACAAAAAAAATGCTCACAGTTTACACTCATTTCCCAGTGTTCCTTTTCTGGGTGTAGCTGATTCTGTCCATCATTGATCAATTGGAATTGGATTAGCTCTTCTCTATGTTGAATATATCCACTTCCATCAGAATACATCGTCATACAGTATCATTCTTGAGGTGTATGATGATCTCCTAATTCTGCTCGTTTCACTCAGCATCAGTTGATGTAAGTCTCTCCAAGCCTCTCTGTATTCATCCTGCTGGTCATTTCTTACAGAACAATAATATTCCATAACATTCATATACCATAATTTAGCCAGCCATTCTCCAACTGATGGATATCCATTCATTTTCCAGTTTCTAGCCACACAAAAAGGGCTGCCACAAACATTTTGGGACATACAGGTGCCTTTCCCTTCTTTAGTATTTCCTTGGGATATAAGCCCAGTAGTAGCACTGCTGGGTCAAAGGGTATGCACCTTTTGACAACTTTTTGGACATAATTCCAGATTGCTCTCCAGAATGGTTAGATTCTTTCACAACTCCACATGCTTCAGTGTCCTAGTTTTTCTACAACCCCTCCAACATTCATCATTATCTTTCGCTGTCATCTTAGCCAATCTGACAGGTGTGTAGTGGTATCTCAGAGTTGTCCTAATTTGCATTTCACTGATCAATAGTTATTTGGAACACTCTTTCATATGAGTGGAAATAGTTTCAATTTCATCATCTGAAAATTGTCTGTTCATATCCTTTGACCATTTATCAATTGGAGAATGGCTTGATTTCTTATACATTAAAGTCAATTCTCTGTATATTTTGGAGATGAGGCCTTTATCAGAACCTTTAACTGTAAAAATGTTTTCCCAAGTGGTTACTTCCCTTCAATCTTGTTTGCATTAGTTTTGTTTGTGCAAAAACTTTTTAATTTGATGTAATCAAAATTTTCTATTTTGTGATCAATAATGATCTCTAGTTCTCCTTTGGACACAAATTCCTTCCTCCTCCAGAAGTCTGAGAGGTAAACTATCCTATGTTCCTCTAATTTATTTATGATCTCGTTCTTTATGCTTAAATCTTGGACCCATTTTGATCTTATGTTAGTATGTGGTATTAAATGTAGGTCCATGCCAGTCAGAATTTGGTTTTAACTTATAAAATTGGGATAGACATGAGAATGGAAAGCTCCTTCTGCAATGTATGGATTTCACTGGGCAAAATGTCTATTGTGGATTTTGGCAAAATTTGAAAGCAAGAGACTGTTAGCCTTTGATCTGAGTATCCTCTCCTTTTCCCTGCTTTCCCTCCTCAGTTGTCTTCTCTGAAGCTTTGGATGTTCATACTATTATTTTTGTCCTTTTGTTGTTCTATATTGAATGAGTAATTTCAAGATAGGGCACTGAATAGAAGAAATAATTAACAGTAAATTCTAGTAATTTGTATTATCAGATCTGTGGTTCACTCTAGACATTTGTGTCAGTGGAACTTAGCAAAAATATACCTAACCCAAGATAGTAGATAATACAAAAATGTATTTTAATATGCCTTATATTTAATTATGTGCAAGGAATTAATGCAAGCCTAAACAAAACAAGAGGAGTACAGCTTCTAATTTGTCTTCAAATATTTGAAATGTTATCATATGAAAGAGACATTAAACCTATTTGCTTGCTTGCAGAAGATATAGATAGATACAAATGATAGGCGGTCGAAACAAATTTTTGGCTCAATGTAAGCTTTGCTTCAAACAATGAAAGCTTTTGAGCAGTAGAATGGTTTATATTTGGATGTATTACTAGACATCTTAAACCATAAGAAATCAAAAAACAAGGGATGGATGAGCATTAACGAGAAATACTATAGAAGAATCTGTGAGAACAGCTTTCTGAATTTTTTGCAATTGTAGAATACTATCTTGAATATTTTCTTAAAAAATTAATTTTCTTGAATATTATCCTGTGTGTTTCCTTAGCTAGAAGTTTAATTTCCAAAACATTTGCAATAACATCAACCTTATTTTTATGTTCCCTGCATTATTTTGAAATAATTGGGGATTTTAATTAAGGCTTGATTATTACTACTATTATTTTTCTTAATGCCTTTCAAGGACGCCTACCTTTGCAAGTTCAACAGAATATATGGTACAGTTCCTTTAAAGAAGAAACTATTTCCTGAAACACTGAAATATTAATTTACTCTATAATGAACACCTTATAAATTATATAGGGATTTAAGTCTAACCTAAATATCTGTGAATCAAAATCTGCAGATCATGGTCATAGAATTAGAATTAGAAGATGTCTTTCTAGGCCATACCCTCCATTTATATGTGAGCACAAAACAAACAATATATAAGACTCAGAAATTTTATTCACTTGCCCACAATTTGTAAATTTATAAATTTTTTTATTAATTTTATAATTATAAATTTTTGACATTACATATGCAGGAGTAATTTTTTTAAGTAACATTATCCCTTGTATTCATTTTTTTCAAATTTTCCCCTCCCTCCCTTTACTCCCTCGCCTAGATGTCAGGCAATCCTATACATACTAAATGTGTTACAGTATAACCTAGATACAATATATGTGTGTAAATCCAATTTTCTTGTTGCATGTTAAGAATTGGATTCCGAAGGTGTAAGTAACCTGGATAGAAAGACAGTAGAGCTAACAGTTTACATTCAATTCCCAGTGTTTCTTCTCTGGGTGTAGCTACCTCTGTCCATCATTGATCAACTGGAAGTGAGTTGGTTTTTCTTTATGTTGAAGATATCCACTTCCATTGGAATACATCCTCATACAGTATTGTTGTTGAACTGTACAGTGGTCTTCTGGTTCTGCTCATTTCACTCAGCATCAGTTCATGCAAGTCTCTCCAAGCCTTTCTGAATTCATCCTTCTGGTTATTTCTTACAAAGAAGTAATATTCCATAACATTCATATACCATAATTTACCCAACCATTCTCCAATTGATGGACATCCATTAATCTTCCAGTTTCTAGCCACTACAAAAAGGGCTGCCACAAACATTTTGGTACATAGAGGTCCCTTTCTCATCTTTAGTATTTCTTTGGGATATAAGCCCAGTAGTATCACTGCTGGATCAAAGGATATGCACAGTTTGATAACTTTTTGGGCATAGTTCCAAATTGCTCTCCAGAATGGTTGGATTCTTTCACAACTCCAACAACAGTGCAATAGTGTCCCAGTTTTGAAACATCCCCTCCAACATTCATAATTATTTGGTCCTGTCATCTTAGCCAGTCTGACAGTTGTGTAGTGTTATTTCAGTGTTGTCTTAATTTGCATTTCTCTGATCAGTAGTGATTTGGAACACTCTTTCACATGAGTGGATATAGTTTCAATTTCATCATCTGAAAATTGTCTGTTCATATCTTTTGACCATTTATCAATTGGAGAATGGTTTGATTTCTTATAAATTAGGGTCAGTTCTGTATATATTTTGGAAATGAGGCCTTTATCAGAACATTTAACTGTAAAAATATTTTCCTAATTTGTTACTTCCCTTCTAATCTTATTTGCATTAGTATTGTTTGTACAGAAACTTTTTAGTTTGATGTAATCAAAATCTTCTATTTTGTGATCAATAATGAATTCTAGTTTTCCTTTGTTCATAAATTCCTTCCTCCTCCACAGGTCTGAGGGGTAGAGTATCCTCTGTTCTTCTAATCTACTTATGATCTCATTCTTTATGCCTAAATCATGGACACATTTTGATCTTCTCTTGGTATAAGGTGTTAAGTGTGGGTCCATATCTAATTTCTGCCATACTAATTTCCAGTTTTCCCAACAGTTTTTTTCAAATAATGAATTCTTATCCCAAATGTTGGTATCTTTGGGTTTGTCAAACACTAGATTGTTATAGTTGTACCCTATTTTGTGCTGAATACCTAATCTGTTCCACTGATCACCCGGTCTATTTCTTAGCCAATACCAAATGGTTTTGATGACTGCTGATATATAATATTGCTTTACATCAGGTACATTTAAACCACCTTAATCTAACTTTTTTTTTCATTAGTTTCCTTGCAATTCTCGAACATTTGTTCTTCCATATGAATTCTGTTTTTATTTTTTCTAGGTCATTAAAATAGTTTCTTGGGAGACTGATTGGTATAGCACTAAATAAATAGATTAGTTTAGGGAGTATTGTCATCTTTATTATATTCGCTTGGCCTATCCAGGAGCACTAAATGACTTTCTGATTATTTAAATCTAACTTTATTTGTGGCTAGTGTTTTGTAATTTTGCTCATATAATTCCTCACTTTTCTTTGGTAGATGGATTCCCAAATATTTTATACTCTCGACATTTGTTTTGATTGGAAATTCTCTTTGTATCTCTTGCTATTGCATTTTGTTGGTGATGTATAAAAATGCTGAGGTTTTATGTGGATTTGTTTTGTATCCAACAACTTTGCTAAAGTTGTGAATTACTTCTAATATATTGAAATTACATATGCAGGAGTAATTTTTGTTTTTGTAACATTATGCCTGGTATTCATTTTTCCAAATTTTCCCCTCCCTCCCTCTACTTCCTCCCCTAGATAACAAGCAATCCTTTACATATTAAATGTGTTTCAGTATAACCTAGATACAATATATGTGTGTAAATCCAATTTTTTTGTTGCATGTCATCTGCAAAGAGTGACAATTTGATTTCCTCATTACCTACTCTTATTCCTTAAATCTCTTTCTCAACTGTTATTGCCGAGGCTAGCATTTCTAATACAATATTGAATAGTAATGGTGATAGTGGGTGACCTTGTTTCACTCCTGATCTTACTGGGAAAGGTTCCAGTTTATGTCCATTACATATTATGTTTACTCATGATCTTAAATATATGCTCCTGACAATTTTGAGGAATAGTCCATTTATTCCTATACTCTAGTATTTTTAGTAGGAGTGGATGTTTTATTTTATCAAATTCTTTTTCTGCATCTATTGAGATAATCATATGATTTTTATTAATTTGATTATTAATATGGTCAATTATACAAATAGTTTTCCTAATATTAAACCAGCACTGCATTCCTGGTATAAATCTTCCTTGATCATAGTGTATTATCCTGGGGATGATTTTCTGAAGTCTTTTTGCTTATTGTTCTTTAAATGTTTGGTAGAATCCACATGTAAATCCATCTGGTCCTGGGGATTTTTTCCTGGAGAGTTGATTAATAGCTTGTTCTAATTCTGTTTCTGAAATGGGACTATTTAAGCAGATTACCTCCTCCTCTGTTAATCTAGGAAGCCTATATTTTTGGAAGTAGTCATCCATTTCACTTAAGTTATCAAATTTATTGTCATAAAATTGGGCAAAGTAACTCCTTATAATTTCTCTAATTTCCTCTTCATTGGTGGAAAGATCCCCCTTTTCATTTTTTTACTAAATAGGGGATGAAGGAGTCCTATCATACTCCTTATATGACACAGACATGGTACTGATACCTACATCAGCTAGGTTTTTTAAGACTAACAATTTGATTTTCCCCTTTCCTTTTTCTGATCAGATTTTCCAAAGGCTTATCGATTTTATTGGCTTTTTCATAAAACCAACTCTTGGTTTTATTTATTAATTCAATAGTTTTTTTTGTTTTTTTAACTTTCAATATTATTAATTTCTCCTTTTAATTTTTGTATTTCAAGTTTGATTTTTGGTTGGGGGTTTTTAATTTGGTCTTTTCCTAGCTTTTTAAGTTGCAGGCCCAATTCGTTAATCTTCTCTTTCTCTATTTTATTCAAGTAAGCATCTAAACATATAATATTTCCCCTTATTACCGCTTTAGCTGCATCCCACAAATTTTGGTATGATTTCTCATCATTGTCATTATCTTGGGTGAAACTATTAATTGTTTTTATAATTTGCTGTTTCACCCAGCCATTCTTTAACGTGAGATTATTTCATTTCCAATTACTTTTTGGTCTATTTACCCCTAACTTCTTATTGAATGTAGTTTTTATTACATTGTGATCTGAGAATAAGGCATTTATTATTTCTGCCTTACTGCATTTAATTTTGAGATTTTTATGTACCAATATATGGTCAATTTATGTATAGGTTCCATGAACTGCTGAGAAGAAAGTATACTCCTTTCTATCAACATTCAGTTTTCTCCAAAGATCTATCATGCCTAGTTTTTATAATGTTCTATTTATCTCTTTAATTTCTTTCTTATTTGTTTTGTGGTTTGATTTATCTAATTCTGAGAGTGCAAGGTTGAGATCTCCCACTATTATAGGTTTGCTGTCTATTTCTTCTTGCAACTCTCTTAACTTTTCCTTTAAGAAGGTAGATGCTATACCACATCATGCATATATGTTTATTATTGATATGGCTTCATTGTCTATGCTATCTTTTAGCAGGATATAGTTTCCTTCCTTATCCATTTTATTTAGATCAATTTCTGCTTTTGCTTGATGTGAGATAAGGATGGCTACCCCTACTTTTTTGGCTTTACCTGAAGCATAATAGATTCTTCTCCAACCTTTTACCTTTACTCTGTATGTATCTCCCTGTTTTAAGTGTGTTTCCTGTAAACAATATATTGTAGGGTTCTGACTTTTGATCCAGTCTGCTATCTGCCTCTGTTTAATGGGAGTGTTCATCCCCTTCACATTTATAGTTAAAATTACTAATTCTGTATTTCCTGCCATCACATCCCCTGATTATGCTTTTTTTCCCTTGTCCCCCATGAACCCCTTCCCCAGTAATTAATTTATGGGCCCCAGTTGTGATGTGCACACTTCCCTTTTTAATGTCCCTCCCCCCTCCTTTTGAGTCCCTTCCCCTTTCTTTTACCCTTCCCTTATTCTCCTTTTCCTTTTCCCTTTTCCTCTCCCCTCTTGTAATGAAGTGAGAGAGAATTTTCTGAAAAACAGATATGTCAATTATTTACTCTTTGAGCCTACTCTGATGAGAATAAGATTCACACAATGTTTCTCCCCTCTCTAAATTCCCTCAGATATGGTAGTTTTTCTATGCCTCTTCTTGGGATATAGCTCTTCTCTTTTTATCTCTCCTTTCCCTTTTTCTAATACTATCCTCTTCCCTTTACTACTTCCTTTTTTATGTTATATAAGTAAAATCAAATTATCCATGTGGAGTTTCTGTATATCCACAACAGAGATACAGTTCTCAAGATTTTTTTTTAAATTTTTTTCTGCTTCTCTTCAGTCCTGTTGGTGTAGATCAAATTTTTTTTTAAATTTGTTTTTTTTTCTTAGAAACAAATGGAATTCCTCTGTTTCATTAAATGACCATATTCTTCCATGAAAGAAAATGCTAAAAATATAGTCTCAGTACTCTTCAGTTCCTTAATTTTCAGTTAATGTTTATCCATATTGTTTTTTAAATTAATCACTTAATTTTTGGGGGGGTTATCCATATAAATTCATTTTAGCCTTTCTTTATGAATCATATTGGGAAAGAAAATCAGTACAAAAGGTGAAAAGCATGAAAGAAAAAGAAAACAATATATTTTTAAATATTTTTTTTTTTAATGAACTTAGGAGGGGCAGAGCCAAGATGGCGGAGAAGAAACACACAACTCTGTGAATGTCCTTACTCCCTCACAACCAATTAGATAAATCAGCCTCAGAAATAGCCCTGGACTGATAGATACCACAAGGACTGGAAGCACGACTTACCAGCTGAAGAGAATCTGGAATTTCAACAGAAAAGGTCAGTTCCCAGGGGAAGAAGAAGAGAGGCCAGCACAGAAGGCTGGGTGCTAGCATACTGTGCCGATTGAGCTAGGAAGGGCTCTGGGATCAGAGAAGCCACTGAGATAAAGGAATCTGGCACAGGCTGTTAGCTCTTCTATGCTTATAATATAGCAGTTCAGAAGGGAAATCTAAACACTTTAAAAATTTAGATAGATTAGATTTTCCCCGGATCCTGGGGGTGACTCAGCAGATCTCGGCACCAGGGGGTGTGGCCTCAGCCCCCACCTAAGACTAGTTAAGAGATTGACAAGTGGGCGGATACGGCCCAAGGCAACACACACTGCCTAGCTTAACTGGAGGGGGTGGAACTCAGGTGTTAAACTCACATCTGGAAGTCCCAGAGAAGCGGAACCTTTGAACTAGGGGCCACGGTTACTTGCAGACAATTCCAGTTTGAGGGCAGGGGTTTTCACGTCACCTGCTGCAGACATCCACACCCCACCAGGAAGCATAGGCTGGGCTTTGTGCCTTCTTTATTTCAATCTCAAAAGTCAGGGAAGTCTCTAGAACACAACGCCTTCAAGGCACAGCAGTGCTAGTCACCTCTGAGGCACTTCCAGGGAGGGGGTGGGGAACTCTCTCCCAGAGCTCTATCTTAGCTCAGGCCCAAGAGCCACTGCATCCATCTGGTCTGGGAGGAAGCTGGTAAAGAAGTAAATAAATAATTTCCTACCCCAGGGACAGACCCCAAAAGATTTTTTAAATATGAACAAAAAAGCCAGGAAAACTATAGATTCCTTCTACACAGAGAAAGAGCGGGCATCCAACCCCGAGGAAGTTAACAGCAAAGATTCAGCAGATAACAACCTAAAGGGGAACGATTCCTGCCCCCCATCACATAACTATCTCCTAGAAGAGACTATTAAAAAGTTAAGAGATTTTGAAGAAAAATGGGGAAAGGAAAGGGAAGCAATGATAGAGAATAACAACGTCCTGACATTGGAGTTGGAAAAAATAAAGAATTCACAGGAGATGCAGGGAAACAAAATTTGTGAATTAGAAAAGCTTAAAAAATCTCAAGAAAATAGAATTTCTGAATTGGAAAAAGAAAATAATTCTCAAAAAAAATTAGGGAAATGGAAAAAAATTCAATAGAGCAAAATAATTCATTTAAAAACGAAATTGGGCATTTACAAAAAGAACTAAAAACTGTGAAAGAAGAAAATAACTCCTTAAAAGTCAGGATGGAACAAATAGAAATGAATGATTCACAGAGAACCCAAGAATCAGTCAAACAAAACAAAAAAAAATGAGAAGCTGGAGAACAACATCAAATACTAACTGGGAAAATCTATAGACCTGGAAAATAGATCTAGGAGAGATAATCTGCGGATCATTGGACTTCCAGAAAACTATGACCAAAAAAAGAGCCTAGATTCTATTTTACAGGAAATTATCAAAGAGAACTGTCCGGAGATAATAGAAACAGAAGGGAAAGTAGATGTGGAAAGAATTCATCGAACTCCTTCTGAAATAGACCCTCAAAAAAGAACACCACGGAATATAGTGGCTAAGCTGCAGAATTACCACACAAAGGAGAAAATCCTGCAAGCAGCTAGAAAAAAACAATTTAAATACCAAGGTGCCACAATAAGGGTCACTCAAGATCTGGCTGCCTCCACCTTAAAAATAGAAGGGCCTGGAACCTGATATTCCATAAGGCAAAAGATCAAGGATTGCAACCAAGAATAAACTACCCAGCTAAGTTTAGCATCTTTTTCCATGGAAGAAGATGGTCATTCAATGAAATAGAGGATTTCTATATGTTTCTTTTCTTTTCTTTTTTTTTTTAATTTTAATTTTATTTTATAATTATAACTTTTTTTGACAGTACATATGCATGGGTAATTTTTTACAACATTATCCCTTGCACTTACTTCTATTCAGATTTTTTCCCTTCCTCCCCCAACCCCCTCCCCCAGATGGCAAGCAGTCTTATATATGTTAAATATATTACAGTATATTCTAGATACAATATATGTGTGTAGAACCGAATTTTTTGTTGCACAGGAAGAATTGGATTCAGAAGGTAAAAATAGCAGTTTACATTCATTTCCCAGTGTTCCTTTTCTGGATGTAGCTGGTTCTGTCCATCATTAATCAATTGGAATTGGATTAGCTCTTCTCTATGTTGAAGAAATCCACTTCCATCAGCATACATCCTCGTACAGTATCATTGTTGAAGTGTATAATGATCTTCTGGTTCTGCTCGTTTCACTCAGCATCAGTTGATGTAAGTCTCTCCAAGCCTCTCTGTATTTCTCCTGTTGGTCATTTCTTATAGAACAATAATATTCCATAACATTCATATACCATAGTTTACCCAACCATTCTCCAATTGATGGACATCCATTCATCTTCCAGCTTCTAGCCACTATGAAAAGGGCTGCCACAAACATTTTGACACATACAGGTCCCTTTCCCTTCTTTAGTAGTTCCTTGGGGTATAAGCCCAGTAGTAGTATGGCTGGGTCAAAGGGTATGCACATTTTGATAATTTTTTGGGCATAATTACAGATTGCTCTCCAGAATGGTTGGATTCTTTCACAACTCCCCCAACAATGCATCAGTGTCCCAGTTTTCCCACAGCCCCGCCAACATTCATCGTTATTTGTTCCTGTCATTTTAGCCAATCTGACAGGTGTGTAATGATACCTCAGAGTTGTCTTAATTTGCATTTCTCTGATCAATAGTGATTTGGAACACTCTTTCATATGAGTGGAAATAGTTTTAGTTTCATCATCTGAAAATTGTCTGTTCATATCCTTTGACCATTTATCAATTGGAGAATGGCTTGATTTCTTATAAATTAAAGTCAATTCTCTGTATATTTTGGAGATGAGGCCTTTATTAGAACCTTTAACTGTAAAAATTTTTTCCCAATTTGTTACTTCCCTTCTAATCTTGTTTGCATTAGTTTTGTTTGTGCAGAAACTTTTTAATTTGGTGTAATCAAAATGTTCTATTTTGTGATCAATAATGGTCTCTAGTTCTCCCTTGGACACAAACTCCTTCCTCCTCCACAAGTCTGAGAGGTAAACCATCCCATGTTCCTCCAATTTATTTATGATTTCATTCTTTATGCCTAAATCTTGGACCCATTTTGATCGTATCTTAGTATGTGGTGTTAAATGTGGGTCCATGCCTAGTTTCTGCCATACTAATTTCCAGTTTTCCCAGCAGTTTTTCTCAAATAATGAATTCTTATCCCAAAATTTGGGATCTTTGGGTTTGTCAAAGATGAGATTGCTATTTTTATTCACTATCTTGCCCTGTGAACCTAACCTATGCCACTGATCAACTAGTCTATTTCTTAGCCAATACCAAATGGTTTTGGTGACTGTTGCTTTATAATATAGCTTTAAATCAGGTACACTTAGACCACCTTCCTCTGACTTTTTTTTCATTAGTTCTCTTGCAATTCTCGACCTTTTATTTTTCCATATGAATTTTGTTGTTATTTTTTCTAGGTCATTGAAATAGTTTCTTGGGAGTCTGATTGGTATAGCACTAAATAAATAGATTAGTTTGGGGAGTATTGTCATCTTTATTATATTCGCTCGGCCTATCCAAGAACACTGAATGTCTTTCCAATTATTTAAATCTGACTTTATTTTTGTGGCAAGTGTTTTGTAATTTTGCTTATATAATTCCTGACTCTCCTTTGGTAGATATATTCCCAAATATTTTATACTATTGACTGTTATTTTGAATGGAATTTCTCTTTGTATCTCTTGCTGTTGGATTGTGTTGGTAATGTATAAAAATCCTGAGGATTTATGTGGATTTATTTTGTATCCTGCGACTTTGCTAAAATTCTGAATTATTTCTAATAGCTTTTTAGCAGAGTCTTTGGGGTTCTCTAAGTATACCATCATGTCATCTGCGAAAAGTGACAATTTGATTTCTTAATTTGCTACTCTAATTCCTTGGATCTCTTTCTCGGCTCTTATTGCCAAGGCTAGAGTTTCTCATACTATATTGTATAGTAATGGTGATAGTGGGCAACCTTGTTTCACTCCTGATCTTACAGGGAAAGGTTCTAGTTTATTACCATTACATATGATGTTTACTGAAGGTTTTAAATGTATGCTCCTTATTATTTTAAGGAATAGTCCATTTATTCCTATACTCTCAAGCGTTTTTAGTAGGAATGGATGTTGGATTTTATCAAATGCCTTTTCTGCATCTATTGAGATGATCATATGGTTTTAATTAATTTGATTATTAATATGGTCAATTATACTAATAGTTTTCCTAATATTAAACCAGCCCTGCATTCCTGGTATAAATCCTACTTGGTCATAGTGTATTATCCTGGGGATGATTTTCTGAAGTCTATTTGCTAATATCTTATTTAAGATTTTAGCATCAATATTCATTAAGGAAATTGGTCTATAGTTTTCTTTCTCAGTTTTCGATCTACCTGGTTTAGGTATAATTACCATGTCTGTGTCATAGAAGGAATTTGGTAGGACTCCTTCAATCCCTATTTTTTCAAATAGTTTACATAGCATTGGAGTTAGTTGTTCTTTAAATGTTTGGTAGAATTCACCTGTAAATCCATCTGGTCCTGGGGACTTTTTCTTAGGAAGTTGGTTAATAGCTTGGTCTATTTCTTTTTCTGAGATGGGACTATTTAGACTACTTACTTCTTCCTCTGTTAATCTGGGCAAGTTATATTTTTGAAGGTATTCTTCCATTTCATTTAAGTTATCGAATTTATCGGCATAAAGTTGAGCAAAGTAGCTCCTAACTATTGTTCTAATTTCCTCTTCATTAGTGGTGAGTTCACCCTTTTCATTTTCAAGACTATCAATTTGCTTTTTCTCTTACCTTTTTTTAATCAGGTTTACTAAGGGTTTGTCTATTTTGTTGGTTTTTTCATAAAACCAACTCTTAGTTTTATTAATTAATTCAATAGTTTTTTTTTACTTTCAATTTTATTAATCTCACCTTTTATTTTTTGAATTTCAAGTTTTGTGTTTGTCTGAGGGTTTTTAATTTGTTCCTTTTCTAGCAATTTGAGTTGTAAGCCCAATTCGTTGGCCCTCTCTTTCTCTATTTTATGCAAGTAGGCCTGTAGAGATATAAAACTTCCCCTTATTACTGCTTCGGCTGTATCCCACACATTTTGGTATGATGTCTCATTATTGTCATTTTCTTGGGTGAAGTTATTAATTATTTCTATGATTTGCTGTTTTACCCAATCATTCTTTAGTATAAGATTATTTAGTTTCCAATTATTTTTTGGTCTATTTTCTCCTGGCTTTTTATTAAATGTTATCTTGATTGCATTATGGTCTGAAAAGGATGCATTTACTATTTCTGCCTTACTGCATTTGATTTTGAGGTTTTTATGCCCTAGTATATGATCAATTTTTGTATAGGTTCCATGAACTGCTGAGAAGAAAGTATATTCCTTTCTGTCTCCATTTAGCTTTCGCCATAGATCTATCATATCAAACATTTCTAGTATTCTATTTACCTCTTTGACTTCTTTCTTATTTATTTTGTGGTTTGATTTATCTAATTCTGAGAGTGCAAGGTTGAGATCTCCAGCTATTATAGTTTTGCTATCTATTTCCTCTTGCAGCTCTCTTAATTTCTCTTTTAAGTATTTAGATGCTGCACCACTTGGTGCATACATGTTTAATATTGATACTGCTTCACTATTGATGCTTCCCTTTAGCAGGATATAATGCCCTTCCTTATCTCTTTTAATTAGATCAATTTTTGTTTTTGCTTGATCTGAGATGAGGATGGCTACTCCTGCTTTTTTGGTTTTGCTGGAAGCATAATAGATTCTGCTCCACCCTTTTACTTTTAGTTTGAATGTCTCACCCTGTTTCAGGTGTGTTTCCTGTAAACAACATATAGTAGGATTCTGACTTTTAATCCAGTCTGCTAACTGCTTCCTCTTTATGTGGGACTTGGCCCCATTCACATTTATGGTTAGAAGGACTAATTCTATATTGCTTGCCATCCTATTAACCCCTGCTTATGCTTTTCCCCTTTCCTTCCCTTTTACCCTCCTATCCAGTATTAAACTGGTGAACACCACTTGCTTTTCACAGCCCTCCCTTTTTAGGATCCCTCTCCCACCTTAAAGATCCTCCCCTTATTTTACCCCTTTTCCTCGAAATTACTGTATTCCCTTCCCCTTAGCTTACTCCTTCCCTTTCACTTTTCAATGAAGTGGAAGAAGTTTCACCATAAATCGAATATGTCTATTGATACCCGCTATGTTCATCTCCCTCCTTTCTTTCTCTCAGATATAATAGGTTACCTTTACCTTTTCATGAGATGTAGTACCACCACTTTACACTTTTTTATGATATAATCTCCTTTCCACCTCTAGTTTCTAAGACAAATTGTACATATGTTCTTTACATATTTTTTTGACAGAAGTATAGTTCTCAAGATTTCTTTTTACCTTTTTAGAAATCTCTTGACTTCTGTATTTGAAGATCAGACCTTTTATGTAGGTCTGCTTTTTTCATCAAAAATAGATGGAATTCATTTATTTCGTTAAATGTCCATCTTCTTCCCTGGAAAACGATGCTCATTCTTGCTGGGTAAGTTATTCTTGGCTGCATACCAAGTTCTTTAGCCTTTTGGAATATCATGTTCCAGGCCCTGCGTTCTTTTAATGTGGATGCTGCTAGATCCTGGGTTATCCTTATTGTGGATCCTCCACATCTGAATTGCTTTTTTCGAGCAGCTTCCAATATCTTTTCCTTTGTCTGATGGTTCTTGAACTTGGCCACTATATTTCTTGGCGTTTTGATTTTAGGGTCCCTTTCAGTAGGTGATAGATGAATTTTTTCAATGTCCATTTTACCCTCTGTTTCCAAAACGTCTGGGCAGTTCTCTTTGATAATTTCCTCGAAAATGGTGTCCAAGCTCTTTTTTTCCTCCCATTTTTCAGGGAGTCCGATTATTCTCAAATTGTCTCTCCTGGATCTGTTTTCCAGGTCTGTTGTCTTTCTGGTAAGGTACTTGACAGTCTTTTCAATTGTTTCATTTCTCTGGTTTTGCTTGACTCCCTCTTGGTTTCTCCTTGAGTCATTCATTTCTACTTGTTCTAGTCTAATTTTCAATGATGTATTTTCTTCACTCACTTTTTTTATATCTCTTTGTAATTGTCCAATTGAGTTTTTATCTTCTATGGAATTTTTTTCCATTTTATCCATTTTATTTTTTAGAGAGCTGATTTCTTTTTCCAGCTCACTAATCCTGTTTTCCTTGGAGTTGTTTACCTTTTCCAGCTCACTAATCCTGTTTTCCTTGGAGTTGTTTACCTTTTCCAGATCACTAATCTTGTTTCTCAATGATTTGATTTCTTTATCCACTCTGTCTTTGAATGCATGGGATGACTTCTCCAGGCTCTCTTGCCAAGCTTCCCTTTCCTTTTCCCATTTCTCTTCCAGCTCTCTTGTGAGAGCCTTTTTGATTTCCTCTATGAGGTTCTTTTGTATTGAGGAGCAGCTTATATCCCTCCCAGGGGATACATCTGGGGACACTCTGTTCCTAGTCTCCTCAGCATTTGAAGTCTGCTCCCTCTCCACACAGAAGCTGTCAGTGGTTAGAGCCCTTTTGAATTTTTTGTTCATTTATTCAGAGCAGGAATCAAAGAAAACAAACTGACAAGAGAAACAATTGGTCTGTTTTGTGGGGGATGGGGCTGGATGGTATTAATGGGCTTCCTCTACAGACTGGGGGTAGGGCAGCAGAGAGGCACTAACAGAACAGCGATGACTGTACTGAGTCTGCGCTCTGAGGCTCCGAGAACGCACCGAGTCAGTCCAGGTTGGGGTTGGGGATGGCCGGGCTCTGAGAGATGCTGGCTTTCTGGGGTTTCAATCTTCACCTCCGGTGTTTACACCTCTGTGATGCTCCTGGCTTGCTGCCAAGATGGAGCATCCACACTGGGGCAAAAGCTCTTTCACAGAAACGGCAGAGATCACACCCCTCCCCCTCCGGTCTGAGCTGTGTGAGCTGCCTGTCTTGCTCTGGCTTTCTGCCCTCAGTCTGCGCCCAGTCTGATTGACCCTCCCCCGAGCAAACACTGACCTTTTCTGGCGAATTTCAAGGATGTCTTCTCTTGGTGATTATTTGTGGATTTCTTTCTGGGTCAAGCATTAAGTCAGAGGCTTGTCATGAAGTAAGTTCTGAGAGAAAACGAGGAGCTCAAGCAGCTGTCTGCCTCCACGCTGCCATCTTGGCTGGAAGTCCTCTATATGTTTCTAAGAAAAAAACCAGTCTTAAACAAAAAATTTGATCTACATCCACAAGACTGAAGAGACACAGAAAAAGGTACACAGAACCCTTGAGAACTGTAACTCTGTTGTGGGTATATAAAAAGTACTCAAGGATAATTTGATTTTACTGATATAAAAGAAAAAAAGTAAAGGGAAGGAGGTCGTTTCAGAAGAAGGGGAAGGAATGATAAAAAGAGGGAAACTTCATCCCATGAAGAGGCATAGAAAATACACCATATCTGAGGGAATTTAGTAAGGGGGAGAATCATTGTGTGAATCTTACTCTCATCAGGAGAGGCTCAAAGAGTAAATAATTAACATATTTGTTTTTCAGAGAATTTTCTCTCACCTCATTAAAAGGGGGGAGAGAAAAAGGGAAAAGGAAAAGGAGAATAAGTGAAGGGACTTGGAGGGAGGGGGAGGGATACTAAAAAAAAAGGGAGGGTTGCACATCACAAGGGGGGTCTGTAAATTAAATATCGGGGAGGGGGATCAGGGGCGTCAAGGGAAAAAGCATAATCTGGGGATAATATGATGGCAGGAAATACAGAATTAGTCATTTTAACTGTAAATGTGAATGGGATGAACAATCCCATCAAACGAAGACTGATAGCAGATTGGATCAAAATTCAGAACCCTACAATATGTTGTCTGCAGGAAAAACACTTAAAGCAGGGAGATACATACAGAGTAAAGGTAAAAGGTTGGAGCAGAATCTATTATGCTTCAGGTAAAGCCAAAAAAGCAGGGGTAGCCATCCTTATCTCAGATAAAGTTATCAAACTGTGCATACCCTTTGTCCCAGCAGTGCTACTACTGGGCTTATATCCCAAAGAAATACTAAAGAGCGGAAAGAGACATATATGTGCCAAAATGTTTGTGGCAGCTCTTTTTGTTGTAGCTAGAAACTGGAAGATGAATGGATGTCCATCCGTTGGAGAATGGTTGGGTAAATTATGGTATATGAAGGTTATGGAATATTATTGCTCGGTAAGAAATGACCAGCAGGAGGAATACAGAGAGGCTTGGAGAGACTTGCATGAACTGATGCTGAGTGAAATGAGCAGAACCAGAAGATCACTGTACACTTCAACAACAATACTGTATGAGGATGTATTCTGATGGAAGTGGATATCTTCAACATAAAGAAGAGCCAACTCACTTCCAGTTGATCAATGATGGACAGAGGTAGCTACACCCAGAGAAGAAACACTGGGAAATGAATGTAAATTGTTAGCACTAATATCTGTCTGCCCAGGTTACATGTACCTTCGGAATCTAATGCTTATTGTGCAACAAGAAAATGGTATTTACACACATGTATTGTATCTAGGTTATATTGTAACACAAGTAAAATGTATGGGATTGCCTGTCATCGGGGGGAGGGAGTGGAGGAAGGGGGGATAATTTGGAAAAATGATATTATTATAATATTATTAATATTATAAAAAGGGATAATATTGTAAAAATATATAATAAAATTATTTAAAAAAATAAAAGCAGAGTAATAGGAAAAAAATTTAAAAAAATAAAAATGAACTTAGCATGTGTTCATTTGCCTTGGATTGTTAAACTGCTGAGAGGATCCACATCTGTCAAATTTAATCATCCCCTAATCTTGCTATTACTATGTACAATGTATTCCTGGCCCTGCTTATTTTGTTCAGCATCAATTCTTGCAAATCTTTCTAGGCCTTTCTAACATGAGTTTATTCATCATTTTTCATAGAACAATGAAATTACATTACTTTCATATACCATCACTCATTCTGCCATTCCCCAATTGATGTGTGGGCGTCTACTCATTTTCCAACTTTTTGTCACCACAAACAGGGCTGCTATAAACATTTTTGCACATGTGCATCCTTTTGCTTCATTTATGATTTCTTTGAAATACAGACCCATTTGAAGACTATTGGTTCAACATGTTGTAATGGTGGGACAAAGAAATCTAGTTGCAACAAATCTATTGGTTTCCCCAGCATTTGTGCAAACAGGAATTATTTAACCATAGCTGAACCATACTTATAGCTTCTTTTAAAATAGTGATAATATCCTATTCAATTCAGTGATGAGGAGTAGAGAAATATCTTTGAAGATTTTTGGCAGCTCTTTTTCACACAGGCCCTGCTACTTATTTGGGAAGGGAACTTCTCATATTTAGACAAATGACTTGAAATCCAGAATTAGAATATGTTTATTTTAATGACATATTGATGTACCCCTTAGTATTAGCTAATCACAGTGGAAAGAATGGTAGGCCTGGAGTTAGGAAGACCCATCTTTCTTAGTTCAAATCTGGCTTGAGCTTACTAGCTGTGTGATCCTGGAAAATAATTTAAACTTGTTTGCCTCATTTTCCTCATTTGTAAAATGAGCTGTAGAAGGAAATGGAAAACTCCTATAGGATCTTCCAAAAACAAAACAAAATAACATGATAACAACAAAAACGAAACTAACACTACAACAAAAAACACTCACAAACAACTACAATAAAATAGGGTCATGAAGACTCAGAAGTGAAAGAAAATTACTAAACAACATTGTATATCTTAATGGGATTAGGTAGTATATTGCAACTAATTAGTTATTAGGACTTCAGTATTTATTGCAATTGATCAAGATTTAACTATCCCCAAATGTAATTGCACTGATGTGGCTATCTATTATTTTTGTACTTACAAAACACTTGTGCAAATTTCTCCTATTGGCCTGGTATTATGGGAATTGCCAGATTTTTTTTATGCCTTTTTTCCAACCGTATTATAAAATCAGTAAGTTATCACTTGCTCTAGAAGCACCTATCTAGAATTATTCTTAGGTTCAGTGCTGTAAAACAAACTAATATCTGGATTAAAATGACATTCTAACATCTTTACAGACCAGAATAGATCTTCTACAGAAGAAGCAACTTGAGCTTTCAAGGAAATCAAGGGTTCTAATGAGGAAAACATGAAGGAGAAGAATATCACAGGCATTGAAATACGGGGTTAAAGACACAGTGAAGCCATGGAGATTAGATATGTTACATTTGGTAGGAGAGAAAGGAAGAAAGCCAATTTGTCTAAGTTCTTGTAAGGTAATATGAATAAGAGCTAGAAATTATAATGAGCAAGACTATAAAGATGAGGGCATAATTTCCAAAAAAAACTTTAAATGTCAAACTAATTTTATATTTTAAAATAGAAATAATTTTGAGCCACTAGAATTTACTCAATGTGTATGTGTGTATATATATGTGTATGTGTGGTGTGTGTGTGTGTGTGTGTGGGTGTGGGTGTGTGTGTGTGTAGTGGTAACATGGTCAGAATTGGAACAGGAAGTTCTTTACTTTTTCTCTATCATGAATACCTTTAGGAGTCTAGTAAAGTATCTTTGAAGAATAATATATTAAATAGCATAATGTACATAGTATTACTCTTTATATATCTATTTCTATATATCTATCTGTACATATGTATAAATATGTAATTGTATTTTTTAAATCATATTTCCCAGGTTAAGAACATTTGACTTGCCAAGGCTAGTTCTATTATATTCTCTTAATAGATGTCCAATCACCATTTAATTTTGGCTTAAGTATCAGTTCTGTAACATTTTACTTAATTAATTATTCCAGTGGAAATTTCATTCTCTGAGCAGGTAATATTTTGTGCTATTGTTCTAATATTTTCTATCCTATATTGTCTTAAGCATTTACAAACAAAAAAGTGTGACCAAATTTGTTTTTAATGATAAAATAGGTAATTTTTAAAGCATTTTAAAATAATACTTGTATTTCAGAAGCTATTTTTAAATAGGTGATAGTGCTTAACACTTTAATTGCTGTTTATATTCACCAGAATTGGTCTCAAAATCCCTCCTAGCTTCCTGTATTTGACTGACTGACATTTCAATCTCTTAATAACCTTCCTCTCAATCTTCTGTAATTTCTTGGAGTGACCTTCTTTTGGATTGGTATGTGTTTTATGGTGTGTGTGTGTGTGTGTGTGTGTGTGTGTGTGTGTGTGTGTGTGTGACAGAGACACACACAGAGAAACTAAGATATCTTCTTTGTTCTAGTTCTGCTTTCTAATTCCAGGATTGTGGAAGACTCTGCTTTTAATATCCCAATCATAGGAAGTGGGTTTTTTCCCTCTCATATTTTCTCTAGTTTTCTAGTTTATCTTCCTTCCCTCTGGGCAGACATCATTCTTGACCCCAATTCTCCAGCAACTGGTGTAAGATTTAATCAAGATAACAAGCATGTTAATCAATTAACAGCCTTAAGTACATTATTCCCCCTCTTTCAATAATTAGCAACTGGCTTCTTTTAAGCAATTAAGGAGTTTCACATTTAAAGTAACAGTATCCCTTAAACTGCTTAATACAGAATAACCAAATGTTCTTATCACAGAAGTGCTAAAATTGTTATTCTTTATTTGCTATAATGAGAATTAGAGCAGATAAGGGATTGAGAAGAAAATACTGTGATGTGGTGGTTGGGATGCTGGTATTTAAATGTTTTAAAAGCAAGTGCCAATTTTTAGTCTCAATTTAAACCAGCACTTACTGTAACATACCAGGTTGGAGCATTCATAAGATAGATGGCAGTAGTCTACCCAAGCATCTGTTGTGTAGTAAACTGAAGAGTAGCAACTACAAATAGTTGGAGCAAAGATATTTGTTTTTAGAAGAGTGGGTCTATGAAATACTGGAGAAAGATTAGAATGTTGCTGTGAAATACTCCAGGCTCAATTGAAGTAAAGACAGTCTTCAAATTGAAGGGGAGCAATATAACAACAACAACAACAAAAACTAGTTAACAAATGCTAGTATTGACAGATGCAAAGCAATGGTCAATCAGCTTTTAACAGTGAAATATATTATTGAAATCCTTCTAATTTTTTCAGGCATTATTCTGTCCTTGGTCAAGCTGAAGAGGGAAGGACAATAGAATAAAAATTTATTTCTGGTTATGAGTGATGAAAGTAAACCTTTGTGTTTTGATTATTTTTGTTTGTTTGTTTGTTTGCTTTGTTTTCTTTTTTCTTTTTAAACAGTACTGCATTTTCCCAAATACAAAATTTTAACATTATTTTTAAAATTGATTTTCAATTGTCTTTTCACTTTTTTCCCTTTTCCCCACCCTAAAACAATAAACAATTTCATATAGTTTATATATGTGTGGAATCATATGAAACATCTTTCCATGTTAGTCAAGATGTGAAAGAAGAAATACACAAAAGAAAAATAAGTGAAAATAGTATGCTTCAATCTGCCTCCAGACTCCATCAAGTCTTTCTCTGGGAAGAGCTAATCCAATTCCAATTGATCAATGATGGATAGAATCAGCTACATCCAGAAAAGGAACACTTGGAAATGAGTGTAAACTGTGAGCATTGTTTTTTTTTTTGTTTGTTTGTTTGTTTGTTTTGTTTTGTTTTGTTTCTCTTCCCAGATTATTTTTACCTTCCAAATACATCCTTTCTTTGCAACAGTAACAACAAAATTCAGTTCTACACATATATATTGTACCTAGGATATACTACAAGATATTTAATATGTATGGGAATGCCTGCCATCGGGGAGGGGGTGGAGGGAAGGAGGGGAAAAACTCGGAACAGAAGGGAGTACTAGGGATAATGTTGTAAAAAAAAAAAATTACCTATGCATATGTACTGTCAAAGAATGTTATAATTATAAAAATTAATAAAAAAGAAAAAAAATATTTCTCTGGATATTGTTAGCATTTTCTATCATGAATCCTTTAGAAATTGTCTTGGATGTTTGTATTATTAAGAAGAGCTAAGTCATTCATGGTTGATTATCATACACCATTGCTGTAACTGTGTACAGTGTTTTCCTGGTTCTGCTCACTTCACTTTGCATCATCAGATCATGTACATCTTTCTAGATGTTTTTTTTTCAGAAATCTGCCTGCTCAGAATGTCTTATAGCACAATAGCATTCCAATACATTCATATACCACAGCTATTTCATCCATTCTCCAAATGATGGGTATCTCAATTTCTAATTCTTTGCCACCACAAAAAGAGTCTCTATAAATATTTATGAACATTTAGATCATTTCTTTTTTTAATGATTTCTTTGGGAAGCAGACCTATTAGTATATTGCTGAATCAAAAGGCATGCTTAAGTTTGCCTTTTAGGCATAGTTCTAATTTGTTCTTCAGAATCATTGAATCCATCCACAAATCTACCAATAATGTATTAGTGTGAAACCAAAATCTTGCTATGAGGAAAGTATAGCATTAAATGTATTTACATATATATTTTTCCCTACTTGAGATTTATAGAGAACTTATTTCTTCAATTGGCTGCAACAGCTAAAATGGAAAAAAAATGCCTTTTTACTTAATGCAAATTTAGGTGTTTTTTTTTTTTTTTGTTTTGTTTTTTTTGTTTTTGTTTTGTTTTGTTTTGTTTTGTTTTGTTTTGTTTTGTTTTGTTAAGATGAGAATGCAGGACCTTCAAACTTTTGAACCCTAAAATTCTAGAACATACTTAAAGACTATCTTGTGATTATACAGAAAGAGTAAATAGGTCATGCAATATTAATTATGTTTTGCTTTTAACAGGATTAAAGCATGAATTGGGCAGCATAGGCATATGATAAAATGCCCCATCCCCCTTTTCTTTAAGATAGAAAAATATAAACTAAATAGTAGAAAAACAATGTGAATTTAATTGAATTTAAGAGATTAATGGAACCAAATAATATAATTAATGGATACATATCAACATGGAGTCTCTTGCATAGAGTCCTATGGATCAGTCTTTGATCTCCTATTATTTAATATGTTTATCAGTGACTTGGATAAAGATATAAATGGCACTTTTAGCAAATTTTCAGGTGAAATAAAGCTGAGAACCAATTTGCTAAATAAGTGATTCAGGTCTCAGAAGATCTTAGTCAGCTAGACTAATGGACTAACTATGAATTAGTAAATATAACATGGATAAATAAATTCAAATTAAAGAATATGCTAAACTTTATTAAAACTAAGTTCACACTAATCAATTTCCCCAATACAATAGGTACAAGTTTGACTAGATTTTTTTTAAAAAGTTCGACATAAAAATTGATCATTTAGTGGACAGTAAGCTTAATATAAGGGAATAATGTGATGATGTAAACAAAGCAATAAATTTTAATTTAGTTTATATTACAAGAATGCTGGCCAAGATGGCAGCTTGGAGGCAGACAGCTGCTTGAGCTCCGTGTTTTCTCTCGGGACTTACTTCATGACAAGCCTCGGAATTAATGCTTGACAGGAAAAGAAACCCTCAAATAAGCATCAACAGAAGACATCCTTGAAATTCTCCAGAGAAGGTGTGTGTTTGCTTGGGGGAGGGTAGAACATACTGGGTGCAGACTGAGGGCAGGCAAGCCAGAGCAAGACAGACAGCTCACACAGCTCAGACCAGAGGGGGGAGGGGTACAATCTCTGCCATTTCTGCAAAAAGACTTTTACCCCAGTGTGGATATTCTCTCTTGGCAGCAAGCCAGGAGCAGCTGAGAGGGTGTAAACACTAGAGGTGAAGAATAAAACCCCAGAAAGCTAGCATCTCTCAGAACCCGGCCACCCCCAACTCCCACCTGAAGTGATTCAATGCATTCTTAGAGCCTCAGAGCGCAGACACAGAGCAGCCATCCTTGTCCTGTTGGTGGCTCACTGTTGTCCTCCCCCTCAGTCTGTGGAGGAACACCATTAACACCATTCAGCCCCATACCCCCTAAAACAGACCTATTGTTTCACTTGTCAATTTGTTTTCTTCGATTCCCGCTCTGACAAAATGAACAAAAAACTCAAAAAGGGCTCTAACTATTGACAGCTTCTGTATGGAGAGAGAGCAGACTTCAAACACTGAGGAGACTAAAAACAGACTGTCCCCAGAGGAATCCCATAAGGGGGATATGATCTGCTCCTAAATACAAAAGAATCTCATAGAGGAAATCAAAAAGGCTTTCAAAAGAGAGCTACAAGAGAAATGGATAAAGGAAAGGGAAGCTTGGCAAGAGAGCCTGGAAAAATCATTGCACGTATTTAAAGACAAAGTGGATAAAGAAAACAAATCATTGAGAAACAAAATTAGTGAATTGGAAAAGTAAACAACTCCAAGGAAAACATGATTAGTGAGCTGGAAAAAGAAAACAGCTCTCTAAAAAATAAAATGGATAAAATGGAAAAAAAAATTCATAGAAGAAAAAAAACTCACTTAAAAACACAATTGGACAATTACAAAAAGATTTTTAAAAAGTGAATGAAGAAAATACATCATTGAAAATTAGACTAGAACAAGTAGAAATGAATGCATCAAGGAGAAACCAAGAAGTAGTCAAGAAAACCAGAGAACTGAAACAATGAAAAAGAATGTCAAGTACCTTATTAGAAAGACAACAGACCTGGAAAACAGATCCAGTAGAGACAAATTGAGAATAATCAGACTCCCTCAAAAATGTGAGGAAAAAAAGGGCCTGGACACTATTTTCCAGGAAATTATCAAAGAGAACTGCCCAGACGTTTTGGAAACAGAGGGTAAAATAGACATTGAAAAAATTCATTGATCACCTACTGAAAGGGACCCTAAAATCAAAATGCCAAGAAATATAGTGGCCAAGTTCAAGAACCATCAGACAAAGGAAAAAATATTGGAAGCTGCTAGAAAAAAGCAATTCAGATATGGAGGAGCCAAAATAAGGATAACTTAGGATCTAGCAGCATCCACATTAAAAAAAACGAAGGGCCTGGAACATGATATTTCGAAAAGGCTAAGGAACTTGGAATGCAGCCAAGAATAACCTACCCAGCAAAAATGAGCATCATTTTCCAGGGAAGAAGATGGACATTTAACAAAATAAATGAATTCCATCTATTCTTGATGAAAAAACCAGACCTACATAAAATGTTTAATCTTCAAATACAGGACTCAAGAGATTTCTAAAAAGGTAAAAAAAAAAATCTTGAGAACTATACTTCTGCCATACACATATGTAAAGAACACATGTATAATTTGTCCTAGAAACCAGAGGTGGAAAGGAAGTTATATCATAAAAATGGGTAAAGTGGTGGGACTACATCTCATGCAGAGGCAAAGGTAACCTATTATATCTGAGAGAAAGAAAGGAGGGAGATGAACATAGAGTGTATCAATAGACATATTCAATTTATGGTGAAACTTCTTCCACTTCATTGAAAAGTGAGAGGGAAGTAGTAAGCTAAGGGGAAGGGAATACAGAAATTGTGAGGAAAAGGGGTAAAATAAGGGGAGGAACTTTAAGATGGGGGAGGGATACTAAAAAGAGAGGGGTGTGAAAAGCAAGTGGTATTCACAAGTATAATACTGTGTAGGGGGGGGAAGAGGGAAGGAAAGAAGAAAAGCAAAGCAAGGGTTAAAGGGATGGCAAGCAATATAGAATTAGTCATTCTAACCATAAATGTGAATGGGGTAAACTCACTCATAAAGAGGAAGCAATTAGCAGACTGGATTAAAAGTCAGAATCCTACTATATGTTGTTTACAGGAAACACACCTGAAACAGGGTGATACATTCAAACTAAAAGTAAAAGGGTTGAGCAGAATCTACTATGCTTCAGGTAGAACTAGCAAAAAAAGGAAAAAATATTGCAAGCAGCTAGAAAAAAGGAATTCAAATATCAAGGTGCAACAATAAAGGTCATTCAAGATCTGGCTGCCTCCACATTAAAAGATTGAAGGGCCTGGAACCTGATATTCTGAAAGGCAAAAGATCAAGGATTGCAATCAACAATAAACTACCCAGCTAAGATTAGCATTTTTTTTTCCATGGAAGAAGATGGTCATTTAATGAAAGAGAGGAATTCTATTTGTTTCTAAGAAAAAAAAAAACAGACTTAAACAAAAAAATTGATCTACATCCACAAGACTGAAGAGAAACAGAAAAAGGTAAAAAGAACTCTTGAGAACTGTATCTCTGTTGTGGATATATAGGAAATCCACATGGATAATTTGACTTTACTGGTATAAAAAAGAGGGAGTAGTAAAGAAAAGGGGGTAGTATCAGAAAAAGGGGAAGGAGTGATAAAAAGACCGAAGCTACATCCCAGGAAGAGACACAGAAAATATATCACATCTGAGGGAATTTAGAGAGGGGGAGAAACATTGTGTGAATGTTACTCTCATCAGAGTAGGCTCAAATAGTAAATAATTGTCATATTTGTTTTTCAGAAAATTCTCTCTCACCTCATTTAAAGGGGGGAGAAGAAAATGTAAAAAGAAAAGGGGAATAAGGGAAGGGACATGGAAGGAGGGAGGAAGTATACTAAAAAAGAAGGGCTGCACCTCACAAGTGGGGTCTATAAATTAAATATTGGGGAAGGGATTCAGGGGGGTCAAGGGCAAAAACCACTATCTAGGGATAATATAATGGCAGGAAATACAGAATTAGTATTTTAACTGTAAATTTGAATGGGATGAACTCTCCCATCAAATGGAGACAGATAGCAGACTGGATCAAAAGTCAGAAGCCTACAATATGCTGTTTACAGGAAAAACACTTAAAGCAGGGGGATACGTATAGAGTAAAGGTAAAAGGATGGAGCACAGTCTATTATGCTTCAGGTAAAGCCAAAAAAGCAGGGGTAGCAGTCCTTATCTCAGATCAAGCAAAAGCAGAAATTTGTCTAATTAAAAGAGATAAGGAAAGAAACTATATCCTGCTAAAAAGTAGTATAATCAGTGAAGCCATATCAATACTATACATATATGCACCAAGTGGTATAGCATCTAACTTTCTTTTTTTATTTATTTATAATTTTTTCACAGTATATATGCATGAGTATTTTTTTATATTATTATCCCTTGTATTCGTTTTCCAAATTATCCCCTACCTCCCTCTACTCCCTCCCCTTTATGACAGGCAAACCCATATATTTTACATATGTTACAATATAACCTACAATACCATTTTCTTGTTGCACATTAAGTATTAGATTCCGAAGATATAAGTAACCTGGGTAGATAGACAGTAGTGCTAACAATTTACATTCACTTCCCAGTGTTCCTTCTCTGGGTGTAGTTATTTCTGCCCATCATTAATCAACTGGAAGTGAGTTGGATCTTCTTTATGTTGAAGATATCCACTTCCATTGGAATACATCTTCATACAGCATTGAAGTGTACAGCGATCTTCTGGTTCTATTCATTTCACTCAGCATCAGTTGATGTAAGTCTCTCCAAGCCTCTCTGTATTCCTCCTGCTGGTCATTTCTTACAGAGCAATAACATTCCATAACATTCATATACCATAATTTACCCAACCATTCTCCAATTGATGGATAGTTTCTAGCTACTACAAAAAGAGTTGCCACAAACATTTTGGCACATACAGGTCCCTTTCCACTCCTTAGTATTTCCTTGGGATCTAAGCCCAATAGCAGCAATGCTGGATCAAAGGGTATGCACAGTTTGATAAGTTTTTGGGCATAGTTCCAAATTGCTCTCCAGAATGGCTGGATTCTTTCACAACTCCACCAAAAATGTATTAGTGTCCCAGTTTTTCCACATCCCCTCCAACATTCATCATTATTTGTTCCTGTCATCTTAGCCAATCTGACCAATCCAACAGGTGTGTAGTGGTATCTCAGAGTTGTCTTAATTTGCATTTCTCTGATCAGTAGTGATTTGGAACACTCTTTCATATGAGTGGATATAGTTTCAATTTCATTATCTGAGAATTGTCTGTTCATATCCTTTGACCATTTATCAATTGGAGAATGGTTTGATTTCTTATAAATTAGGATCAATTCTACATATATTTTGGAAATGAGGACTTTATCAGAACCTTCACTTTTAAAAATATTTTCCCAATTTGTTACTTCCCTTCTAATCTTGTTTGCACTAGTATTGTTTGAACAGCAACTTTTTAGTTTGGTGTAATCAAAATCTTCTATTTTGTGATCAATAATGATCTCTAGTTCTCCTCTGGTCATAAATTCCTTCCTCCTCCACAGGTCAGAGAGATAGACTATTCACTGTTCCTCTAATCTATTTATTATCTCATTCTTTATGCCTAAGTCATGGACCCATTTTGATCTTATCTTGGTATATGGTGTTAAGTGTGAATTCATATCTAATTTCTGCCATACTAATTTCCAGTTTTCCCAACAATTTTTTTCCAAATAATGAATTCTTATCCCAAATGTTGGTATCTTTGGGTTTGTCAAAGACTAGATTGCTATAGATGTACCCTTTTTTGTCCTTTGTATATAATCTGTTCCACTGATCAACCGGTCTATTTCTTAGCCAATACCAAATGGTTTTGATGACTGCTGATATATAATATAGCTTTACATCAGGTTCATTTAGACCACCTTCATCTAACTTTTTTTTCATTAATTTCCTTGCAATTCTCAAACATTTGTTCTTCCATATGAATTCTGTTTTTATTTTTTCTAGGTCATTAAAATAGTTTATTGGGAGTCTGATTGGTATAATACTAAATAAATAGATTAGTTTGGGGAGTATTTTCATCTTTATTATATTAGCTTGGCCTATCCAAGAGCACTGAATGTCTTTCCAATTATTTAAATCTGACTTTATTTTTGTGGCAAGTATTTCTTAATTTTGCTCATATAATTCCTGACTATTCTTTGGTACATTGATTCCCAAATACTTTATGTTCTCAACATTTGTTTGGAATGGAATTTCTCTTTGTATCTCTTGCTGTTGCATTTTGTTGGTGATATATAAAAATGCTGAGGATTTATGTGGATTTATTTAGTATCCTGCAACTTTGCTAAAATTCTGAATTCTTTCTAATAGCTTTTTAGCAGAGTCTTTGGCTTTTTCTAAGTATACCATCATGTCATCTACAAAGAGTGATAGTTTGATTTCCTAATTTCCTACTGTAATTCCTTGAATCTCTTTCTCGGCTCTTATTGCCGAGGCTAGCATTTCTAGTATTATGTTGAATACTAATGGTGATAGTGGGCAAACTTGTTTCACTCCTGATCTTACTGGGAAAGGTTGCAGTTTATATCTATTGCATATTAGCATCTAACTTTCTAAAGGAAAAGTTAAGAGAGTTGAAAAAAGAAATTGACAGTAAAAGTATAATAGTGGGAGATCTCAACCTTGCACTCAGATTTAGACAAATCAAACCACAAAACAAATAAGAAAAAAATTAAAAAAATAAATAGAACATTAGAAAAACTAGCTATGATAGACCTTTGGAGAAAACTGAATGGTGATAGAAAGAAATATACTTTCTTTTCAGCAGTTCATGAAACCTATACAAAAATAGACCATATGTTTGGACATAAATAGCTCAAATTTAAATGCAGGCAGTAATAAAAAATGTCTTCTTCCCAGATCACAATGCAATGAAATTTACATTCAATAAGAAGTTAGGGGTAAATAGACCAAAACATAATTGGAAACTGAATAATATCATGTTAAAGAATGACATAATTTCACCCAAGATAATGGCAATGATGAGACATCATACCAAAATCTGTGGGGTGCAGCTTAAAGTGATAATAAGGGGAGATTTTATATCTTTAGAGGCATATTTGAACAAAATACAGAAAGAGAAGATTAATGAATTGGGCCTGCAACTCAAAAAGCTAGGAAAAGACTAAATTAAAAACCCCCAACTAAACATCATACTTGAAATACTAAAATTAAAAAGAGAAATCAATATTATTGAAAGTTAAAAAAAAGCTATTGAATTAATAAATAAAATCAAGAGTAGGTTTTATGAAAAAGTAAATAAAATAGATAATTTTTTTGGTAAATCTGATTAGAAAAATGAAAGAGGAAAATCAGATTGTTAGTCTTACAAATGAAAAGGGGGATCGTTCCACCAATGAAGAGGAAATTAGATAAACAATAAGGAGTTACTTTGCCCAACTTTAGGCCAATAAATTTGATAACTTAAGAGAAATGGATCACTACCTCCAAATATATAGGCTTCCTAGATTAAATTGCTTAAATAGTCCCATTTCACAAAAGGAAATAGAAGAAGCTATTAATCAACTCTCCAGGAAAAAATTCCCAGGACCAGATGGATTTACATGTGAATTCTACTAAACATTTAAAGAACAAAAAACTCCAATGCTATGTAAACTATTTGAAAAAATAGGGATTGAAGGAGTCCTACCAAATTCCTTTTATGATACAAACATGGTACTGATACCTAAACCAGGTAGATCTAAAACTGAGAAAGAAAACAATAGACCAATTTCCTTAATGAATATTGATGCTAAAATCTTAAATAAGATATTAGCAAGTAGACTTCAGAAAATCATCCCCAGGATAATACACTATGACCAAGTGGGATTTATACCAAGAATACTGGGCTGGTTTTAAATTAGGAAAATTATTAGTATAATTGACCATATTAATAATCAAATTAATAAAAACCATATGATCATCTCACTAGATGCAGAAAAAGCATTTGATAAAATCCAACATCCATTCCTAGTACAAATGCTTGAGAGTATAGGAATAAATGGACTATTCCTTAGAATAATCAGGAGCATATATTTCCAACCATTAGTAAGCATAATATATAATGGAGATAATCTGGAACCTTTCCCAGTAAGATCAGGAGTGAAACAAGGTTGCCCACTATTACTATTACTATTCAATATTGTATTAGAAATATTAGCCTCAGCAATAATATTCGAGAAAGAGATTAAAGAATAAGAGTAGGTAATGAGGAAACCAAACTGTCACTCTTTGTAGATGATATGATGGTATACTTAGAAAACCCCAGAGATTCAAATAAAAAGTTATTAGAAATAAATCACAACTTTAACAAAGTTCCTGGATACAAAATAATTCCACATAAATCTGCAGTATTTTTATACATCACCAACAAAATGCAACAGCAAGAGATACAAAGAAAAATTCAATTCCAAACAAATGTTGAGAGTATAACATATTTGGGAATCCATCTGTCAAAGAAAAGTTAGGAATTATATGAGCAAAATTAAGAAACACTTGCCACAAAAATAAAGTCAGATTTAAATAATTGGAAAGACATCCATTGCTCGTGGATAGGCTGAACAAATATAATAAACATGAAAATACTCCCCAAACTAACCTATTTATTTTAGTGCTATACCAATCAGACTTCGGTCGAGAATTTCAAGGGAATTAATGAAAAAAAAAGTCAGAAGAAGGTAGTCTAGCTTTACCTGATCTAAAGCTATATTATAAATCAGTAGTCACCAAAACCATTTGGTAGTGGCTAAAAAATAGACCGGGTGATCAGTGGAACAGATTAGGTACAAAGGACAAAAAAGGGTGCAACTATAGCAACCTAGTGTTTGATAAACCCAAAAATACCAACATTAGGGATAAAAATTCATTATTTGGAAAAAACACTGTTGGGAAAACTGGAAATTAGTATAGCAGAAATTAGGTATGGACCCACACTTAACACCATATATTAAGATAAGATCAAAATGGGTCCATGATTTAGGCATAAATAATGAGATCATAAATAGATTAGAGGAAAATAGGATAGTCTACCTCTCAGACCTGTGGAGGAGGAAGGAATTTATGACCAGAGGAGAACTAGAGATCATTGTTGATCACAAAATAGAAGATTTTGATTACATCAAACTAAAAAGGTCCTGTACAAACAATACTAATTCAAACAAGATTAGAAGGGAAGTAACAAATTGGAAAAATATTTTAATAGTTAAAGGTTCTGATAAAGGTCTCCTTTCCAAAATATATATAGAATTGATCCTAATTTATAAGAAATTAAACCATTATCCAATTGATAAATGGTCCAAGGATATGAACAGACAATTCTCAGATAATGAAATTGAAACTATATCCACTCATATGAAAGAGTGTTCCAAATCACTACTGATCAGAAAAATGAAAATTAAGACAACCCTGAGATACCACTACACAACTGCCAGATTGGCTAAAATGACAGGAACAAATAATGATGAATGTTGGAGGGGATGTGGGAAAACTGGGACACCAATACATTTTTGGTGGAGTTTTGAAAGAATCCGGCCATTTTTGAGAGCAATCTGAAACTATGGCCAAAAAGTTATCAAACTGTGCAGGATGAATTCAGAAAGGCTTGGAGAGACTTGCATGAACTGATGCTGAGTGAAATGAGCAGAACCAGAAGATCACTATACACTTCAACAATAATACTGTATGCAGATGTATTCTGATGGAAGTGGATATCTTCAACATAAAGAAGATCCAACTCACTTCCAGCTGATCAATGATGGACAGAATCAACTACACCCAGAGAAGGAACACTGGGAATTGAATGTAAAACATTAGCACTACTGTGTATCTACCCAGGTTACTTATACCTTTGGAATCCAATACTTAACGTGCAACAAGAAAATTGTATTCATATACATTTATTATATCTAATTTATAGTTTAACACATGTAAAATATATGAGATTGCCTGTCATCTAGAGGAGGGAGGTGAAACTCTGGAAAAATGAATACAAGGGATAATTATAAAAAAATCACTCATCCATATATACTGTCAAAATGTATAATTATAAAATTAACAAAAAACATATGATCATCTCAATAGATGCAGAAAAAGCATTTGATAAAATCCAACATCCATTCCTACTAAAAATGCTTGAGAGTATAGGAATAAATGAACTTTTCCTTAAAATAAGCAGTATCATCTATTTAAAACCATCAGTAAGTATCATATATAATGGGAATAAACTGGAACCATTCCCAAAAAGATCAGGAGTGAAACAAGGTTGCCCACTATCCCCATTATTATTCAATATTGTATGAGAAATGCTAGCTTTGGCAAGATGAGTTCAGAAAGGAATTAAAGGAAGTGGAGTAGGCAATGAAGAAACCAAACCATCTTTCTTTGTTGATGATATGATGGTATACTTATAGAACCCCAGAGATTCTACTAAAAAGCTATTGGAACTAATCCACATCTTTAGCAAAGTTACAGTATACAAAATGAGCCTACATACATTATCAGTATTTTTACATATCACTAACAATCCCCAACAGTTAGAGTTACAAAAAGAAATTCCATTTAAAGTAACTATTGATAGTATAAAATATTTAGGAACCTATCTACCAAGGGAAAATCTGAAACTATATGAGCAAAACTACAAAACACTTTCCATACAAATAAAATCAGATCTAAACAATTGGAAAAATATTAAAAGCTCTTGGATTAGGCAAGCAAATACAATAAGGATGATAATAGTATATAAACTAATCTATTTATTTAGGGCTATACCAATCATCTTCCTAAAAAACTATTTTAATAACCTAGAAAATATAACAACAAAGTTCATATGGGAAAACAAAAGGTCAAGACTTTCAAGATAATTTCTAATGTTCTGTTGTTTGTAAATCATAATCCTTCTCTTGAGGGTAGGTTTCTTGGGGATCTTCTTCAGTTTTTGAGGCAGCCTTCCTTTTAGTTCTGTTCCAATAATCACCAAAATGCAGTCCTTTACTGTCTCTTTCCAGATCTTCTCTCCAGCTCCCTCTGAATCCAAAGTTTTCAGCCAGCATGAAGGCAGATGTGGGAATGAATCAGACTCTGCCTCCAAGAGTGTGGGATTGTGGGTTTCCCAAAAATCAATCCTAAATGTGAATCTCCCAGAAATCCATGAGCAGGCTTTTCCTTTAGACTTATGAATCTGCTGGACTTGTGAATCCACTGAATACTGTTCTGAATTTCCTCGAGCTTCCCTGAAGTTCTCCCCTCGACTCACATCAGACTCACTTCCCCACTCAATGTTGGCTCCTTAGATCCTCCCAGAGAATGGGCTTTTGGGTACTCCATGGGCCTGTGGGAACTCCTTACAGAATCATTGAGTGAGATCCTTGAAAGGTGTTAACTCCTTTAAAGGTGTTAATTCCTTTAAAGATGTTAACTCCTTTAAAAGTGTGAACTCTGTACTAGAGAATTGTTAAGTACCTACTTAACATCTTGTAAGGATCCTAACATCTCCCCCTTTCTTTTGATTTAAAACATAGGGTTGTCATGACCTTGAAACAGGTATACATAAATCCATCAATATGGAAGATATTACACATAATTACATAAATTGCATAAAAACATAGTAACATAATGCATGCTAGAAGTGATGCAACAAATAACATGATCAAATAATCATAAATTGAGAATTTATACATGTCCATAAGTACTAGAAATAGTCCAAAAGGAAATCATTGTCTATTAGTTCATGTGCCAGGAATCCAATATTCCCTGCAAGATTTAAAGTCCTATAATAGTCTCATCTTGTGTTAGGGAATCCAATGATTCCTGCTGGTTTTAAAGTTCTTTAACAATCTCCTTATCAGCCACACTCTTTCAGTGTCAGATGTTTCTTAGATCTCCTTTGTTTTGAGGTTTTTCTCTTTTTCTGTGTCTCTTTGATGGATAAGGAGAATTCAACTCATTGTCACCCATCTGATTCCTTCTCCATATGAAGAAATATAAGCAAACCCTCTCCCCCAAGCAGTTAACGTATCTGGTCCCTTCCATTCACCACTTTCTGGGTCTCTCCACATCCACTGAATAGGAACCAGTGAGAGTACAGGTAGGCCTTCAACAGCAGCCCTGCCTAAAAAGCCAAAGTACTTATTTGTAATCCTATCTACTGTAAAATGTCTCTTCCCCACAGATTGATGGGGATTTGTTCAACCACAACCAGAGTAAAAACTCCTGTTTCATTTTCAAATGTCCATCTCATAGGGGCAGCACTAACTTCTGCTACTATTGAGCCTACTATACCAGACATGTAGGTGTCTGCCTTAATCTTTGGTCAGTGACTGGGCCAATTGGTACCTCTAATAACTGTACAATCTGCACCCGTGTCTACCAATCTTTGTAATGGCATTCCATTTATATAAATAGTAAGTACAGGCCTGTCAGCTGTCATAGCTGCTGTCCAGTATATTGCTGGATTTTGTTCTTTGGAGTCAGAATCTGGGTGACTTTCACCAGATTGCTTATTAGGTTTATGTAACTATAAGCCTGATGCTACTACTTCTCCTGGTGGATAAATCACACATTGTCTACCTGTGTTAGTAACTGGGATATTAGCTACACATTCTCCAGTTTCCCACATCAGTGTATGGATGAACACTGTTTTGTAAGCACTCTCAGGAGGTGAAATGGTCAAGCTTACTGTCTCTGGAGGCAAATGATCGATAGGCTGAACAGGAATAGATTTCACCTCTCCAGGGAATATCTCAGTAGTCTCTACTGCATACAACTCTATTTTTCTTAATGTCAATCCCTTTCTTCTGTCTGATTGCCTTTTGGCTGATTGATCATGTCTTAATATTGAATTTCTCTGGGTGTAACCTCAGCTGCCATTATGCCCCACTTGGGGGGCTGAAGCTGGGCCCTGACTCTCATTTCCCTGGGTCAATCTACATTCTGAGGCCCAGTGGAAGCCCTTGTGACATTTTGGACATGGAGCTTTAGGTCTTCTCTCAGTCTGTGTTCTCCCTCTGTCTCCATATCTACAATGAGCTCTTAGATGTCCAACTTTTCCACATTGAAAACATCGACGAGTTTCACCTTTTTTGACCTGAAGAGTCAATCTCTTCAATCACAGGGTATGCATCTATAAAATCACTTACATTCTGTTCTTCTCTCTTACCTTTAACCAATGCTTTTTCTAATCTTGTCATAGGCTGCTTCACAGACCATTCTGTTTGTGTCACTGCCTCTTCCCCTCCTCCTTTTTCCTCCACCCTTAAAGGGGTAATTGAGGGAGGAGATGGGAAATGTTCCTGTTGCTCAGAATTGTACTTAACTTCATTGTTATCTGATTCATCCTTTTCACCTAATTTAGTTGACACTTCCCCCTCTTGTTCCTTTTTCTTTTTTCTTATTCTATAACTTATATAATTTCCTAAAGCCAGTTGTATTATATTGTATGCATTAAGAAACAAAGACATATGACCTGCACAGTTTTTAAAAGTTCAGTGATCTCCTCCAAAATTATAATCAATCCTTGGCTTTTCATAACCTTGACAATCCTCTGTAAACATTTTCCTTGAACAGAAGCACAAGGCTGTTTTCTAAAAAAATTGCCCCATTTCACTGAAATTCTACTTTAGCTCTTTAACAAAGTTTCCTTGTTACACACCCTTATTTCTGGGTCAGAGAGACTTTTCCCCTGAAATCTGGATTGGAGGCTTTTCCACTGGAATCAGGATCTTCTCTGTCACTGTTCAGGCGCCAAAATGTAAAGTCCGGGCTAGCTCCCTGAAGGGCTCATAATCAGGCAGAGTCAGGATAAGCAAAAGTCCTCGCCCCACGTTGGGCACCAAAATGTAATGTTCTGTTGTCTCTAAATCATAATCATAGTCCTTTACTGTCTCTTTCCAAATCTTCTCTCCAGATCCCTCTGAATACAAAGCCTTCAGCCAGCATGAAGTTAGATGTGGGAATGAGTGTGGGATTGTGGGTTTCCCAGAATTCAATCCTAGATGTTACTCTCCTGGAAGTCCATGAGCAGTCTTTTCTATTAGACTTGTGAATCTGCTGGACTTGTGAATCCACTGAATCTTAGTTCTGAATTTCCTGGAGCTTCCCTGAAGTTCTCCCCTTGACTCACATCAGACTCACTTCCCCACTCAATGTTGGCTCCTTAGATTCTCCAAGAGAATGGGCTTGTGGGAACTTCTTACAGAACCAATGAGTGAGCTCCTTTAAAGGTGTTAACTCCTTTAAAGGTGTGAACTCTGTACTAGAGAATTGTTAAGTATCAACTTAGAACCTTGTAAGGATCCTAACAGTAATTAATGAAAAAAATCAAATGAAGCTGGCCTAGATATACCAGATCTAAAATTATATTATAAAGCAGCAGTTATCAAAACCATTTGCTATTGGCTAAGAAATAGACTAGTTGATCAGAGGAATAGGTTAGCTTCAAAGGACAAAGCAGCCAACAACTTTAATAATCTAGTGTTTGACAAACCCAAAGACCCCAGCTTTTGGGATAAGAACTCACTGTTTGACAAAAGCTGCTGCAAAAATTGGAAATTACTATAGCAGAAACTAGGCATTGATCCACACTTAACATGATAAACCAAGAAAAGATCAAAATGGGTTCATGACCTAGGCATAGATAATGAGATTATAAACAAATTAGAAGGACATAGGATAGTTTACCTCTCAGACCTGTGCAAGAGGAAGGAATTTATGACCAAAGAAGAACTAGAGATCATTATTGATCACAAAATAGAAAAATTTGATTATATCAAATAGAAAAGTTTTTTTTACAAACAAAACTAATGCAGACAAGCAATAAACTAGGAAAACATTTTTACAGTCAAAGGTTTTGATAAAGACTTCATTTCCAAAATGTATAGAGAATTAACTCTAATTCATAAGAAATCAAGTCATTCTCCTATTAATAAATGGTCAAAGGATATGAACAGACAATTCTCAGACTAAGAAACTATTTCTGTCCACATGAAATGATGCTCCAAGTCATTATTAATCAGAGAAATGCAAATTAAGACAACTCTGAGATACCACTATATACCTGTCAGATTGGCTAGAATGACAGGGAAAGATAATGCAGAATGTTGGAGGGGATGTGGGAAACTGGGATACATTGTTGGTGGAATTTTGAATACATCCAGCCATTCTGGAGAGCAATTTGGGCCTATGCTCAAAAAGTTATCAAACTGTGCATACCCTTTGATCCGGCAGCATTACTACTGGGCTTATATCCCAAAGAGATTTTAAATATGGGAAAGGAACCTGTATATGCAAGAATGTTTGTGGCAGCCCCCTTTGTAGTGGCCAGAAACTGAAAACTGAGTGGATGCCCTTCAATCAGAGAATGGCTGAATCAATCATGGTATATGAATATAATGGAATATTATTGTTCTGTAAGAAATGACCAGCAGGATGATTTCAGAAAGGCCTGGAGGGACTTAAGTGAACTGATGCTGAGGAAATGAGCAGGACCAGAAGATCATTATATACTTCAACAACAATACTATATGATGATCAATTCTGATGTGGTCCACTTCAACAATGATATGAACCAAGTCAGTTCCAATAGAACAATAATGAACTGAAGCAGCTACACCCAGTGAAAGAACTCTGGGAGATGAGTATGAACCACTACATAGAATTCCCAATCCCTCTATTTTTGTCTGCCTGCATGTTTTATTTCCTTCACAGGCTAATTGTACACTATTCCAAAGTCTGATTCTTTTTGTACAGCAAAATAACTGTTTTAACATGTATACATATATTATATTTAACTTATACTTTAACATATTTAGCATATATTGGTCAATTTGCCATCTGGGGGAAGGAGGGGAAATGTTGGAACAAAAGATTTTGCAATTGTCAGTGTTAAAAAATTACCCATGTATATATCTTGTAAATAAAAAGCTATAGAGTACTGATAATTACTGGTTAGAGAAACTAAATAGAACATAGATGAAGTTGATCAAAGGATACTTAGAAGAAGTGGTTAGGTCAGCCAGAAGACAGGAGAGACAAGGAAGAATTATGGAATGAAAGAGGATCCAGGAGGATTAATAATCAGCATTGTCAGATGCTTCAGGAATGTAAAGGATGAGGGTAGAGAAGAAGTCATTAGATCTACCAATTATCATATTATTAGTAAACTTTGAGGAAGTAATTAAATTAAGTTGCCTCATCAGAAGTCACATTCATTTCTAGTGTTTAAAACGTGTGAGAGATAATTAGACATTAAATGTTTGTAATTTTATAAGAGTTTTAATGTGGAATTCAGAAAAAATTTAGAATAACTCTTTGAAGAGAAAGCAGATTTAAGTTCAAATTTATTGGTTTTAAATTTTAATATTTTTCCCACAGGAAAATAGGTAATAGAGAGGAGAAACTGCAGAAAAAAATAAAGGGAAGCATGTGTGAAGGCACAAGCTATGTGTGAAGATATAAAAGTAGAATAAGATCTTGAGCAGGGAAGATAATATTAGTTGGAAGAAAGACTCTTTTATTTTCAAAAAGTGGAGAAAAAGTGATAAAATGTGAAATGTCATAGAATTTTGAGATAAAAAATAGGAGAAAAATTGAACTCACAAGGACTAGATTCTTCTCTTTTCTCCTGTCCCTTCCCCTCTTTCTTTCCCTTCTTACCCTCTTCCTTTCCTTCAACCTTGCTCTTCTTGTTCTGTTTTCCTTGTTCTTGTTGGTTGTTGTTGTTGTTGATGTTGCTGATGTTGTATTTCCTCCTCTTTCTCTTCTTCCTACTCCTCCTCCTCCTCCCTGCCATGGAAGTCTGAATAAGTTTCATTATTGGGAAAGAGAGGGCAGATATGAGGAAACAAGATTTAGAAGACTAGCTTTGGAGAATACACTAAAAATATAAATAAGAAAAAAAAAGTATTGGAATTATTATTTTAGCAATGATGATTCACTTGGATTAAGATATCTTGATTTAGTATAATACATAGTTGACATTATACATGGATTTATTTCTTTTTACAAGCATTAAATAAGATCATAGAAACAAATGTGCAAAAAGAAAGTGAGCCATATCGAGAGAAATGTGTTTTTTTTTTTGATAATATGGCTATTATGAAAATGCTGTGTATAATTTCACATGTAGCTTCTCAATGAGGGAATGGAGTGGGGAGAGAGTTATGGGAGAGTTTGACACTCAAAGTTTTAAAAGTAATGTTAAAAATTTTACATGCAACTGGGAATAAATAGAAATATATATTTATTTTTAAAACATATTAAAATAAAACAAATGAATGAGAAGGAAAAGAGAAGAGAGAGAGAGACAGAGAAAGAGGGAGAGATGAAAGAAGGAAAGGAGGGGGGAAGGGAGAGAGGGAAAGAGAGAGATTCATCTAGAAAACTTCAGAGAAAATCCAAGAGATTGATAATAATACTAAAATAAATCTTCAAAATAAAAAAGAAACAACTGGTTATCTAAAAGAGAAATTGTTCCGAATTCAAAAATGTTAAAAGTGGTTAAAATTCAAAAATTGATTTTACATTCATATTCATTTATATTTCTTTAAAGAACTTTGAAAGAAAACCCTAGAAAGAAAAACAGGAGACTTAGAAGGTTACTCATGTGAGTTAAGGAGATAATCTTACCAAAGGATTGGTTCTTGATCAATTAACATGAAAAAAATAATTAATCAATTAAAAATTAATGTCAATTTGTAAATTAAACCAGCATTGCTCTAGCTTATAATTAAAAACAACAACAACAACAAAACCTTAAATCAGTACAAAGAGGATCCAGAATATCCAAGTGAGGGAAAAAATGAACTGTATGTATATGTTTAAGTGTGTATATGTGTGTGTTTTTTGCATATGCAAAATGATAAGACTAGCTTATAAAAGCAAAAGAAATAATGCTATACTGTATGCAGATAAAAACTGACAATATGAAAGAGGGAAAACTAAACTTAATAAATATAAATTTGACTAAAAATAGATAGATCCTATCCAGGAAAAGATGTCATAAAATAGGTAGTAAAATAC
Organism: Sminthopsis crassicaudata; assembly: GCF_048593235.1. Lineage (NCBI taxonomy): Eukaryota > Metazoa > Chordata > Mammalia > Dasyuromorphia > Dasyuridae > Sminthopsis > Sminthopsis crassicaudata. The sequence goes on along the minus strand of NC_133620.1, from coordinate 204,229,610 downwards.
AACCTACTTTCCTAGCTGAAAATTACCTAACACAATAGAAAAATAGTTTAAAGTAATTGTTTAAAATAAAACGTAGTTTATTTTGTCCAAATATAAACAGTCAGAAATTGCAAACATGATTTAACTTAAAGTAGGAGCAAAAATAAACAGTATCAATGTTAATCACAAGTAAGACACTACATAATCGATTTTTTTTCCCAATTTTACTTCCATAAGAAATGTATTCTCCATCTACTAAGGGAGTATTTATAGAGAATAGATCCTGAAGATTTTCCCCATTAGTCACTTTGTAAGAATACTAAAACACTCTCCACTGATTCATAAACTGTTTCTTTCCTAATTATTTTAATTCTTTTTGTCCCCTTTGTTTTACTTTTCCTATTTCTCCATTTCTTTTATGAGCCGCTTTTTTCCTTTTCTTTCTTCACTTTGAAACTATATGCTTTTCTCATGGTTTTCTATCATCGTTCTAACAGAACTGAGATAAATTTAGAAGTGCTTTCTTGATTTGGGATTGAAGTCTTAAGCAAAATGAAATAGATCTATTTTCAAGTACCCTACAATAAATTCAGTAATTTGTGTGAACTTAAAATGAAACAAAAAGCTAACTACACTTATTTTTAACAAATGGAAAATTGCAAACTTGTAAGCTTGCAACTATTGTTCGTTACAATGACCCTTTTATGATATCCTTTTCAACTTTTTATTATATTTTAGGAATACAGTTTTTGGATTATTTGTTAATTTGTCTGCTGTTTCAAAATAAATTCTATCAATTGAAATAAAGACATGGAGAAGGCATAATGTCTATCTTTAAGAATTAGAAGTATTATTAAATAGGAAAGTGATTAGATCTATTATGCTCAGTCTAATAAAGAAGTAAATCCAATAGTTAGGCTTTGGAGAGAAGCAAATTCAGGTAATACAGATCAATCAGTCAATAAACATTTATCAAGTACATACTATGTGTCAGACAGTAAGAAGAAAAATATAATTTCTACCCTGAATGGCATCAGTTTTCTTTCAATAGAGGCCTTTAACTGAAAGCTGGATGGTTATTTGCACCTGTTGAGGAAATGAATAATGGTTAGATTTAAGTAGTACTAGACAGCTCTGAAGGATTCTTCCAATTCTGGGATACTTGTAGATTTTATTGATTTATATTCTAACTCATCCCTCTTCTTACCTTAATATTTCAAAGTTGTGTTTCATTAAATCACTATTTTTACAACAAATATCATGATTCCTTTATGTTTTAGTAGAGAGCTTTCATGAACTAATTTTTTTTTTTTTTTGCTGCATCACATATAGTCTGGTATGTTGTCTCATTATTGTAATTTTCTTGGATATAATTATCAATTGTATCTATAATTTGTTATTTCACCCACTCATTCTTTAGGATTAAATTGTTTAATTCACAACTAATTTTCTTCTGTTTTTTTCCCTGTCCCTTTATTATATGTAATTTTATTGCATCATTATCTGGAAAAGATGCATTTATTATTTCTGCCTTTCTCTGTTTGATTTTGAGGGTCTTTTTTTGCCCTAATACATGATCAATTTTTGTGTAGGTTTCATGTACCATTGAAAACAAAAGTAAATTCCCTTCTATCATCATTCAATTTTCTCCAAAGGTCTATCAATTCCTTACTTTACTAAAATTCAATTTACCTCCTTAACTTCTTTCTTGTTTATTTTTCTAGTTCTGAGAGAATAAGGTTGAGATCCCCCTCTAGTATAGTTTTGCTGTCTAATTCTGCTTGCACCTCTCTTAACTTCACTTCTAGGAATTTGGATGCTATACAACTTGTGTGTATATATACATACATATATATATATGTTTAATATTAATATGACTTCACTATCTATAGTACTCTTTAGCAAAATGTAATTTCCTTCCTTTTCTATTTTAATTAGACCTATTTTTGCTTTTGCTTAAACTGAGATCAGGATTGCTACCACTGCATATAGATCTTGCTCCAACTTTTTACTTTTATTCTATATTTATCATTCTGTTTTAAATATGTTTTATGTAAGCAACATATTGTGGAATTTTGACTTTTAATCCAGTCTGCTATCCACTTCCATTAAATTGGAGAATTCATCCTATTTGCATTTATAGTTAAAATGATTAACTCTGTATTTCCTGCCATCTTATTTGTCTCAAGTTACACATTTCTCTTTCCTTTCTCCCTTTTCCTCTGCTTCAGTGTTTTGCTATACTTTTTTCTTTTTTTCCCCATTTCTTTCCTTCCCAGTGTTTTTCTTCTTACCACCATTTCCCTCAAACAGTCCTCCCCTTTTGTATTCCCTACACTTTTCTTATCCTTACCTATTCTACATCTGTTCTTCCTTCCATTAGACTCCCCCTTTCCTTTCCTTTTCACCTTTCTCTCCTACTTTCCTATAGGGTGAGACAATTTTTTCTGTGAGCTAAATATGAAGGTTCACATAATGCTCATCAACCTCATTTCTTTCCCTGAATTGTAATAGGTCTTTTTTGTCTCTTCATAGAATATAATTTACCCTATTTACTCTCTCCTTTCCTCTTCCAGAAAAATTACCTTTCCACATCACAATAAAATCAAACTGTACCTACACATTCTAAGTGTACCCATATCAGAGATACAGTTCTTAAAATTTAAACATATCTTTACACATAGGGATATAAGCTTTTAAATTTTTAAATGAAATTTAATTTTCTTTCCATTTTGCCTTTTTAATGGCTTCTCTTGAGTTCTGTCTTTAAAGATCAAATTTTCTATTCAGTTCTGGTTTTCTATCAGAAAAAAATGAAACCCACCTGTTTCACTGAATGTACATCTTTTTCTCTGAAAGATTATACTTACTTTTTCTGTATATTTGATTCTTGGCTCAAATTCAAGTTTCTTTGCCCTTCAGAATATCATATTCCAGGTCCTTGGATCCTTTAAAATGGAAGTTGCCTGATATTGTTGCTCCTTGATATTTTAATTATTCTTTCTGGCTGCTTCAAATATTTACTTCTTTGTCTGGTAATTCTGAAATTTAACTACAATATTCTTTGGAGTTTGAATTGATTTTTAAAAATCATCTTTTGGCTAATATTACAGTGATAAGCATGTTTTGATATATTGTCATTCAACTGATGCACAAACCATCATTGAGTATTTCTCAAAGAATTTCCAGCTTAATACAATTTTCCAAACTTATGTGTTTCTGGCAGAGTTTTTGAGGACAAAGAGTCATAAATATGTCATAAAAATATGATTTTGATTGAAGAGATTTTTCAAGCAACACATTCTGTATTGCCACTGGCTTATTTAAGACCATGAGACTAATAAATGGCAAGCCTGGGATTCAAATTAGTCTCCTCTAATTCCAAGTCCAATGTTCTTTTCTTTGCACAAAACTCTTTCCAACAGCATCTGAACTTGAAAGCTTGTATGATCTTTTAACAATTGAAAACACTACAGAATCCAGGGATTTAGGAATTTTCCTCTTTCTTTCTTTACTAGTGGTTCACTTTTTGGACTCTTGCAAATGATGTCCAGGTTAATTCTGAGAGATAATATCATGTAAAATAAGAGTCAAACTTGTTTTCCAATCTCTTAGGCTAATTGTACCCATGCCTGAATCAGAGGAAAATATTGGTTTTTATTTATATCTAACTAAGTCTTCCCAAAAAGAGGAGGGATGGCTTAAGAATGATGTCTAATACAATATTTAGGCATAATTTCAAAAATAATGAATATAATATGACAGTATATAGTATATTTTAACTATTTTCATACTGTCATAAGAGGTTCATACTTAAAACCATCAAAATATATCATTTGTAAAACCATGAAATGATAATTTTTACATTTGATCTTAGTTCTTCAATAACTAAAAATTATCTTTAGGGACATATCTTCAAGAAATAAAATATAAAAAAAAAACAAACATGTCAGGTGGTTAAAATCTTTCTCTTGTTGTTAGCATTCTCTCTGATTGAGTCAATCTTCTTGCCACAGAGAAGTTCTGACCAATGAATCTAGTTCAAGAGATCTTACATGATTCCCTGAAAGGCAATATACATTCATCTTAAGATAGTTTTTTTTTTTTTCCAAATGTGTTTAGTGATGGAAGGAGAACAAAGCAGAAGAGAAATTTCCAATCCAAGCATAAGGTATAATTGAACCTCTCTGCTCTTATTGCTTCTTGATAACAATTCTGCTTCTGGGTTGGAAGGAAGGTTAATCCCTCCCTTTATTCTTCTCTAGATAATTACTTGCTACATATCTAGGAGAACTAAAGGAAGATAGAGCAATTTAAAAGCTATCTCTCTTATTTAACTGATACAGCACATATCTTTCCTGCTGCTTTTATTGGTAGGTCAATTGGGTTGATGGGTAAGATAGAAGAAACAATGAGAAGCTGATGCCTTATACTAAAGATTTTAGTACTAGACCACTTATTATTGTCCAGAAGCAAAATAATTCTGTGCCTTTCCCATTCTTATACCCCTTTTCTTATATATTTTGTGTGTCCTCCAGACAGATTTTCATTTTATATTTCATTAACTAAAGAAGAATTAAAGGAAGCTATATATTTATGTACAGATTTGATATATTTGATATGTATAGATTTACATATATACATACTTACTGTATATGATATATATTTGTATGTGTAATACACACACATATGACTCACCTCTCCCCCAAAACATACATATATACTATAAGAAGAGACATCTCAGACATTTGGATAGTTTTTAGTATCTCATTTTAAAAACTTCAATGAATTAATATGACTTGTTTACTCAAAATAATGCTTAATAATGAAGTTTTTGTTAGTTGTTTATAAAAGGAAAATGGTATAGTTAATATAAGACATATAGTAGTTACAATGGGAAAAAAAAAACATACTATAGTAGAGTTCATGGGATGAAAGAGGCAGTGATTAAAAGTAATGTTTTTAGGTATTCCCTGCATAAGCCATCATATTAAGTTTCAAGTTTATTACTATTAAAAATTACATTGTAAAAATGCAAGAACCTAGACTTTCATTTTTAGCAAATAATTTGCCTATTACCATGTGCATGTACAAAATAAAGTAAATCAAATTTACTATAGCTGTTATTTCTTTAAAACTTTTCTTTTTTTAAGCATGTGTGAATTTTCATATGAATTAACTTCTATTCTTAAAACTTTGTATTCTTTTAGGAAGTTTTAATTCTCAAATTACCAAATACAATGACAAGTGTTTTTTTCTCTACATCATAAGTGGGAATGAATTTTCTTCCCCTAGTTAATTAGCATAAAAATCACTTAATGAAAAATCTTATCTCATTGCCCAAAACATATATGAATCTTTATCATCTAGTGTCTCAAAATTTAAATACTGCACTTTGATCACAGCCACTTTGTTTATAGCTGGTTTGTGAATTGAGATCAGTATAAAGTATTTTAATGAAGCATTTTAAAAGAACACAATTCTTTACAGTTCCTAAAATTTTAGACTGAATTCAATTCATTGTGCAACATAAACATTATTTACTATTTACACTACTCAAGGGGTTAGTTACATGAGAGTGCTTAGAGCACTGAAGACCTGAGCTCAAATCTGGTTTCCATTACGATGTGATGTTGGAAAATTCACCCAATTTTGTTTCAGTTTCCTTATCTATACCATGAGCTAGTGAAGAAAATGTTAAACCACTCCAGTATTTTTTTGCCAACAAAATCCTAAATAGACTCATGAAGAGTCAGACACAACTGAATCAACCCTGATCACACTATTGTGCTATATTGTGCTGAGGATATCTATATCTCTACATCTATATTTATATATATATCTATCTATCTATCTAAATATATAAGTATATCTCTATCTATCTATCTATCTAAAAGTAGTGGATGCAGTTTTCAAGGAACCTATATTCTACTGTAACATCTTCAACATTTAATTCATTGAATATGGACTTTTTCTTTCTTCTAATTCATGTGCTGTCATCAACTTTGATGGTTTACAGGCATAATTTTTTGACAATTTGCAATTTAATTTTGACAATTCCTCAACTGTCTATTGATTTGTCTATTGTTATCTTCCTTATTAGAAAAAAAGATAGTTGATGTTTATATTACATCATAAAAAATAAAAATGTTATACATTCTTTCATTTGAGCCTCACAACAAGTATTTGAAGCTGATATTTCAGCTGCCATTTAAGAAAATAAATTTGATCCTCAACATGTTAAATAACTGACCCATGGTTACATAGTGAAGAAGGGATAGACACATGAATGTCTTCTGAAATTCTAATACACTCTTCTTTCTACAATATCATGGTGACTTTCTGCCTTCCAACTCATCATCCCTAAGAACTGTTCACTTGCTATAAATCAAGGTTAAATGCATTTGTAAGAAAAATTTTGCTCTTTTTGACTCTTTCAATGAAGCTTACTAATTGTTATGTAATTTTATAAATCTTTAATTTAAATCTTCTAGAAAAGCATTAATAAACATTAGATTCTGGAAGATAGTGTAATTTTAGATGTATAAAACAAGATATTTTCTTAAACTTTTTTTTCTTAAATAACTTGACTCAAGTGTTGATATTATGATTTAAAATAAGTAAGCATAGAATTAAATTAAAATTATTAAAAAATGAACATAATCATTCAATTTATTCATAAATTCTGTAATCTAGATGTCACATAATGTATCTGTACCTCAATTTACGTATTTATAAAAGGAAATATTTGGTTTAGATGGCCTTTACTTTCCATTCCAATTCTAAGGACATCTCTAGGAAATACATTAAAGTTATTATGAGTATTCATATAATGAGTGAACCCAGTAGTTGAAAGAGTCCCTGAAAGTGAAATTCATGAAGTTATTTCAATTCATTCAAAACTATGCTTTTTTAATTTATGATAGCATCATTCACTTAAATATGCATTATAGACCAAAATAAAATTTAAAATAGGTTTTTTTATGTTCTAAATTTTATTTATGAGTTTGGGAAAATAATCCTTATAGATTGGCTTTTGAGTACAACCTACAAATTTTTTTTTTTCAAGTAAATGATTGTCAATGCTTTGTCAAGAACTAATGACCTTATTATTATGTTGAATAGGTTGTCTTCAGATTCATTGTGTCTAAAAAAAGGAATACACACACACATATGAAATCACATGGTTTTAATCAAAGCCATTTTATGTTATGTTTCTCATTTTCCCTAATTACCTTCTTCTAAGGATGTGAAAACAAAGCAAGCTCAACTGGTTCAACTGAAGAGAGTTAAAAATCTCCTTTGTAATAACAAATCCAACAAGTTGCTCTCCAATCGTTTCTTCAACTCTTATATTGAAGTGGTTGGTAATGAAGAACTCATTACTTTCTAAAGAAGTCCCTTTCACTTTTGGCTAATTCCAATTATTCAGAATGTTTTGTTTTTTGTTTTGTTTTTTCTTACAGGGATAGACACCTGAAGGTATTCTGAAAATATAGTACACTCTTTTTTCTACAATATCATGTTGATTTTCTACCTTTTAACTCATCATCATTTAGAACTCTTTCACTGCTAGAAATCAAGGTTAAATACATATGTAACAACAATTTTTCATTTAATCTCTTTCAATGAGATTTACTGATTGTTATGTAATTTTATAAATCTTTAATTATAAACTAAATTTCCTCTAAATTTCTACTGATGATTTCTTATCCTATATACTGAAGCTTTTAAGAACTGGTAAATTTGTCATCTTCATGGTAAGACTTACTAAGACATCTACAGATTTAATATTCTTATTCTTTCAACAAATTCCCATATGCTATGTTAAGTTGTCTAGCTCCCTCTACATTCAAGCTTCCTTCTTCTGGATAAACTCCAATCAGTCAGTTTCATTCCTATGAGGAGGTGCCCACATTTGTATTTTTGGCCTAGAGCTGTCTTTGTATTTTCAACATTGCTTCCTTACTCATACTGGTGTATCTTGGGAAATGGGGATGTTGCTGAAAATAAAGGATATGTTATTGTTTCTATCAGCCTTATTTTTCTTCTTGACATCTCTACATACTTTGAAAATGTCTATATATTCAGTTATTCTGGCATCCAGTGGCTATGGAATTAATCAGAGTGAGAGATAAAATTTTCTCTTACCTGTATTTTGACTTTTTTCAAAAAGATTCTTTTAGTTTTCTCAACTATCATATCTCTTGGACCCATGATTCTTTTTAATGTGTAGCTAAGGAAGCATAATCACCTAGGTCTATATTAACTACCTAATAGATGATATAACAGCAAGCATCTTCTCTACTCTATTCTATTCTATTACATTCAGTAGGAAAAGTTTTATGTTTAAAAATGTGTGTATAAAGGCATTTTCCAGTGACAATGTAGATCAAAGTGATTTATTACTTCTCATCATAATTTTAAATGTCATGAGTTATATTTAAGGGATTATTTTGCCAACATTTTTACCTTATATTTTGGCAAGGCATATTAATATATTTTTATCTTATTGATGAGAAATTCTCATGTTATTTGGCAAGGGAAGATGAAAAATGTATGGCAAATTTTAATTTACTGTAGGAATTCATGTTAAGCAAAATCATATGGAAGTTTTGATACTATTTAAACTAATAATTGTGCTGACTAATGAAGGTTGTTCAACAGAAAAAGGCATCCATCTTCCTACTGCCAAATTGGCAAGTAATATACGCATAAACCATTTTAAAATTCCAGAGTCTACATTTATAAATAATCTACAAGTAGAGTATTATTCTCTTATCTCTACAACTAGTTTATCTAACTTTTAATTGTGTTTATCTGAATATCTTCACTTGTGAAGTCTGAGTTAACATCCTGGATGCTTTAGAATCAGCTGGAATAAGGATAAGCAAAAGTCCTTGGTCTTTATTCTTGGTCTTTAGGGGGAGAAGTGAAGGGAATGGACACAAGCTCTGTACTACCTTCCTTCTCTTCCTCCACCACAATAGTGACTATGGCTTGCCTTACTCCATCCCCTACTCCCTCCTACAATTATCTATATACAGCAAAAGATGGAGCCAGTACAGAATAGTGGGAAGGGCCATTTTCCAAGCATATGCTAATAGAGTATTGTCCAATGGGTATTACCCTTAAGTTCTAGGTTGTCTGATTCCAGCGCACTTACTCAGAGATTCAGTCTTTTACATCTCCTGCTTTCTTTTGTTTTAGAACACAGGTGGTCACACCATCCCTGACTTCTCAGGGATCTGAGAACCCAGAAGGTGATCACACTCTCTCTGACTTCTCAGGAAAAGAGGTGAAAAACACCAAAGGGAAGTAGGGAGTCAAGCCAGTTATTGTTAGAGGGTTTCTGGGCTGAAGGGTCTTATTAGAAACAAATATACACAACTCCATCAGCATGGGAGGTATTACACAAGCACATAGCAATAAAGAACAGGCTATTAGTGATGACTCTCCCCATAGCCAGTGCAGGCTCAATGTGATATAATAAACATGAATTGTACATGCAAGCAGTGATATAACAAACAATATAAATCAACATGTTGTAAAAGATTTCCAGAAGTCCTAGAAGGAGGTTATGTAAACAACAATTACATATACATCTCCTTCAGCAGCCAAGAGATAGTCCAAAACCAATCTATTGTCCATTGCTTCACATGTCTGGGAATCCAATGATCCCCACAAGTTTTTGAAGTCCTGCAATAGTCCTTTTATATGTTAAAGAATCCAATGATTCCTGTAGATTTTGAAGTCCTGCAAAAGTCTTACCATTTCTCAGAAAATCCAATGATTCCTGAGAGTGTTCAAGTTCTACAACAATTTTATCATGTCCCAGAGATTCCAATGATTCCTGAGGGTTTTCAAGCCCAACAATTTTTCATGTGCATAAGTCAAATGCCATAACTGCCATACTTTTTCAGTGGTGGGAACCACTGCAAATTGAACCACAGTGTTTCTTGGGTCTTCTTATTCATTTCAAAGGTCTGCTCTGTCTCTCTCTGGTGGGCAAGGTGAATATGGCACATTCCCACCCATCTGATTCCTTCTCCATCTGGACAGAAGCAAACAAACCCTCTCCCCTGAGCAGTTAACCTATCTGGTCCCTTCAATTCAACATTTTCTAGGTCTCTACACATCACCTGGCGATTTTCTAAAGATAGTGGAGCTGCTCACACTGGACACTGACCTTCTCATGTGTTATAAAATCTGTCTCCCAGAGCCATTGCATCTTTGTCAAAAATCAAGAAGTTAATAGTGTAAAGAGCTAGATTTAAAAGTTCTCTTGGGTTACTTGTGGCTCCCCCTTTCCTTTGTTTTTGAAGGAGCATCTTAATGTCTCTGTTTCTTCTCTCTACTATTGCCTACCCTTGAGGATTAAAGGGTATGCCAGCAGTGTATAAAATCTTACACTGTGCACAAAAGTGTGCAAAATGTTTAGAAATATATGCAGGTCCATTATCTTTTTTTATTGCTTGTGGCATATCCATAATTGCAAATGTTTAGATAAGGAATTCAGTGACCACTCAGACTGTCTCTTTTGCTGCTGGTATTGCAAAAGTGAATCCTGAAAAGGTGCCTATCATAACATGGATAAAAAGCAGATGACCTAAAAAATGTATAATGGGTCACATCCATTTGCCAAATTTCATTGGGTTTAAAAGCACAAGCATTTTTTCCCTGGAGGGAGCATAGGAGTGTGGAAAGAAAGACAAGCTGTAAAGGCTTTTATTATGCTCCTGGCTTCCTATCTTGTTATCCCAAATTAGTAAATGTAAAGTTTGAGCAGCCTGATGATATTTAGAATGAGATTCTTGGGCTTCCTGAAATAAAGGAGTATTGGCCAACATGGTTAGAATGCTATCGGCCTTTGAATTACTATCAAAAATAGGACTTGGAAATCAACTATGAGAGTGGACATGCAAGATATAAATCTTACCTGGATGCTTTCTCACTTGCTCTTGAAGTTCCTTAACGAGCTGATATATATTAGAAACTACAAATTTCATTTGGGTTGTTGCAATTCTTTATCACACCTACTGAGTAGGCCAAATCAGATATTATATTTATATCTCCCAGATAGTAAGTAAGAGCTAGAATAATTGCATACTATTCATTCTGCTGAGTGGACTTAAAAGGAGTTCTGACTACTCTATAGTTAAATCACAAGAGTATACAGCACAAATATTATGTTTGGAAGCATCTGTAAAGATAGTTGGTCCTTTAAGAGGAACTTTAGAAACCTTTTATTCAAGAATCCATCGCCAATTATGTAAGAGTATGGTTATCTTTAATGGAAAACTGTGTGTAAAATTTGGAGCCATTTTGATAATAAAATTTGCCACTCTGGGATAGTTTCACAGCATACATTAATTTGTGCATTAGTATAAAAGGTATATATCTTCTCAGATCTTATCCCAGATAATTGTACTGCTCCATTAATGGCCTTTAATAAAATTCTAGCCAGAAGCATTGGGTAAGGAGTAAGGCTTTGTTCTGGTAGTTCTAGAAGATTCACTCATTCAATTACTGTCTTCTTGATGAAGGACTGTTGTGGGTGCATCTTTTGTAGCAAAAAACTTATATTTCCAAGGGTTTTTGAGTGACTCTTTCAACCACATTGGATAAAGCCAATTCAACTTTGCTCAAAGCCTCTTGAGTTTCTTTTGTTAAGCTGGTGTGGTGAGTTTAAAGCACTGAAGACCGAGTTAGCACCCAAGTTAGCACCCTGGATACTTTAGAATCAGCCAGAGTCAGGATCATCAAAAGTCCTTGATCTTTATTGTTGGTCAAAATGAGAATGACCACAGGAATCCACATACCTACTTTCTCTCTCTCCACTAACAAAAAGTCATTCCCATTGTCTTACTCCACCTTCTGATGCCTCTCACAATTCTCTGTCTACACCCACAGATCAAGCCAGCACAGGTCAGGGCCATTCTCCAAGCATATGTTAATAGAATATTGTCCAATTGGTAATTAGGCTCAAGTGCTTGGCTATTCAAGTGCATCACAGTTTCAGCCCTTTACACTGTCTCCCCTTAAAATGTCATATAATGGTTGCGATTGCCATTTGTAACGTGCTCTCCTGGCAGTTACAATTACTAGTCTGTCCTAGACCCACCAGAGTACCTTTGACCAATGTCCTTTGCAGTGTGAACTCTACCCGGCTCACCTCCTCTGAGGCCTTCAAAGGTCTCTGGTCACAATCTCTTGAATCTATAGCTTAATAACCAGTAGCACACTCAAGAACAGCCACGTGTAATCTTAAAAGCCTTTATTATACCTACTCACATAATGCCCTGACTGATGCCCTGACTTGTTGGTTCCCAAGTGAACACCTTGTCAGAAGACCCACGTGTTCACTACCAAACTCCTTACCTCTTTTGGCTACCCATCTTGGCTCGGCCACCCAGGCTAGGGAGCCAGGGTGAAGAGCGCCAGGTTAAAAAGAGTGACTGCTGCCTGCAGTGGGTTTATAAAGGACCTGTGAGGTCACACACACAGCCAATCAGCGAGAGAGTCACCCAGTATGACGCTATCTCAATAAGGTCAGGATCCCACCCAAGGGCAGTCCTAATATCCACAGAAATTACTTCCGGACCACTCAATCTCCCGATTTGCTGTGGCGCCCATTTAAAGGCCCCTTACAATTCCCTTTCTCTTGTTTTGCGGGAACTGCACATCTCACCAAGCTAAACTTTTAGCACCAGCTATAGTTCACTTGATCCATGAGATGACAGAGTGTTATGCCCAAGGAGGTACAAAGCAGCAAATCAGTAAACAGAAGTATGACAATGAGAACCAGGCTCAACAGTGGCCCAAGTGTTCAACCCATTCATTAAAGTCATACTCGAGATAATAAGCCAAAGAGGTTGGATGCCAATGAGGTAGGATGTCAACACTGAGGTGGGAAGTCAACAAGGTAAAACATCACAATTCTAGTTAACAAATATCAGTGAGGTAGGTTGTCACAATTCTAGTTACATTTATCACAATTCTAGACCAATTCTAGTTTCTTACAATTCTGTTGCACTTTTCACAATCCTAGAACAATTCTAGCTTATCACAATTCTCTATTGCCTAACTCTGGACACATCCATTGGATATCTTCTATCAATTTCTGAAAGTCATTTAAGGTGTTTAGTTTCTCTGTTCTTAAAGTTTTTGTATTGTAAGTACCTTAGGGTATACTTCATATCCTAAATATGATGTCTTTGATTTTTTTTTTCTGGAGCTACATGCAATTTGTAGTTCCTAAGTGTTTCTATGGTCTTTTGTAAACATGCTTCTAACATTTGTTCCTCAGGTGCACATCCCAATATATCATCCATGTAATGTAATAACTTTACTTTTGAAAATGCTTTTATTACTGGAGCAAGAGCAGTAGCAACATACATTTGACATATAGTAAGACTGTTTTTCATTACTTGTGGCAAAACTGTCCATTCACATCTTTTATAAGGCTCAGCTAAGTTAACGCTGGGCAATGAAAAGGGAAATCTTTTCATATCCTCCTTATCTAGAGGAATAGAATAGAAACAATCCTTAGTGTCTATAACCCAAAGAGGCCATTCTCTAGGCAATTGAGTAGGAGATGGAAGTTCAGTTTGAAGAGTTCCCATAGTTTCCATCTGTTCATTTACCTTTCTTAAATCATCCTCCATTCTCCAGATTTCTTTTTTACAACAAATACTGGGGAATTCCAAGGACTTAGAGAAGATTATAAGTGTCCTTGATCAAGTTGCTCCTGTATTATATGAATTCTATTACTAGCTAAGGGCCACTGTTCTATCCACACTGGTGTATCATAGGAACAGGTGAAAGTGTTGGCAGGCCTTCAGCAGCAGCCCTGCCTAAAAAAAACAAAGTACTCAAATATTAATCCTAAGTTTTGTAAAATGTCTCTTCCCCAAAGATTGATGGGGATTTTTTCAACTATAAAAGAAGTAAAAAGTCCTACTTCACCTTCAAATATCCATCTCAAAGAGGTAGCACTAATTTCAGCTGCTATTGATCCTCCCATGCTAGACATGTTGGTGTCTGCCTTAATCTTTGGTGAGTGACTGGGCCAGTTGGCACCTCTAATGACTGTATGATCTGCTCCTGTGTCAACTAGTCCTTCAAATGGTATGCCATTTATATAGATAGTGAACATAGGTTGGTCAGCTATCATAGCTGCTGTCCAGTATATTCCTGGATTTTGTTGTTTGGAGTCAAAATCTGGGCAACTATCACCAGATTGCTTATTAGGAGTCTGTATCAGTAAACCCGATGCTACTTCTCCTGGTTAATAAGTTACACATTGTCTACCTGTATTAATGACTGGGACATTATTTACATATCACTCAGTTTCCCACATCAGTGTATGGATGAACACTGTTTTGTAAGTACTTTCAGGAGGTGAAATGGTCAAGCCTACTGTGCCTGGAGGCAAAGGATCCATAGGCTGGAGAGGAACACATTTTACTTCTCCAGGGGATAGCTCAGTTGTCCCAGCTGCATATAACTCTATTCTCCCCAATTGTAATCCCTCTCTCCCATCAGGTTGATTCCTGTCTGATTAATTGTGTAATCCATTTCTCTCATCAGATTGCTTCTTGCCTGATTGGTCATGTCTAGGAATTGAAATTCTAAAGACTCTCTGGATGTAACATCAGCTGCCATCATGCCCCAAGTATTTTTTGCCTTGGACCCCTCATCCCATTTCCCTGAATCAGTCTACATTCTGATGTCCAATGGAACCTCTATTGCATTTTGGACATGGGGTTTTGGGTCTTGTTCTCCCACCCTGTTTTTTCACTCTGTCTCTATGCCAACATTGAGCTTTCAGATGTCCTACTTTACCACATTGAAAGCATTGATGAGTCTCTTTGTAAGTCCCTTGCCAAAAGGGACCCTGTCTTACCATGTTGGGTTCTTGGGAAATCAGCATCATAGTCTGGCTATAAAAGGTATTTGTGTCCACTGTGGCACAGCATCTTATGAGCTCCTCTAAAGGAGCATCCTTTAGTATAACTCTTTAGTATAATTCTTTAGTATAATTCTAATCGAGTATAATTCTTCTACAAACCTCATTAGCATTTTCTTTAGCAAGTTGCCTTATCATAATTCCTGTTGCTGCATTTTCACCAATAGTTCGTATGACAACTGTCTGCAAACATCTCACAAAATCAGCAAAGGGTTCATTTGGCCCTTGTGCTATTTTGGAGAAGATTTCTCCCTTGTTGTGTTTACTGGTGATAAAACCCCATGCTTTGATAGCAGCAGAAACAGTTTACTCATATGCTGCTATGGGGTAATTAATTTGTACTGAAATGTCAGCATAAGACATTTATGTTAGTATTCTGTTTATGTTAGCATGTTCTGTTAGTTGGTTACAGGTGATTGGAGGATTAACTCCACTTTGACTATTTCCTGGGGCTTGTATCCTATAGAGCTCACTATATTCATTAAGTCACAACAAGTTCTGTCCAGGTTCTAAGCATGTCCTTGCTATAGATTTCCAGTCCCTAGGGGTTAAGACTTCATAAGCCAAATTCTGTAATAACATCTTAACATAAGCTGATGTACCCCCATAAAGAATGCAAGCCTTTTTCAGGTCTTTGAGGATTTCTGGGTCAAAAGGACTGTATCTTCTACTTTCTTGATCTGAAGAGTTAAACTGTTGAATCACAGTATACATTTCTATTCTCAAATGAGCTACATCCAGCCCTTCCTCTGTGGCTTTAAATAATGCCTTTTGTAATCTAGTTATAGGAGGGGATCATTGCTTCTGGGGAAGTGCTGGTGGTGTCACTGCCCTTCCTACTACTCCTCCTCCCTCCTTCCCAGAAGGTGAAGTTGATGGGGGCATGTCAAGAATCTGCTCTGTTTTAGGTGAGGTTGAAGCTGCCTTATGAGAGAGAATCACTATGCTCTTCAACCATACTTAAGTTCTCATGCCCTCTGGTGACACTGCCATTAATCTGTCTTTTGTCATCCTCTGGCTCTTCTTAAACTTTGCTTTTTTTTTTTTAATTTTTTTTTTTTTTACTTGCAGGATTCTTTAAGGCCAATTGTATTATGTTGTATATATAGAATCTTTCATTGGAAATTTAATCAGGACCTTTATCATCGTAGGATTCACATAGCTAATTGTCTACTAGTTTCCAAATATCTGCTTCTATATCTTCTTCCTTTAAGAACCAAGGGGCTGTGCATTCTAATGTACTCAAGAGTCCACCAATCTGCTCCCAAGTTACAAGTAAGCCTTGTCCCTTGATCAACTTAAGTATGTTTTCTATAGTGCCCCCTTGGAGTGGGGGTGGGGGAGGAGCTGGGGATGGGCAAGAATCTTTTCCTAATGTCTGTCCCATTTCATCTAGAAAAGCTGACTAGTTTAGCCCTTAACAAAGTAAGTTCCCTGTTTGTCTATGAAAATACTCACCCTATTTTCTGGTCACTGGAGACTTCTTCAATGAAATTAGGATCCTTGGTTCAAAAGTTGGGCACCAAAATGTGAAGTCCATGTTAGTCCCCTGTTGAACTCAGGATCAGCCAGAGTCAGGATCAGCAAAAGTCCTTGGTCTTTAGGAGGAGAAGTAAAGAAGATGGACGAAACTACCACCAGCTCTCCACCAACCAACCTCCCTTCTTCCCATCCTCCTCCAAAATGACTCTGGCTTGTCTTACTCCACTTCCTAATCCCTCCAATGATTATCTGTATACACCAAAAGATTGAGCCAGCACAAAATAGTGAGAAGGGCCATTTTCCCAAGCATATGCTAATATATGTCCAATAGAGAATTTGCCTTAAGTGCTTTGGTTGTCTGATAGCAAGGCACCTATTCAGAGTTTCAGACACACACTTCTTACCTGTGTGACTCCAGGAAGTCACTTTATCCCAATTGCCTCAGCAAACAAAAAATAAATAAAATTGCTTGCATTTTGATAGTTAGACCTACTCATAAAAAGATTATACTGTCTTTTTGTGGAGGTGGAAGAAACCTGGCTCTGGACCTTGGTTTGCCTTGGTGTAAAGGCATTCCCAATATGGAAATGTCCTTCCCTAATTCAGAATAGGAATAGGTTATTATAACCTAAAATTAATCAGATATTAATAGAATATCCTGAAAATGCAATCTCTAATATTAAAATTTCTTAAGTAAAGATTTGGCTTGGCTTGTTCACTGACAATATTTTAATTAAAAAAGTCTAATGGAGAAGGAGCATAGTATTCTCCTAGTATTAAATTTTAGTACTTGTCATTTTTGGAAGAAAATGGTTCTCTTTCTTTTTAACAAGAATTCAGATTCAGGACCTATTAATATGATCTGATTCTGGTTTAACATAAAATTATTCTTTTGTTTTCAATTGTACTAGAAGCTGAGAGTCTTTCTATGAAAATAGTTATTAGCTGGCACATTCATTGCCCTGTTAATTGCATGTTGCTGAACAAGTGAAATAAGGTTCTTACAAAATTTATTATTTAACACCAAATTAATAGGCCAGCACAAGGAAAGGTTATTAGCAATTCTGAAACACATTGACATTTAATGAATATGTTGTTTCCTAGCTAATGGTGTACCCACAGACCTCAACAATGTTCACTTTTCAAAAAAAAAAAAATTATCAGGGAACTTTCTAGGTAGGTTGGAATCTGCTAGTCTTATGCTTTATCTTCATTTCTATATCTACACTAAATATTGTCTATTCTTTGTAAGGATTTGGGCTAACTACTACCACAATTATCCCTAATCTCAATAGAGAGTTTCCTCACATTCTCTTGGTCAAAGTACTTGGAATTTCTTTTGCTATTTGGTTAGCTATTAAAATTTGTAATTTTAAAAAGGAGTGTTCCTAGGTAACTAGTGAAGAAATAGGGGAAAAATCTGGCATGTGTAGTAGCCATTTTAAGCAAATTGAGGCCTAAACATAGATTATCATTGTTTATTGAGCATTTAACTCCCACAACTTTTTAAAAAACCTTCACCTTGTCTGAAGAATTCATTACCAAAATCCATTTTAAGCCCAAACATTTCTAACTTTCTTTGTTAGGAAGAATCATAACAAAATTTGCATCAATTTACTTCTTGAAAAGGGCTATGTACATCAAGCACTTTAATAGACCATGATGAAGAAAAGACAGGCACTTCTTTGGAAATATGTTATAGGATCATTGTTATAGACTTGGAAGGAACCTTTAAGTTCATCTCTTTCAACTCTTTCATTTTAGACATGGTGAATTTGTGACCTAGAAAAGTTAAATGAATTTCATAAGTCTACCTGAATAGTAAGTGACTAAGCTGAGATCTAAATCTTGGTCTCACAAGTTCAATTGCAGACGCCTTTCCATTTTTTCATATTGCAACTTCTTCTCTGCCATCAGCCCCACTTATTATTTTTCTCAGAGAACCTCAGGTATAAAAAAAATGCAAAAAATTCATTGGCTAGGTAGCTTACAGATAAAACTTCAATCTGTCAAGCTTTATAATGTATAATAAATCATGCAGGATTTCTCTTTAATTCTAAACCAATCTCTATATTTTATGTCTTTTCTATTGTAGCATCATAGTTTCTATTTAGTAACTATCGTCTGTAGCTTTATGGCTAGGTTAAGATTCCTCAGGCTTCTGGGTAGGAAATAGAATACATGAAAGCATGGAAGTATGAGATAGGAAGATAAAATAAGGGAATAGTGAATGGTTCACTTCAGAAAGAGCCTATATTTTCATAGTTTTTAATGTCAAGCTCAGGTGTTTGTATTTTATTTTATAGGCAATGAGCAACTACCAAAGATTTTGGAGAAGGGGGATGAAAAAAATCAGATCTTCAGTTTAAAAGTCTATTTGATAGCTTCTCAAAGAAGGAAGAATTTAAGGGCAAGGAAATAAGAAAACTTATATAATTATCAACAAAAGATGTAATGAAAGTGTCAAGTACAGTGAGATGCAAGGAATAAAATAGCAGTTAGAAAGGAAAGAGACTTTGGAAATTTGTTCTAGGTGAGGGCTGACTCAAACCATTCTGATGGTTCAGGCTTAGGATTATTACAAAATGAGAAACATAACCAGCAAATAATCATTACTAAAGTTTATTCAATAATTGCATGGATATTAAGCAAAGACGAATATTGGTTAAATTTGATTCAATTATCTTTGTATACATGTTTGTTGTAATGGAATGCCCAATCAGAAGGGCATGTTAACAAGCATAGCAAAGGAAAGTCTGTAAAGTGTCAAGAGAATGGTGTACTCCTCAGGTGATTTTTAAAGCCTTTGATAATTAGGAATCTATGTCACTCTTTTGAGTTTTAATCTCCTTGATTAATTAAATCTTAAGAATAGTTTCATTACTTTTTCTTGGTGGTGGGAGTGTGGTGGTGGTAGTATAGGGGAAAATAACTTGTATGCCTTGAGCATATCAGTCATTTTGGGCCATGTGTGGTAAATGATGAGGCTTATTCTCATAGACAGAAAATCAGATTAGTATTCAATGCCGTTTATAACATAAATTAAATTTTAGCATATTAGCAGAACAGATCATATTACATTTGTTGTTGTTGGGTTATTTTTAAATCATATCCAACTGTTCATGATGTCATTTTGTGATTTTTTTGGGAAGGACACTGGAATGCTTTGCTATTTCTGTCTTCAACTCACTTAAAGATAAATTAACTAAGGCAAACGTAGTTTAACAAATTGCTCACGATCACACGGATAGTAAGAATCTGTGACCAAATTTGAACTCATGAAGATGAATTTTCATGAATCCATGCCCATCATTCTATCCAATGAAATATCTACTTGCCTTCAGGTGATTATATGGAAGAACAATGATAAAAAAAAACAATGTAATAGGCAATAGTACAAACATCTCCAGGTTACCTCTACAGAAACAGCACGTAGGGGTAGCTGGATTTGGCAAGTGACTCATTCAGCATGCACATGCGAACTTTCACTTCTCAGGCAATGTGGAGAAATGGAGATCTGAGTCTGGGAAGAGTGAGAAAACACTGCTGATTATAAAAGCTAGGTCCCCTAACATTTTTGGTGAATGTAGTTTTCTGTTCATTATTTTTAATAATAACTGTTAATGTAAGCCCTTCTAATTCTGGGGTGAGGAAAATGGTGTCTCTAGCTTCACTTCAGCTCTCCCACATGATCTGGAATGAACAGAAAACTACATTCACCAAAAAGTTAGGGGTAAATAGATCAAAAAGTAATTGGAAACTAAATAATTGCATCTTAAAGAATGATTAGGTGAAACAGCAAATTATACACACAATTAATAATTTCACTCAAGAGAATGACAATGATGAGACATCATACCAAAATTTGTGGGATACAGAAAAGGTGGTAATAAGGGAAAATTTTATGTTGTTGGAGGCTTACTTGAAGAAAATAGAGAAAGAGAAGATCAATAAATTGGGCTTGAAACTTAAAACACTAGAAAAAGACCAAATTAAAAATCACCAATCAAATACTAAACTTGAAATTATAAAATTAAAAGGAGAAATTAGTAATATTGAAAGTAAAAATACTATTGAACTAATAAATAAAAATAAGAGTTGGTTTTATGAAAAAAAAACTAATAAAATAGATAAAACTTTGGTAAATCTGATTAGAAAAAGAGAGAGGAAAATCAAATTCTTAGTCTTAAAAATGAAAAGAGGGAACTGTCCACCAATAAGGAGGAAATTAGAGAAATAATAAGGAGTTACTTTGCCCAACTTTATGCCAATAAATTTGATAACCTAAGTGAAATGGAGGACTACCTCCAAAAGTGTAGGAGGAAGTAAATTGCTTAAATTGTCCCATTTCAGAAAAAGAAATAGAGAAAGCTATTAATCAACTCCCCCCCAAAAATCTCCAGGACCAGATGGATTCACAGGTGAATTCTACCAAACATTCAAAGAACAATTATGTTCCAATGTTATATAAACTATTTAAAGAAATAGGGAATGAAGGAGTCCTACCAAATTCCTTTTATGATGCAGACATGGTACTGATACTCAAACCAGGTAGGTTGAAAACAGGGAAAGAAAACTATAAACCAATCTCCCTAATGAATATTGATGTCAAAATTTTAAATAAAATATTAGCAAAAAAAACTCCAGAAAATCACCCTCAGGATAATACATCATGATCAGTAGGATTTATGTCAGGAATGCAAGGCTGGTTCAATATTAGGAAAACTACCAGTATAATTGGCCATATTAATGATCAAATTAACAAAAATAATATGATCCTCTCAATAGATGCAGAAAAAGCATTTGACAAAATCCAACATCCATTCCTATTAAAAACACTTGAGAGTATAGGAATAAATTGACTTTTCCTTAAGATAAACAGTAGCCATCAATAAGCATCATATGTAATGGAGAAAAATTGCAACCATTCCCATTAAGATCAGGGGTGAAGCAAGGTTGCCCACTATCACCATTACTATTCAATATTGTATTAGAAATGCTAGCTTTGGCAATAAGAGTGGAGAAAGAGATTAGAGGAATTAGAGTAGGTAATGAGGAAACCAAATTATCACTCTTTGAGGATGATATAATAGTATATATAGAGAACCCCAAAGATTCAACTAAAAAGCTATTAGAAATAATCCACACCTTTAGCAAAGTTGCAGGATAGAAAATAAATCCACATAAATCATCATCATTCTTATATGTCACTAACAAAGTCCAACAGTTATAGTTACAGAGAGAAATTCCATTTAAAGTAATTATTGATAGTATAAAATATTTAGGCATCTATCTGCCAAGGGAAAATTAGAAACTATATGAGCAAAACTACAAAACACTTTCCACACAAATTAAGTCTAATCTAACCAATTGGAAAAATATTAAATGCTCTTGGATAGGGCGAGTAAAGATACTAAAGATGTCAATACTACCTAAACTAATCTATTTATTTAGTGCTATACCAATCATATTCCCAAAAAACTATTTTAATAACCTATTAAATTGAACAACAAAATTCATATGGAAAAACAAAAGGTCAAGAATTTCAAGGGAATTAATGAAAAAAAAAATCAAATGAAGATGGCCTAGATGTACCAGATCTAAAATTATATTATAAAGCAGTGGTTACCAAAACCATTTGGTATTGGATAAGAAATAGATTAGTTGATCAGTGGAATAGGTTAGGTCCAAAGGACAAAATAATTAATAACTCTAACAACTTAGTGTTTGACAAACCCAAGGATGCCAGCTTTTGTCATAAGAACTCAATGTTTGACAAAAATTGCTGCGAAAATTGGAAGTTAATATGGCAGAAACTAGGCATTGATCCACACTTAACACTGAACACCAAGGTCACGTCCTAGGAATAAAGAATGAGATTACAAATAAATTAGAGAAACATAAGATAGTTTACCTCTCAGACCTGTGGAAGAGGAATGAATTCATGACAAAAGAAGAACTAGAGATCATTATTGATCACAAAATAGAAAACTTTGATTATATTAAATTGAAAAATTTTTGTACAAACAAAATCAATGCTGATAAGATTAGAAGGGAAACAATAAACTGGGAAAACATTTTTACAGTCAAAGGTTCAGATTAAGGCCTCATTTCCAAAATATATACAGAATTGACTCTAATATATAAGAAATCAACCCAATCTCCAGTTGATAAATGGTCAAAGGATATGAACAGACAATTCTCGGATAAAGAAACTGAAACTATTTCTACTCATATGAAAAGATGCTTCATATCATTAATAATCAGAGAAATGCAAATTAAGACAACTCTGAGATACCACTACACACCTGCCAGATTGGCTAGAATGACAGGCAAAGGAAATGCATAATGTTGGAGGGGATGTGGGAAAACAGGGACACTGATACATTATTGGTGGAACTTCGAGTACATCCAGCCATGCTGGAGAGCAATATGGAACTATGCTCAAAAAGTTACCAAAGTGTGTATACCCTTTGATCCAGCAGCGTTGCTACTGGGTTTGTATCTCAAAGAGATCTTTACAAAGGGAAATGGACCTCTATGTGCAAGAATGTTTGTGGCAGCCCCCTTTGTGGTGGCCAGAAACTGGAAACTACATGGATGCCCATCAATTGGAGATTAGCTGATTAAATTGTGGTATATGAATATTATGGAATATTATTGTTCTGTAAGAAATGACCAACAGTTTTGGGGACTTCCAACCAAGATGGCGACGTGGAGGCAGACAACTGCTTGAGCTTTGCATTTTCTCTC
The DNA here is from genome assembly GCF_048593235.1 of Sminthopsis crassicaudata. NCBI lineage: Eukaryota > Metazoa > Chordata > Mammalia > Dasyuromorphia > Dasyuridae > Sminthopsis > Sminthopsis crassicaudata. The sequence continues at coordinate 204,206,425 of NC_133620.1, read as the reverse complement.
AGGAATTACTTCATGACAAGCCTCGGAATTAATGCTTGACCGGAAAAGAAACCCACCAATAATCACCAACAGAAGACATCCTTGAAATTTGCCAGAGAAGGTCTGTGTTTCCTCGGGGAAGGGTCAAACAGACTGGGCATAGACTGAGGGCAGACAAGCCAGAGCAAGACAGGCAGCTCACACAGCTCAGACCTGAGGGGGGAGGGGTACGCTCTCAGCCATTGCTGCAAAAAGACTTTTACCCCAGTGTGGATATTCCATCTTGGCAGCAAGCCAGGAGCAGCTGAGAGGGTGTAAACACTGGAGGTGAAGAATAAAACCCCAGAAAGCTAGCGTCTCTTGGAACCCAGCCAACCCCAAACCCAACCTGGAGTGACTGCAAGTTCTCAGAGTCTGAGAGCACAGATGCAGCGCAACCATCCCTGTCCTGTTAGTGGCTCTCTGCTGCCCTACCCCCAGTCTGTAGAGGAAGCCCATTAACAACATCCAGCCCCATCCCCCCCAAAGAAGACCAATTATTTCTCTTGTCAATTTGTTTTCTCCGATTCCACTCTTGACAAAATGAACAAAAAATTCAAAAGGGCTCTAACCATTGACAGCTTCTGTATGGAGAGAGAGGAGACTTCAAATACTGAGGAGACCAAAAGCAGATTGTCTCCAGAGGAATCCCCTAAAGGAGATATGAGCTGCTCCTCAGTACAAAAGAATCTCATAGAGGAAATCAAAAAGGCTCTCACAAGAGAGCTAGAAGAGAAATTGGAAAAGTAAAGTGAAGCTTGAAAAGAGAGCCTGGAGAAGTTATCCAGAGTGGATAAAGAGATCAAATCATTGAGAAACAAAATAGTGAATTGGAAAAGGTAAACAACTCCAAGGAAAACAGGATTAGTGAGCTGGAAAAGGTAAACAACTCCAAGGAAAACAGGATTAGTGAGCTGGATAAAGAAATAAGCTCTCTAAAAAATAAAATGGATGAAATGGAAAAAAAATTCCATAGAAGATAAAAACAAAATTGGACAATTACAAAAAGATATAAAAAAAATGAGTGAAGAAAATACATCATTGAAAATTAGACTCGAGAGCCAAGATGGCGGAGAAGAAACACACGACTCAGTGAACGTCCTCACTCCCTCACAACCAATTAGATAAATTAAGTCTCAAAATTAGCTCAGGACTGATAGATTCCACAAGGACTGGAAGCACGACTTACCAGCTGAAGAGAATCTGGAGTTTCAACAGGAAAGGTCAGTTCTCAGGGGAGGAATAAGAAAGACCAGCACAGACGGTGGGGTAGGGGCACACTGCGCCCATTGCGCTGGGAAGGGCTCTGGGATCAGAGAAGCCACTGAGGTAAAGGAATATGGCACAGGCTGTTAGCTCTTCTCTGCTAATTATTTAGCAGTTCAGAAGAGAAAGCCAAAATATTTTAAAACTCAGATTAGATTTTCCCCGGACCCTGGGGGTGACTCAACAGACTCGGCACCAGGGGGTATGGCCTCAGCTACCACCTGAGAATAGTTAAGAGATTGACAAGTGGGTGGATACGGCCCAAGGCAACACACACTGCCTAGCTTAGCTGGAGGGAGTGGAACTCAGCTCCAGGAAGTCCCAGAGAAGCGGAACCTTTGAACTAGGGACCGTGGTTTCTGGCAGACACTTCCAGTTTGAGCGCAGGGGCTTCTCACGTCACCTGCTGCAGACATCCACTCCCCACCCGGACACATAGGCTGGGCTTCGTGCTGTCTTCACTATTCTACGCCCTCAAAGCACAGTAGTGCTAATCACCTCTGAGGCACTTCCAGGGAGGGGGTGGGGAACTCTCTCCCAGAGCTCTCTCTTAGCTCAGGCGCAGGGGCCGCTGCATCCATCCAGTCTGGGAGGAAGCTGGTAAAGAAGTAAATAATTTCCTACCCCAGAGACAAACCCCAAAAGATTTTTTTAAGTATGAGCAAAAAAGCTAGAAAAACCATAGATTCCTTCTATACAGAGAAAGAGCGGGTGTCCAACCCCGAGGAAGTTGACAGCAGAGAATCAACAGACAACAACCTAAAGGGGAACGATTCCTGCCCCCCATCACATAACTCTCTCCTAGAAGAAGCTCTTAAAAAATTGAGGGAGATCGAAGAAAAATGGGGAAAAGAAAGGGAAGTTATGATAGAGAATAAAAACGTCCTGAAATTGGAGTTGGAAAAAATAAAGAATTCACAGGAGATGCAGGGAAACAAAATTAGTGAATTAGAAAAGGTTAAAAAAACACAGGAAAGTAGGATTTCTGAATTGGAAAAGATAAAAAAGTCTCAAGAAAATAGAATTTCTGAATTGGAAAAAGAAAATAATTCTCAAAAAAAAAAATTAGGGAAATGGAAAAAAACTCAATAGAGCAAAATAATTCATTTAAAAACGAAATTGGGCATTTACAAAAAGAACTAAAAACTGTGAAAGAAGAAAATAACTCCTTAAAAGTCAGGATGGAACAAATAGAAATGAATGATTCACAAAGAACCCAAGAATCAGTCAAACAAAACAAAAAAAATGAGAAGTTGGAGAACAACGTCAAATACTTACTGGGAAAATCTATAGACCTGGAAAATAGATCTAGGAGAGATAATCTGCGGATTATTGGACTTCCAGAAAACTATGACCAAAAAAAGAGCCTAGATTCTATTTTACAGGAAATTATCAAAGAGAACTGTCCAGAGATAATAGAAACAGAAGGGAAAGTAGATGTGGAAAGAATTCATCGAACTCCTTCTGAAATAGACCCTAAAAAAAGAACACCACGGAATATTGTGGCTAAGCTGCAGAATTACCACACAAAGGAGAAAATCCTGCAAGCAGCTAGAAAAAAACAATTTAAATACCAAGGTGCCACAATAAGGGTCACCCAAGATCTGGCTGCCTCCACATTAAAAGATAGAAGGGCCTGGAACCTGATATTCCGTAAGGCAAAAGATCAAGGACTGCAACCAAGAATGAACTACCCAGCTAAGTTTAGCATCTTTTTCCATGGAAGAAGATGGTCATTCAATGAAACAGAGGAATTCTATATGTTTCTAAGAAAAAAACCAGACTTAAACAAAAAATTTGATCTACATCCACAAGACTGAAGAGAAACAGAAAAAGGTACACAGAACCCTTGAGAACTGTAACTCTGTTGTGGGTATATAAAAAATACTCAAGGATAATTTGATTTTACTGATATAAAAGAAAAAAAGGGGGGTGTGGTAAAGGGAAGGAGGTCGGTTCAGAAAAAGGGGAAGGAGTGATAAAAAGAGGGAAACTACATCCCAGGAAGAGACATAGAAAATACACCATATCTGAGGGAACTTAGTGAGGGGGAGAATCATTGTGTGAATCTTACTCTCATCAGAAGAGGCTCAAAGAGTAAATAATTAACATATTTGTTTTTCAGAGAATTTTCTCTCACCTCATTAAAAGGGGGGAGAGGAAAAGGGGAAAGGAAAAGGAGAATAAGTGAAGGGACTTGGAGGGAGGGGGGAGGGATCCTAAAAAAAAAAAAAAAAAAGAGGGAGGGTTGCGCGTCACAAGGGGGGTCTGTAAATTAAATATCGGGGAGGGGGATCAGGGGGGTCAAGGGAAAAAAGCATAATCTGGGGATAATACGATGGCAGGAAATACAGAATTAGTAATTTTAACTGTAAATGTAAATGGGATGAACGATCCCATCAAACGGAGACGGATAGTAGATTGGATCAAAAAGCAGAACCCTACAATATGTTGCCTACAGGAAACACACTTAAAGCAGGGAGATACATACAGAGTAAAGGTAAAAGGTTGGAACAGAGCCTATTATGCTTCAGGTAAAGCCAAAAAAGCAGGGGTAGCGATCCTTATCTCAGATCAAGCAAAAGCAGAAGTAGATCTTGTTAAAAATGATAAGGAAGGAAACTATATCCTGCTGAAAGGTAGCATAAATAATGAAGCCATATCAATACTAAACATATATGCACCAAGTGGTATAGCATCTAACTTTCTAAAGGAAAAGTTAAGAGAACTGCAAGAAGAAATAGACAGTAAAACTATAATAGTGGGAGATCTCAACCTTGCACTCTCAGATTTAGACAAATGAAACCACAAAACAAACAAGAAAGAAATTAAAAAAGTAAATAGAACATTAGAAAAACTAGGTATGATAGACCTTTGGAGAAAACTGAATGGCAATAGGAAGGAATATACTTTCTTCTCAGCAGTTCATGGATCCTATACAAAAATTGACCATATATTAGGACATAAAGATCTCAAAATTAAATGTAGGAAGGCAGAAATAATAAATGCCTTCTTCTCAGATCACAATGCAATAAAAGCTACATTCAGTAAAAAGTTAGGGGTAAATAGACCAAAAAGTAATTGGAAACTGAATAATCTCATCTTAAAGAATGACTGGGTGAAAGAGCAAATTATAGAAACAATTAACAATTTCACCCAAGATAATGATAATGATGAGACATCATATCAAAATCTTTGGGATGCAGCTAAAGCAGTAATAAGGGGAAATTTTATATCTTTAGAGGCTTATTTGAAGAAAATTGAGAAAGAGAAGATTAACGAATTGGGCTTACAACTTAAAAGGCTAGAAAAAGACCAAATTATAAACCCCCAACCAAAAATTAAACTCGAAATACAAAAATTAAAAGGAGAAATCAATAAAATTGAAAGTAAAAAAACTATTGAATTAATAAATAAAACCAAGAGTTGGTTTTATGAAAAAGCCAATAAAATAGATAAACCTTTGGTAAATTTGATCAAAAAAAAGAAAGAGGAAAATCAAATTGATAGTCTTACAAATGAAAAGGGGGATCTTTCCACCAATGAAGAGGAAATTAGAGAAATAATAAGGAGTTACTTTGCCCAACTTTATGCCAATAAATTTGATAACTTAAGTGAAATGGATGACTTTCTCCAAAAATATAGGCTCCCTAGATTAACAGAGGTGGAGATAAATTGCTTAAATAGTCCCATTTCAGAAAAAGAAATAGAACAAGCTATTAATCAACTCCCTAGGAAAAAATCCCCAGGGCCAGATGGATTCACATGTGAATTCTACCAAACATTTAAAGAACAATTAGCCCCAATGTTATATAAATTATTTGAAAAAATAGGGGATGAAGGAGTCCTACCAAACTCCTTTTATGACACAGACATGGTACTGATACCTAAACCTGGTAGATCGAAAACTGAGAAAGAAAATTATAGACCAATCTCCTTAATGAATATTGATGCTAAAATCTTAAATGAGATATTAGCAAAAAGACTTCAGAAAATCATCTCCAAGATAATACACTATGATCAAGTAGGATTTATTCCAGGAATGCAGGGCTGGTTTAATATTAGGAAAACTATTAATATAATTGACCATATTAATAATCAAATTAATAAGAACCATATGATCATCTCAATAGATGCAGAAAAAGCATTTGACAAAATCCAACATCCATTCCTACTAAAAACTCTTGAGAGTATAGGAATAAATGGATTATTCCTTAGAATAATCAGGAGTATATATTTAAGACCGTCAGTAAGCATAATATGCAATAGAAATAAAGTGCAACCTTTCCCAGTAAGATCAGGAGTGAAACAAGGTTGCCCACTATCACCATTACTATTCAATATAGTACTAGAAACGCTAGCCTCGGCAATAAGAGCCGAGAAAGAGATTCAAGGAATTAGAGTAGGAAATGAGGAAATTAAACTATCACTTTTTGCAGATGACATGATGGTATACTTAGAGAACCCCAAAGACTCTGCTAAAAAGCTACTAGAAATAATTCAAAATTTCAGCAAAGTGGCAGGATACAAAATAAATCCACATAAATCCTCAGGATTTTTATACATTACCAACACAATCCAGCAGCAAGAGATACAAAGAGAAATTCCATTCCAAACAAATTTTGAGAGTATAAAATATTTGGGAATCCATCTACCAAAGAAAAGTCAGGAATTATATGAGAAAAATTACAAAACACTTGCCACAAAAATAAAATCAGATTTAAATAATTGGAAAGACATTCAGTGCTCTTGGATAGGCCGAGCGAATATAATAAAGATGACAATACTCCCCAAACTAATCTATTTATTTAGTGCTATACCAATCAGACTCCCAAGAAACTATTTTAATGACCTAGAAAAAATAACAACAAAATTCATATGGAAGAATAAAGGTCAAGAATTGCAAGGGAACAAATGAAAAAAAAGTCAGAGGAAGGTGGTCTAAGTGTACCTGATCTAAAGCTATATTATATAGCAGCAGTCACCAAAACCATTTGGTATTGGCTAAGAAATAGACCGGTAGATCAGTGGAACAGATTAGATACAAAAGACAAAAAAGGGTACATCTATAGCAATCTAATCTTTGACAAACCCAAAGATTCCAACATTAGGGAAAAAAATTCATTATTCGGAAAAAACTGTTGGGAAAACTGGAAATTAGTATGGCAGAAATTAGATATGGATCCACACTTAACACCATATACCAAGATAAGATCAAAATGGATCCATGATTTAGGCATAAAGAGGGAGATAATAAATAGATTAGAGGAACAGAGGATTATCTACCTCTCAGACTTGTGGAGGAGGAAGGAATTTATGACCAGAGGAGAACTAGAGATCATTATTGATCACAAAATAGAAGATTTTGATTACATCAAATTAAAAAGTTTCTGTACAAATAATACTAATGCAAACAAGATTAGAAGGGAAGTAACAAATTTGGAAAATATTTTTAAAAACAAAGTTTCTGACAAAGGTCTCATTTCCAAAATATATAGAGAACTGGCCATAATTTATAAGAAACCGAACCATTCTCCAATTGATAAATGGTCAAAGGATATGAACAGACAATTCTCAGAGGAAGAAATTGAAACTATATCCACTCACATGAAAGAGTGTTCCAAATCACTACTGATCAGAGAAATGCAAATTAAGACCACTCTGAGATACCACTACACACCTGTCAGATTGGCTAAGATGACAGGAACAAATAATGACAAATGTTGGAGGGGATGTGGGGAAATTGGGACACTAATACATTGCTGGTGGAGTTGTGAAAGAATCCAGCCATTCTGGAGAGCAATCTGGAATTATGCCCAAAAAGTTATCAAACTGTGCATACCCTTTGACCCAGCAGCGCTACTACTGGGATTATATCCCAAAGAAATACTAAAGAGCGGAAAGAAACATATATGTGCCAAAATGTTTGTGGCAGCTCTTTTTGTTGTAGCTAGAAACTGGAAGATGAATGGATGTCCATCAGTTGGAGAATGGTTGGGTAAATTGTGGTATATGAAGGTTATGGAATATTATTGCTCGGTAAGAAATGACCAGCAGGAGGAATATAGAGAGGCCTGGAGAGACTTAAATCAACTGATGCTGAGTGAAATGAGCAGAACCAGAAGATCACTGTACACTTCAACAACAATACTGTATGGGGATGTATTCTGATGGAAGTGGAAATCTTCAACATAAAGAAGATCCAACTCACTTCCAGTTGATCAATGATGGACAGGGGTAGCTGCACCCAGAGAAGAAACACTGGGAGGGGAATGAAAATTGTTAGCACTAATATCTGTCTGCCCAGGTTGCATGTACCTTCGGATTCTAATGTTTATCGTGCAACAAGAAAATGATATTCGCACACATGTATTGTACCTAGACTATATTGTAACACATGTAAAATGTATGGTATTGCCTGTTGTCGGGGGGAGGGAATAGAGGGAGTGGGGTAATTTGGAAAAATGAATACAAGGGATAATATTATAAAATATATATACATATAATAAAAAAAAAGAAAAAAAAAGATTTGTTTTGCATAAAGAAAGAAACAATAAAAGCCAAAATAATTGTTTTGACCTAAAAAAAAAAAAAAAAAAAAGAAAATTAGACTCGAACCAGTAGAAATGAATGATTCAAGGAGAATCCAAGAAGTAGTCAAGCAAAACCAGAGAAATGAAACAATTGAAAAGAATGTCAAGTACCTTATAAGAAAGACAACAGACCTGGAAAACAGATCCAAGAGAGACAATTTGAGAATAATCGGACTCCCTGAAAAATGTGAAGAAAAAAAGAGCTTGGACACTATTTTCGAAGAAATTATCAAAGAGAACTGCCCAGACGTTTTGGAAACAGAGGATAAAATAGACATTGAAAAAATTCATTGATCACCTACTGAAAGGGACCGTAAAATCAAAATGCCAAGAAATATAGTGGCCAAGTTCAAGAACCATCAGACAAAGGAAAAAATATTGGAAGCTGCTAGAAAAAAGCAATTCAAATATGGAGGATCCACAACAAGGATAACCCAGGATCTAGCAGTGTCCACATTAAAAGAACACAGGGCCTGGAACATGATATTCCAAAAGGCACTTGAGATGAAGCCAAGAATAACTTACCCAGCAAAAATGAGCATCGTTTCCAGGAAGAAGATGTACATTTAACAAAATAAATGAATTCCATCTATTCTTGATGAAAAAACCACATCTACATAAAATGTTTGATCTTCAGATACAGAATTCAAGAGATTTCTAAAAAGGTAAAAAGAAATCTTGAGAACTTTACTTCTGCCATAAAAATATGTAAAAAACATATGTATAATTTGTCCTAGAAACTAGAGGTGGAAAGGAAATTATAACATAAAAAAGTGTAAAGTAGTGGTACTACACCTCATTAAAAGGCAAAGGTAACCTATTATATCTGAGAGAAAGAAAGGAGGGAGATGAACGTAGTGTGTATCAATAGACATATTCGATTTATGGTGAAACTTCTTCCACTTCATTGAAAAGTGAGAGGGAAGTAGTAAGCTAAGGGGAAGGCAATACAGAAATTGTGAGGAAAAGGGGTAAAATAGGGGGAGGAACTTTAAGATGGGGGAGGGATACTAAAAAGGGAGGGCTGTGAAAAGCAAGTGGTGTTCACAAGTTTATTACTGGGTAGGGGGGTAAGAGGGAAGGAAAGGGGAAAAGCATAAGCAGGAGTTAATAGGATGGCAAGCAATATAGAATTAGTCATTCTAATCATAAATGTGAATGGGGCAAACTGCCTCATAAAGAGGAAGCAGTTAGCAGATTGGATTAAAAGTCAGAATCCTATTATATGTTCTTTACAGGAAACACATCTGAAACAGGGTGATACATTCAAATTAAAAGTAAAAGGATGGAGCAGAATCTACTATGCTTCAGTCAAAGCCAAAAAAGCAGGGGTAGCCATCCTCATCTCAGATCAAGCAAAAACAAAAATTGATCTAATTAAAAGACATAAGGAAGGGCATTATATGCTGCTAAAGGGTAGCATCAATAATGAAGCACTATCAATATTAAACATATATGCACCAAATGGTGCAGCATCTAAATTCTTAAAAGAGAAATTAAGAGAGCTGCAAGAAGAAATAGACAGCAAAACTATAAATAGTGGGAGATTTCAACCTTCCACTCTCAGAATTAGATAAATCAAACCACAAAATAAATAAGAAAGAAGTCAAAGAGGTAAATAGAATACTAGAAAAGTATGATATGATAGACCTTTGGTGAAAGCTAAATGGAGACAGAAAGGAGTAAACTTTCTTCTTTGCAGTTCATGGAACCTATACAAAAATTGATCATATACTAGGGCATAAAAACCTCAAAATCAAATGCAGTAAGGCAGAAATAGTAAATGCATCCTTTTCAGACCACAATGCAATCAAGATTACATTTAATAAAAAGCCAGGGGAAAATAGACCAAAAAAAAATTGGAAACTAAATAATCTTATACTAAAGAATGATTGGGTAAAACAGCAAATCATAGGCATAATTAATAACTTCACCCAAGGAAATGACAATAATGAGACATCATATCAAAATGTGTGGGATACAGCCAAAGCAGGAATAAGGGGAAGTTTATATCTCTACAGGCCTACTTGCATAAAATAGAGAAAGAGAAGGCCAACCATTTGGGCTTACAACTAAAATTGCTCAAAAAGGAACAAATTAAAAAACCCCAGATAAACACAAAACTTGAAATTCAAAAAAAAAAAAAGGTGAAAAAAAAAAATTGAAAGTAAAAAAAAAAAAAAAAAAAAAAAAAAAAAAACTATTGAATTAATTTATAAAACTAAGAGTTGGTTAAATGAAAAAAACCAACAAAATAGACAAACCCTTAGTAAATCTGATTTAAAAAAGGAAAGAGAAAAAGCAAATTGTTAGTCTTGAAAATGAAAAGGGAGAACTCACCACTAATGAAGAGGAAATTAGAACAATAGTTAGGAGCTACTTTGCTCAACCTTATGCCAATCAATTCGATAACTTAAATGAAATGGAAGAATACCTACAAAAATATAGCTTGCCCAGATTAACAGAGGAAGAAGTAAGTAGTCTAAATAGTCCCATCTCAGAAAAAGAAATAGAACAAGCTATTAACCAACTGCCTAAGAAAAAGTCCCCAGGACCAGATGGATTTACATGTGAATTCTACCAAACATTTAAAGAACAACTAACTCCAATGCTATGTAAACTATTTGAAAAAATAGGGATTGAAGGAGTCCTACCAAATTCCTTTTATGACACAGACATGGTACTGATACCTAAACCAGGTAAATTGAAAACTGAGGAAGAATACTATAGACCAATTTCGTTAATGAATATTGATGCTAAAATCTTAAACAAGACATTAACAAATAGACTTCAAAAAATCATCCCCAGGATAATACACTTTGACCAAGTGGGATTTATACCAGGAATGCAGGGCTGGTTTAATATTAGGAAAACTATTAGTATAATTGACCATATTAATAATCAAATTAATTAAAACCATATGATCATCTCAATAGATGCAGAAAAAGCATTTGATAAAATCCAACATCCATTCCTACTAAAAACGCTTGAGAGTATAGGAATAAATGGACTATTCCTTAAAATAATAACAAGCATATATTTAAAACCTTCAGGAAACATCATATGTAATGGCGATAAACTAGAACCTTTCCCTGTAAGATCAGGAGTCAAACAAGGTTGCCCACTGTCACCATTACTATTCAATATAGTACTAGAAACTCTAGCATCGGCAATAAGAGACGAGAAAGAGATTCAAGGAATTAGAGTAGGAAATGAGGAAATCAAATTATCACTCTTTGCAGATGATATGATGGTATACTTAGAGAACCCCAAAAACTCTGCTAAAAAGCTATAAGAAATAATTCAGAATTTTAGCAATAGTTGCAGGATACAAAATAAATCCACATAAATCCTCAGCATTTTTATACATTACTAACAGAATCCAACAGAAAGAGATACAAAGAGAAATTCCATTCAAAATAACAGTCAATAGTATAAAATATTTGGGAATATATCTATCAAAGGAGAGTCAGGAATTATATGAATAAAATTACAAAACACTTGCCACAAAAATAAAGTCAGAGTTAAATAATTGGAAAGACATTCAGTGCTCTTGGATAGGCTGAGCGAATATAATTATGATGAAAATACACCCTAAACTAACCTATTTAATTTAGTGCTATACCAATCAGACTCCCAAGAGAATTTCAAGGGAAGTAATGAAAAAAAGAATTAAATGAATGTGGTCTAGCTGTACCTGATCTAGAACTGTATTATAAAGCAACAGTCACCAAAACCATTTGGTATTGGCTAAGAAATAGACTAGTTGTTCAAAGGCATAGGTTACGTTCACAGGGCAAGATAGTGAATAAAAATAGCAATCTAGTGTTTAATAAACCCAAAGATCCCAAATTTTGGAATAAGAATTCATTATTTGACAAAAACTGCTGGGAAAACTGGAAATTAATATGGCAGAAACCAAACATGTACTCACCTTTAACACCACATACTAAGATAAGATCAAAATGGGTCCAAGATTTAGGCATAAAGGACGAAATCATAAATAAATTGGAGGAACATTGGATGTTTTACCTCTTGGACTTTTGGAGGAGGAAGGACTTTGTGTCCAAGGGAGAACTAGAGACTATTATTGATCACAAAATAGAAAATTTTGATTACACCAAATTAAAAAGTTTCTGCACAAACAAAACTATTGCAAACAAGATTAGAAGGGAAGTAAGAAATTGGGAAAACATTTTTACAGTTAAACATTCTGATAAAGGCCTCATCTCCAAAATATACAGAGAATTGACTTTAATTTATAAGAAATCAAGCCATTCTCCAATTGATAAATGGTCAAAGGATTTGAACAGACAATTTTCAGATGATGAAATTAACACTATTTCCACTCTTATGAAACAGTGTTCCAAATCATTATTGATCATAGAAATGCAACTCTGAGATATCATTACAAACCTGTCAGATTGGCTAAGATGACAGGAACAAATAACGATGAATGTTGGAAGGGCTGTGAGAAAACTGGGACACTGATACATTGTTGGTGGAGTTGTGAAAGAATCCAACCATTCTAGAGAGCAATCTGGAATTATGACCAAAAAGTTATCAAAATGTGCATACCATTTGACCCAGCCGTACTACTACTGCACTTATATCCCAAGGAAATACTAAAGAAGGGAAAGGGTCCTGTATGTGCCAAAATGTTTATGGCAGCCCTTTTCTTAGTGGCTAGAAGCTGGAAAATGAATGGATGTCCATCGATTGGAGAATGGTTGGGTAAATTATGGTATGTGAATATTATGGAATATTATTGTTCTTTAAGAAATGACCAACAGGAGTAATATAGAAAGGCTTGGAGAGACTTACATCAACTGATGCTGAGTGAAATGAGCAGAAATAGGAGATCATTATACACTTCAACAATGATACTGTATGAGGATGCATTCTTATGGAAGTGGATATCTTCAACATAGAGAAGAGCTAATCCAATTCCAATTGATCAATGATGGACAGAATCAGCTACGTCCAGAAAAGGAACACTGGGAAATGTGTGTAAACTGTGAGCATTGTTTTTGTTTTGTTTTGTTTTGTTTTGTTTTGTTTTGTTTCTCTTCCCAGATTATTTTTACCTTGTGAATACAATCCTTCCTTTGCAACAACATCAACAACAACAAAATTCGGTTCTGCACATATATGTTGTACTTAAGATATACTATAAGATATTTAATATTTATGAGAATGCCCACCATTCAGGTGAGGGGGTGGAAGGAAGGAGGAGAAAAACTTGGAACAGAAGGGAGTACAAGGGATAATGTTTTAAAAAAAATTTACCTATTCATATGTACTGCCAAAGAAAATGTTATAATTATAAAAAATTAATAAAAAAAATTTCCAATTGAAAAAAAAAAAAAGAAATGACCAACAGGATGATTTCAGAAGGGCCTGGAGAGTCTTACATGAATTGATGCTAAGTGAAATGAGCAGGACAAGGAGATCATTATATACTTCAACAACAATATTATATGATGATCAATTCTGATGGATGTGGCCCTCTCCAACAACGAGATGAACCAAATCAGTTCCAATAGAGCAGTAATGAACTGAACCAGCTACACTCAGCAAAAGAACCCTGGGAGATGACTATGAACCACTACATAGAATTCCCAATCCCTCTAATTTTGCCCGCCTACATTTTGGATTTCCTTCACAGGCTAAATGTACACTATTTCAAAGTCCGATTCTTTTTGTTCAGCAAAACAACTCTTTGGTTATGTATACATAGATTGTATTTAATTTATACTCCAGCATATTTAACATGTATTGGTTAACCTGCCATCTTGGGGCGGGGTAAGGAAGGGAAAAATTGGAACAAATGGTTTGGCAATTTTCAATGTTGTAAAATTACCCATGCAAATATCTGGTAAATAAAAACTATTAAAAAATAAAATAAAATAAAAATAAAAATAAAAATAAAAATAATGAACAGGCAAAGAAGAAAGAATCCAAGCATAGAAGCAAACTATGGAAATAGAAAGGACCAAGTTCATCTTCAGATGAGGAGAGTGAAATAAAAAAAAAGCCTCTTCTGTATCAAAGAGTAATGTTAAATGTCTACCTGATCAGAAAGAATTTATATAAGGACCAAAAAAAGACTAAAAATCCATTAAGAGAGATTGAGGGAAAACAAAAATAAAATAAAATAAAATAAAATAAAATAAAATAAAATAAAATCACCTAAGTAAAACAAAAAAAGATTATGTAACATGTTAATCTACTAGAAAAGGAGATAGATTATCTTAAAGAGTGAAATTTTTTTTTGAAAATTAGGATTCATGGGGAGGAAAAAGAGGTCATATTAAGCCAACATGATGGAGAGGAAACAAGACTTTCTGTGACTTCCTCTGACCTTCTTAAAACCAACAGTAAATTAAGCCTCTAAACTGGTTTTGGATTGAGAGAACTAACAAATATCTGAAGTATAACACATTCCCAAAAAAAGATAGCTTGGAAGAACTTCAAAACAGGTCTGTTTAAAATGAACAGGGGGATAGTCTGCTGATCCCTGACCACAGTGCAGGGAGACTGGTGCAAAGAGTTGGGGTGGGAACTCACAGAATTTCAGTTTTCATGCACCAAGGAGTCTTCTGTGAGGCTCTTAGGCTACTCTGTCCTGATTGCAAGCAAGTGTTAGCAGATTTGCTGTAAAACACTTAAAAATGAATACAAAAGGCAAATTGTAACCTGCTGAGCTCTCAACAGATAGCCATGATCACAAAGCAACAGAACTCAGTTAGGGCAAACTAAAGTATCTATCTCTCCTTTGCCTTAAGAGCAGACCTCAACCTTTAAAAATGAACAAAACAAACAAACAAACAAACAAACAAACAAATAAACAAAAAAAAAACAACCAAAAAAACAAAAAACAAAAAACTCTGATCATAGACAACTTTATGGAGAGAGAGAACAGACCTCAAACCCTGAGATTCCTAAAGGCCAATCAACTCCATATGAATGTCAAAAAGAAGATATGAGTTGATCACCATTTCACAAGGCTTTCTTGGAAAATTTCAAAAAGGATCTGGCTATTCTTGAGAGAAATTTTTAACTATGCTCAAAAAGTTATCAAATTGTGCATACCTTATGATCAGCAGTGTTTCTATTGGGCCTATATCCCAAAGTGATCTTAAAGGAGGAAAAGAGACCCAGGTATGCCAAAAGGATTGTAGCAGCCCTTTTTTGTAGTGGCAAGAAATAGGAAACTAAATGGATTGTCTATAAATTAGAGAATGGCTGAATAAGCTATGGTATATAAATGCTATGGAATACTATTGTTCTATACAAACCAATGACCAGGATGATTTTTGAGAGAACTGGAGAGATTTACATGAATTAATGCTGAGTGAAATGAGTTTAGCCAGAAGATCTTTATACACTGTAACAACAGGAGTATAAGATGATCAATTCTGATGGATGTGACTCCAACAATGAGATGATTGAGGCCAGTTCCAATGATCCTGTGATGCCATCCACACCCAGAGGATTGTGGGAACTGAGTGTGGATCACAACATAACATTCTCACTCTTTTTATTATTGTTCACTTGCATTTTCTTTTCTTTTTTTTTTTTTTTAAATTTTTTATTTTATTTTATAATTATAACATTTTTTGACAGTACATATGCATGGGTAATTTTTTACAACATTATCCCTTGCACTTACTTCTATTCAGATTTTTTCCCTTCCTCCCCCAACCCCCTCCCCCAGATGGCAAGCAGTCTTATATATGTTAAATTTTCTTTTCTTACTCATTTTCTTTCTTTACTTTTTTATCTAATTTTTCTTATGCAGTAAGATAATAGTATAAATGTTTATATATATTGGATTTAACATATATTTTAATTTTTATTTTATATATATATAGGATTGCTTAATGGAGGGAATATTTGCATCACAACACTATGAATGCATCAATATTGAAAAATTATCAATGCATATGTTGTGAAAATTTAAAAACTTTCAAAAATAAAGAATTCACAAGAACTCAGTGAAGGAATAAAATTTAAAAAAAATAATAAAAAAAATACAACATATGAAAAAGTAGAAGGAAATGTGAAACATAAGATAAACAACAAATCTGTAAACAAATCAACAAAAGAAAATATAAGAATATTTGGACTTCCTGAAAGTTGTGATCAAAAATAGGAACTTGACACAATAATGAAGAAATAATCAAAGAAAATTGCCCTTGAAGACAGGGGAAAGTAGAAATAGGGGGAAAAAATCCACTGATCCCCAGTTCAAAGAGATCTTTTGAAGAAAACACATTGCAGTATTACTGCCAAATTTTGAAAACTACAGAGCCAAAAGAAAAATTTTCGAGAAACAAACAAATGAAGAAACTGAGGAAAATGAAAATTAAACCACTTAACAGATGTCACGGCAGAAAGTGTTTGAGGGCATATGTTAACTCATACCATTCTTACTATAGGTCTAGAACTCTATGCTTTGATCCATCTAGCTGCTAGAGTTTGAATTTGTTTAACTAAAGAAATGTCAACAAAATAGAAAAGTGATCAACAGAGTGGGGAAGTTTGGAAAAGAATATTTAGATCAGAAAGTGCCCAAAGTAAATAAAAATTGTTCTCTTCTGATGATGTTGATTCATATATGTCTATATTGGCAAAGCAAAGACTTTTTTAGAGTTAAACTATTAAATAAATCTTCTTAGTATAAAGATCTCTTTCAAGTAAAAGTTTTGAAATATTTCAAAAAATGAGATAGGCCATACAAAGCTTTCACAGGTCTAAAACAAATGGAAAGATTTATACTTTTTTTTTTTTTTTTTTTTGTTAGGCATGTATACTTCCTATTAAAAAAGGGTATTAGGTAAATTTGCTGTTGATGCTATTGCAGTTCAAAAAAAGCAGAACAATTTTTTTTGTTTACATATGCAGATCAACAAATTTGTGTTGCCCATGGTTGTTATAGACACATCTGGGTCAAAAAGATCATATATTTAGAGATGAAAGATACCTTAGATACCTCAGAGGTCATTTTATTGAAAACTAAGATCCAAGATTGTTAAGTCAAGCTCCACACATAAGAAGTGTTAAAGATAGGATTTGAATATGACTTTTCTGATGACTGAGTCAATGGGTGTGTTTGTTTGTTTCCCATCTGCAATGAAAACAAGACAAACCAAATACTTCTAGAGCATCATCTTGAAATTTGTCAAGGCATCTTCCAGTTTTCCCAAATGTCTTTCCAAAGATTCCTAGCAAAATACATTTTCCCCCAAAGTGTTCTATATTCCTTGATCCTGGGGGAGTCAATGCAAAATCTTTTTTTTTTTTTTATTTGGTTCTGGTGAAAATAACATAGCAAATAAAGAACAATGAAGAAGATGGAATTTTAAATTATCATATTAAATAATTTTATTTGACTCATTCTAGTGTTGCTTTAATTGATAAGCTAAGTTGAGAAAAGTTTGTCTTATCAGTTTACTACTATATAATTTAAAAACTAAATTACTGATTAAATAAGCACCTGTGTGTATATCTATAGAACAAAAATTATAAACAGGAAGCAAGTAATATTTGATTCAGGACTGTCATGTTTTATTATAGTATTTCTTTGTGAAAAACACATTTAATTTACAGTACCTTTTCTGTGTAAATAAACTCTCTTCAGTGTGAAGATATCTGTAGACCTATAATTGAAACATTTTAAGGAGATTATGATTTACTGCTTTTGTGGTTGGACAGAAATTGAATTTATCTCTCTCTTCATTAACCTATATCTTTTTTGAAAATACCAAGAAGTTGCTATTATTTTGCATTAAATTCTTATAAAGGATTTTCTACTGAATATTATTTTAATAGAGTCAAGGGCTCCCATAAGGCTAACTTTATTGTTCATGTACAGAGATCAGAGTAGCTGAGCACATAAATGGGAAGAAAATATAGTGGAAACAAATCACTATGTAGTGATATGATTATGAGTCTAAATTTGCCAATAATTTTCTTTACTCAATGCCACTGGCTAAATTTTTGATAGGGATTGTGGATTAACAACCTGGAGAGTACTTGCTGAGTTTTAGAGTTTCATTTTGTTTTTACTTTTTTTTTTTTTCAGTCCTTAAAAGGCTTTTAGTTAGATATACATTTTTTTCAAAGTTGCTAATTATCCAGTGTATTTTCATTTGTAATCATATAAATATGGTAGAGTATATCAACATAAATAGGGAAAATGATCCCTGATATTCCTTTACACTGACAGTTCTTTTAAGGAAATTGGAGAGGACAAGCAAACAGATATTCATGTTTCTGAGCACCCCTGTTTGAACGTAATGTTTTCAGGCACAGACACATCTTTATTTCCAGGATCTCTGTTTCATAAATAAAAAGGAAAAATACATGATTCATAGAAGCAGAAGCAGCAGATAGTTAATAAAGAATTGGTTGTTAATTTAGATGAACTAGATTTCTATTTTACTTCCAGCATATATTACCTAGGAGACTGTGGACAAAATTACCAAACGTTCCTTAATATCAACTTCCTCATCAGTAAAATGGAATTATAAAAACTATAGCAACTGCTTCAAGGACTCAATGAAATAATGATTTTAAAGTACTTTGAACATTTTAAAGGCTGTTTTTAGTAGAGAGCACTGAACCCTAGAGACAGGAAGACTTGAGTTGAAATCCAGCTTCAGACACTTACTAGTTGTATGACCCTGACCAAGTCACTTCTGTTTAACTTAATTCACTGGAGAAGAGAATGGCAAAACATTTCAGTACCTTTGGTAAGAAAATCCAACGGATAGTAGTGGTGTGTTATGGTCCACAGAATCATAAATAGTTGAACATGGTTGAACAACCAAATAACAACAATATTAGCAAATGCAAATTTCAGTGATGAGAATAAAACTGTTTATTTATATATTAAAATCTTCATATTTTCCCTAGAGGGGAGTAAAGATATGGGGGAAGGCGTGGATAGAAATAGGTATCTAGATGGTTTATTTTTGCATACTTCTTTTTTGGTATTTGAAATCCTGCAGTAAAATCTTATTCCAATAGTAGTTGCATGAATATGATTGAGTCTCTTTAGGGATCTTCAAGCAAAACATACATTGTGTCTATTCCTAATAATATATTTCAAGTGTGCACACAATTATGTCTGCTAAGCTAAATTCAGAAAAGTGGCTGGCCATCAGGTAATAAAAGTGTAGTCCATAGCAACTCATACATTAAAAAAAAAAAAAAAAAGCCAATCTATTACCACGTGCGTGGAATGAAATTGCTGTTTGTTAGGCTGCAGATCAAACAGTGGATAGAGTTGTGGTTCTGAAGCCAGGAAGACTTGAGTTCAGATGTAACTTTAGGCATTTGCTTGCTATGTGACTTGGGCAACTCACTTAATCTATATCTGCCTCAGTTTCCTCACCTACAAAATTGAGTTAGTAATAGCCCCTACCTCAAAAGGTTGTTGTGAGGATCCAGTAAAATAATAACTGTAAAACTCTTTTCACATTATCTGGAAAATTCTATAGCAAGTCCTATAGAAATGGTACTGTTGTTTTTCTTGCCATTAAGGGAAGCATTAATGAAGATGAAATTGTGACTTTCTTGAAAATTTTAAAGGTTTATTCTGGCTTAAATAATAATGAACAAGCAAGCATTTCAATATACAAAAAAAAATCATTAGAAAAATGTGAGGTTTTCTTTAAATTATTCTGAATAATAATAACACATGACATTTCTATAGGCTTTGTACAAATAATATGTTATTTTATCCCTAAGAGGTGGATATCATTATTATCTCCATTTGATAGAACAGAAGGAGGTAGAATGAGATTTGTTGCTTAGCCAGGATCATCTAGCTAGTAAGATTAAAAAAATATATATTCAAAGCTAGATTTGAATTCAGGTCTTCTGAATTATAAGTCTAAGGTCTATCTATTGTGCTACCAGACTACTTCATGTTAAACAAGAGTTAAACCAAAACTGAAGGAACCATCTTTGTTTGTGTCATCTATTTCTCCTCTCTGCCTCTCATACAAACATATACTCTTTCTTTTATAGCCTACTTCACCCAGGTTGGAAGTACAGTGGGCAATGTTTAAAATGAGAACTTTGAAAAGACCTAACTAGACTGCTTTTCCGCCATGAAGTATCCTGTAACTTTTTATGCTCCAGAAGCTCACCCTATGAATGCTGAATTTAAAGCTAACACTTCATTTGCGTAGTCTACTGCAGCTAAGAATTATAGATCCCCAGTTTTTTTTTTTTTAACAGCAATGATTATAATTCTGAGCCATCATATCACTGTGTCCTCTTCACAATTTTTTTCATTTTTCTTCAGCCACATTGAAGTATGAACTTCAGAATAAGTATTTTTAATATAGTGTTATTATATCAAAAGTATTTCTGGAAATAACAACAGAGCAAATGATTCAGGTGCTTCATCTAACAACATATGCAACATGTTGTCCTGTAATGCCCTGCCTCTCTGTTGAGAAAATTGATAGATTAGATGGGAGAGCTATTGGAATACATAGGAGCCATCTGACAGTGGCTGCTGGAGATCCAACCCAGAATCAATTTCCTCTTATGGGAGGATGATACAATGAGACTGAGAGGCAGTTGCATTGTCTGACTTCTCTCCACTTCCCTGTGCCTCCAATTTATCTCATTCCCAGTCCACAACACTTGTGTCAGCAAAGGCTGCCTTGCAACTCCTTCATATGTTATGATCCATAGCTGTGGAGGCTCTCGGACAATTGACCTGTCCCTTAAAAGAGAATGACATATATTAAAATCAGATTTTATTAATAATGACTAATAATAATAGTCATTAGGAGAATATGAATTTTCAATATTAATTTTATGCTCTGTATGTAATACCTTTTTTGCTTTATATAACTCCTAAAGGGATTTATAATAATACAATTCAAACCTGAATTAAATGTAAATTCAACATCACTTAATTTTATTTAATGTAAAATTTTAAACAATGTGACAGATCATTAAACAGAAGCTAGTTCACAGCGATTGAATGTTACCTTTGTTGTTACCCCATGCTAGCTAGCTTGATAGTTTTCCACCTTTTGCTTCATGGTCTGCAACTGTAGTTTAGATTACCTTATTTATTGCTCTCATCAGAATGGTATTAGGCATTCTGATTCATAAATGGATGCCCACAAGCTTTATCTTGTAATACACAAAGAACATGTCCTATTATTGCAGAACAGCTGAGCTTTATTCCCGAAGTGACTTTCAGAATAATAATAATCATTTAAACATGGGTAGCAAAAATGTACTTCATTTTCACAGTAATTTTCAACTCTAAACACATTTAATAATTAAAATGGCTATCTGTAATTCAATAGAAATTAGTTTCAGTTTTAAAAGACTGTCAGTTTAAAAATTCTGCTCTATATAAGAAGGTCTTTCTTAAGTTGATAGTTTGGTCTTCCAAATAAATCATTATTTATATTATTAAGCATAAGAAATGCCATTCTCATTTCTATAAAATCTCATACTTAGATAATTTAATCTTCTGTCCCTATTTCTTATGATTTTAGTACTTATTTTAGGAATTAAGAATTTATGATACCTAAGCAAAAAATAGCTTTCTAGAAATCATATCAAGCATTTATGTTCACATAGAGAATTTAACATTTGGCTCTCTCAAGCTTATTTTCAAGCTAGTTTCAGCACACTGCTGTGTATCAATGTATTGATGCTTTTGTTGTTTCAAAAACACAGTATTACCAAGTAGTTAATGATAATTGTTCAATGAATAATATAAAAACAAATGACTTAAGACTTAAGAAGAATAAGAGATCACAGTGGCTTTTACCAGGTGAGATGAGAATGAAGACTTAAGGAAGGAAGTAGATCCTCTAGAAAAATGTAGGATTTAGGTAGGATGAGAAAGGAATAAATGACATATCAGCTGAGAGAAAACTCATGAGAAAAATCCAAATGGAATTTCACATCTACAACCTGACCCAGAGTAGAAAGGGACTTCATGGGAATACTAAACATGTTAAAGTGATGTGAGGCAAGGTAGGAGGCTATTTCAATAGACTACTAGATAATATATGATCAAGATCTTGGCAGAGGAAATAAAAAATAAGCTATACAAAAATCATGAAGGAAATAATTGTTCCTTAATAATTTCATGTTTGAAAATTATATATATATATATATATGTATATATATATATATATATATATACATATATATATATATATATATATATTAGTATGGGCTTTTAGTGTAAATTAATTTTATATGAATTATCCATAGATCCCTCAATCTCATTTTTTTCCCCACAGTTTCTAGATGCTGTTCAAAGTATAGCCACAAATAAAACAATTCAGTTAGAGGATATATGATTTAAAATAGAGCTATTTGGTGAAATAACATAGTAATAAAAGTCACGACAGAATATTCACACCATCAATCCTTACGTTATTTACCCATAAATATACATAGTCTCAGTAAAAAGAATGGATCCACATATTGATGACACATGAGGCAAATCTACTTGAGAACATATGTATTCAATACACATGAATCACAGGACTATTCATGCTGATACAATGACTACTGAGGGTTTTTGAGAATATTATCAAGATAGGTCTGCTTTCTTTTGGGCACTACTTTTATTGCACCTGTTTGTTTATCACTTTCCTTTCTGTTGGTTATCATATCTCCTCCAATTGGCATATAATTATCTTACTATCATCAGAATATCATCATATTATCATTAGACATTATGATTATCAAGCTTCTTTGCATGGGAAGGCTGTGGTTTTTCAACAAGATTTCCAATTATTATCCTGTGACTTTGTTATTTTATTCAATTGTGGAGATATCTTAATTCCAAACTGATAATCTTCTCTCCTTAATTGGGATGTGCTATTGTTTAAAAAAAAACATAAAAAAACAAAAACTCATTCCTGGGAGAAAATACAACTCTCTTTAGTCATTTTTCATTGTCATAATAATAAATTTTCCTCTTCAATAATGATATTCAAAAAAGGAAATAGTTGATCAGACTAAGATCAGTTCTATTCTTTGAATTCTTATTGAGTATTCTACCCTTTACTGACTTCTTTCTGTCTCAGTTCAATTCTTATCTCATTTATGTTTTAAAACTTATTATAGTGGGGGAGGATTCTCAGAATGTGATAGAGTAGGTTGATAAATTTCATGTTCTTCAGATTTCTGCCACAAAGAGAACTAATTTGCATTTCAAGGCAAACATAGACTGGTTTCAGATCAAATCAAGAAGACTTGAGGCAGAGGAAGGTTCCTCCAGATACAACCAAGAAGATCTGAAGAAAGACCCAGACTGGGAATTAACCCATGTGAAATGCAAACACCTTTGGGCTAGGCCCCTTGAATCACCAATTGGGAAGCTCTGAGGATTGCTGGATGTAGCGGGAGTTTCAGCTGGAACCACAGACTTTTACCTCCCAGACTGTTTGTGTACTCTGGGTCTGAGTCTGGCAGGACTAAGTGAACCTCTGCTAAGTGGAATGCCAGGCCCAGCTGTGCTGCTGAGATAGCCCTGGGCAAGAAGGAACCAGCTCCAATTAGTACAAAGGCAATGGGGTAAAGATGCAGTTGACTGCAAGTATTTTTTAAAGGGGGGAAGAGCTCTTAATTTGAGGTTTGGGTTCTGAAGGAAGAGCTGAGATGAAGTCAGATGTACCAAGCCCCATTGCAGGATTAGAGGTGCTTAAATTAATATCTGTTATTTAAAAAAATGTACTGGCAAAGAAGAAAGAACCCCATCATAGAAACATAGAATATGTAAATCCTTGGATCATTTTAAATGAAGTTACTGAAGTAAAAACAAAAACAAAAACAAAAAAAATTTTATCCCAAAAATAATGTGAAGTGGCTCCCTTCCCATGGCGAATTTATAGCAGAACTCAAAAGAATTTAAAAATTAAATGAGAGACATTGTGGAAAAACTGAAAAAAATCCAAGAAAAACAAAGAAGACTATGAAAGAAAAAAAGGAAGAAAGAAAGAAAGAAAGAAAGAAAGAAAGAAAGAAAGAAAGAAAGAAAGAAAGAAAGAAAGAAAGAAAGAAAGAAAGAAAACTAACATAATGGAAAAGGACATAGAGAATCTCAAAGACAAAAATAACTTTAAAAATTAGAATTTGGAGAAGAAAAAGACAGTGAATCTATGAGAGACCAAGAAATAACAAAACAGATCATAAAGAATGAAAAAAAAAATAAAAGGGGAAACATCTTAAAAGCAAAATGGTAGATCTGGAGAATAGATCAAGAAGAGAAAATATAAGAATAATTGGATTGTTTGAAAAATTTGATGAAAAAAATGACCTTGACACAATATTGCAAGAAATAATCCAAGAAAATTGTTATAGAGTGATAGATCATGAAAGGAAAGTAGAAACAGAAAAAAAATCCACCAATCACCAATGAAATCCTTTGTAGAAAATTGCCAAATTTTGATATGCCCAAATCTAAGAGAAAATTTTGCAAGAAAATAAAAAACAATTCAAATATGCTGGAGCTACAATTAGAAATGTGTAGGATGTATCAGTAGCCACATTAAAAGACCAGAGGTTCTGGCATTATATCTATCAAAAATCAAAAGATCTAGGCATGGCGGGACAGAGCCAAGATGGCGGAGATGGCACACATGACATTCTAAGCATCTCTCATGTCCTCAAGAATTAAATTCATTCTCAAAAATAGCACTTGACTGGTAAAATTCATGAAGATTAGAAGTACAACAATTTACCAGCCAAAGATAATCTGGAAGACCTCCAGAATAGATTTCTACTGAGGGGCCAGGGCAGATCAGTGCAAGCAGAGAGAAAGAAGAGACTAGCATCCAGAGTGGAACAGGGGCAGGGTTGACCTCTGTGGCTAGAAAAGTTATAGAGACAATACTGCCATAGGATGATTGCTCTGCTCTGCCTTAGTTGCAAAGCAGTAGAGCACCAGAGGAATTAAAGCCAAAGGTAGAGAATACTTTAAAAATGCCAGAACCTAACAAAATCTGGCTATACCCACCCAAAACTGAAAGTGACTCAGCACAGACCACAGCACAGTTATGCAGCCACATTCTGCAGCACAGGCCAGGGAAGTCACAAATCTGCACAGCACGGGGGAACATCCTGGAGCACCCTCTAATCTGCACAGTGTGGGGCTTGGCCTGGGGCAATAGAACTTCCTCAGCTTGACTGTGCTTCCCTGGGCAGAGCCACTTCTGATGCCTTGCAGGATTATTCACTGGGCAACTGCTAATACCCACAGCTCCACAACAGGCTTTGGCTGGTGTAGTGACACTTTCACAACTCAGCCTCTAGCCCCAAGGCAGTCATTAATCTGCACAGCAGGGTTATTCCCAGGGCATTCCACAGTTTGGCCATGAAGGCCTGAGTCACTTCTGGTGGGAAACTCTTTCCCAGAGCACTGCCGTATCTTGCTACTCTTTGTAGCCAGTTGGAAGGACAGCTGGAGCCAAACATGTATCTCTGCTTCTTCAGGGGAAACTGGTAATTTCCTGGCCCTGAAGGCACACCATACAGACTTTAAAAAAGGAGTAAAACAATCAAAAGGATGATCAATAACTTCTATACAGAAGACTAATAGCAGACAGTCTCCAGACAATTGTTGGTCCCTAACACAAAAGGCTCTCCTAGAAGAGACTATTAAAAATCTTAAAAGAGAGCTAGAAGAAAAGTGGGGAAGAGAGTAACAACTTCCTGAAATGAGAATTGGAAAAGGTTAAAAAAAAAGTCCCAGGAAATGCAGGGAAACAGAATTTGTGAATTAGAAAAGGTAAAGATATCCCAAGAAAGTAGGATTTATGAATTGGAAAAAATAAAATAACTCACTTTAAAAAAAAATCTGTGAAATGGAAAAAAAAAATTCCATAGAGCAAAAAAACTCATTTAAAAACTCACTTGGACATATACAAAAATAAGTTTTAAAAAAAGCTAATGAAGAAAATAACTCATTAAAAATCAGAACTGAACAAATAGAAGTGAATGATTGAGACATCAAGAATCAGTCAAGCAAAACAAAACAAAACAAAACAAAATTAGGAAGAAAAATGTTAAATATCTATTTGGAAAAACAAGAACTGGAAAATAGATCTAGGAGAGATAAGCTGATGATTATTGGACTTCCCAAAAATTATGAATAAAAAAAGAGCTTAGACACTATTTCACAGGAAATTATCAAAAAGAACTGCCCAGATGTAATAGAACCAGAAGTTAAAAGAAACAATGAAAGAATTCACCAAACACCTTCTGAAAAAGACCCTGAAATAAAAACTCAAAGGAATATTGTAGCCAAATTTCAGAACTATCAGACTAAGGAAAAATATTACAAGTAGCCAAGAAAAAACAATTCAAATACTCAGGTACCACAATAAGGGTCACTCAAGATCTGGCTGCCTCCACATTAAAAGTTTGAAGGGCCTGGAATCTGATATTCCGAAAGGCAAAAAAAAAAAAAAAAAAAAAAAAAAAACTTGGAATGCAGCCAAAAATAAACTACCCAATTAAGCTGAGAATTTTTTTTCCATGGAAGAAGATGGACATTTAATAAATGAATTCCATTTATTTCTAAGGAAAAAAAAAAAAAAACAGATCTAAACAAACAAACAAACAAAAATGATCTCCAAAAATAAGACTCAAGAGAAGCAGAAAAAGGTAAAAGGAACTCTTGAGAATTTTATTTCTGTTGTGGATCTACATAAAGACCATGGGTATAATTTGCTTTTACTGATATAACATAAAAAAAGGAAGTAGAAATGGAAAGGGGATAGTACCAGGAAAAGGGAAAAGGGGAGATAAAAAGAGGGAAACTACATCCCATGAAGAGACAAAGGAAACCTATCATATTTGAGAGAAGTTAGAGAGGGGGAGGAACATTGTGTGAATCTTACTCTCATCAAATTGTCTCAAAGAGAAAATAATTGAAATATTTGTTTTACAGAGAATTTTCTCTCACTTCATTAAAAAGTGGGAGAGGAAAAGGGAAAAATAAAAGAGCAATAAGGGAAGAGAACAAGAAAGAGGAAGGGATTCAAAGGGAGGAGGGAGGAGGAATCCTAAAGAGGGAGAGCTGTGTGTCCAAGTGGGGGCCATAAGTTTAGTACTGGGGAAGTAGGTAAGGGGAGACAAGAAAAAGAAAAGTGTAATCTGGTGATAACATGATGTCAGGAAATACAAAACTAGTAATTTTAACCTTAAATGTGAATGTGATGAACTCTCCCATAAGCAGAGACGGATAGTAGACTGGATCACAAGTCTGAACCCCACAATTTGTTATTTACAGGAAAAAAACATTTAAAGCAGGGATATATATATATATATATATATATATATATATATGTATGTATATATATATATATATATACAGAGTAAAGATAAAAGGCTGGAGTAGAATCTATTATGCTTCAGGTGAAGTAAAAAAAAAAAGCAAGGGTAGCCATCCTTATCTCAGATCAAGCAAAAGCAAAAATTGATATAATTAAAAGAGATAAGGAAAGAAACTATATCTTGCTAAAGGGTAGCATAGACAATGAAGCAATATCAATACTAAATATATATGCACCAAGTGGTATAACATCTAACTTCCTAAAAGAGTTGCAAGAAGAAATAAGCAGCAAAACTATAATAGTGGGAAATCTCAATCTTGTCCTCTCACAATTAGATAAATCAAACCACAAAATAAATAAAAGAAATTAAAGAAGCAAATAGAATAGTTTTAAAAATTATTTATAATAGATCTTTGGAGAAAACTGAATAGTGATAGAAAGGAGTACAATTTCTTCTCAGCAGTTCATGGAACTTATACAAAAATTGACCATATATTAGGACATAAAGACCTCAAAATTAAATGTAGAAAGGAAGAAATAGTAACTGCTTTCTTTTCAGATCATGATGCAATAAAAACTACATTCAACAAAATATTAGGGGCAAATAGACAAAATGTAATTGGAAATTAAATAAGCTCATCTTAAAGAATGATTGGAATTAGGAGCAGCTAGGTAGCACAGTGCATAGAGCACTAGCCTTGAAGTCAGGAGGACCTTAGTTCAAATCTGGCCTCAGACACTTAAGACTTCCTAGCTGTGCGACCCTGGGGAAGTCACTTAACCTCAACTGCCACAGCAAAATGAAAAGTGTTTGTACAAATAAAACTAGTGCAGATAAGATTTGAAGGGAAACAATAAACTGGGAAAATATTTTTACAGTCAAAGCTTCTGATAAAGGCCTCATTTCCAAAATACATAGAGAATTGACTCTAATTTATAAGAAATCAAGCCATTCTCCAATTGATAAATGGTTGAAGGATATGAACATATGAACAGAATATTCTTAGACAAAGAAATTGAAACTAATTCTAGCCATATGAAAAGATGCTCCACATCATTATTAATCACAGAAATGCAAAGTAAGACAACACCTGTCAGATCAGCTAGAATGACAGGGAAACATAATGCGCAATGTTGGAGGGGATGTGGGAAAATAGGGAACCTGATACATTGTTGGTGGAATTGTGAATATATCCAGCCATGCTGGAAAGCAATTTGGAACTATGCTCAAATAGTTATCAAACTGTACATACCCTTTGATCCAGCAGTGTTACGTCTGGGCTTATATCCCAAAGGGATTTTAAAGAAGGGAAAGGCTCCTGTATGTGCAAGAATGTTTGTGGCAGCCCTCATTGTAGTGTCAAGAAACTGAAAACTAAGTGGATGCTTGTCAATTGGAAAAAGGCTGAATAAATTGTGGTGTATGAATATTATGGTATATTATTGTTTTGTAAGAAATGACGAGCAGGATGATTTCATAAAGGCCTGAAGAGACTTACATGAACTGATACTGAGTGAAATGAGCAGGACCAAGATATTGTTGTATACTTCAACAAAAATATTATATGATGATCAATTCTCAAGGATGTGACCATCTTCAACAATGACATGAACCAAATCAATTTCAATAGAGCAGTAATGAACTGAATCAGTTACACCTAGCGAAAGAAGTCGGTTTTTTTTTATTTTATTTAAAATTTTTTTAACTATATATATGCATGAGTATTTTCTTTTTTATAACATTATCCCTTGTA
Organism: Sminthopsis crassicaudata; assembly: GCF_048593235.1. NCBI lineage: Eukaryota > Metazoa > Chordata > Mammalia > Dasyuromorphia > Dasyuridae > Sminthopsis > Sminthopsis crassicaudata. The sequence goes on along the minus strand of NC_133620.1, from coordinate 204,177,445 downwards.
TTCATTTTTCCAAATTATCTTCTCCCTCCCTCTACTCTGTCCCCTTGATGACAGGCAAGCCCATATATTTTACATGTGTTACAATATAACCTATATACAATATATGTGTGTAAATACCATTTTTTTTGTCGCACATTAAGTATTAGATTCTGAAGGTATAAGTAACCTGAGTAGATAGACAGTAGTGCTAACAATTTACATTCACTTCCCAGTGTTCCTTCCTGAGGTTTAAGACTGAACAGTAAAGGTGACACAAAGCCCAGCCAATGGGTCCCGTGGGGCGTGGATATCAGCAGCTGACGTGAAAAGCCCTTGCACTCAAACTGGAAGTATCTGCCCAGAAACTGCGGTCCCTATTTCAAAGGTTCCACTTCTCTGGGATTTCCGTGGCTGAATTCCACAGCCTCCAGCCAAGCCAGGCACTATGTGAATTAGATGTTGCCTTGGGCTGTGTCCCTGCTTTTCAAGCTCTTAACTACCCCCAGGTGAAGCTCCAGGCAGCAGAAGCCAGAGCACTGCCCTGCCGAGATCTGTTAGGTCACTTCCAGATTAGGGTGGTTCTAGTATCTGGCTTTATATTTTAAAGTGGCTTGATTTCTCTTCTGATCTGCTATTTTATAAGCAGAGAAGAGCTAACAGCCTGTGCCAGATTCCTCTATCTCAGTGGCTTCTCTGATCCCATAGCTCTCCCCAGCCCGATCTGCACAGTGTGCTAGTACCTAATCGTGTCTGTGCTGGCCTTTTTCCTTCCTCCCCTGGGAATCAACCTTTTCTGTTGAAACTCCAGATTCTCTTTAGCTGGTAAGTCATGCTTCCAGACCTTGTGGTTTCTATCAGTCCAGCCTTATTTTTTAGGCTGATTTAAATAATTGGTAATGAGGGAAAAAGGGAGCTCACAAAATCGTGTGTATCTTCTCCACCATCTTGGCTCTGCCCCGAAAGAATTCTGGGAGATGACTTTGAACCACTAAATAGAATTCCCAATCCCTCTATTTTTGTTCGCCTGCATTTTTTATTTCTTTCACAGGCTAATTGTACACTATTTCAAATTCCGATTCTTCTTGTACAGCTAAACAACTATTTGGACATATATACATATATTGTATTTAATTTATATTTTAACATATTTAACATGTATTGGCCAACCTACCATCTGGAGCTAGGGAAGGAGGGGAAAAAATTAGAACAAAAGGTTTGGCAATAATCAATGTTGTAACATTACCCATGCATATATCTGGCAAATAAATAAATAAATAAATAAGCAAATAAATAAATAAATAAATTAGATACACATGAAACAATAAAAAAAAAAAAAAAAAAAGAATGATTCGGTGAAACAGCAAATTATAGACACAATTAATAATTTCCCTCAAGATAACAACAATGATGGGACATCATACCAAAATTTGTGGGATGCAGCCAAAGCGGTAATAATGGATAGTTTTATAACTTTAGAGGCTTACTTGAATAAAATACAGAAAGAGAAGATCAATGAATTTGGGATTGCAATATAAAAGGTAGAAAAAGACTAAAAAAAAGCCACAATCAAATACTAAACTTGAAATTCTATGATTAGTAGCCTTGAGGTTCCAGCCAAGATGGCAGCGTGGAGGCAGACAGCTGCCTGAGCTCTGTGCTTTCTCTCAGGACTTACTTCATGACAATCCTCAGAGTTAATGCTTGACCAGAAAAGAAACCAACAAATAATCACCAAGAGAAGACATCCTTGAAATTCACCAGAAAAGGTCTGTGTTTGCTCTGGGGGGGTTGAACAGACTGGGCGCAGACTGAGGGAAGGCAGCCAGAGTGAGACAGACAGCTCACACAGCTCAGACCAGAGTGGGGAAGGGTATGATCTCTGCCATTTCTGTAAAAAGACTTTTACCCCATTGTGGATATTTCATCTTGGCAGCAAGCCAGGAGCAGGGAGAGGGTGTAAAAACCGGAGGTGAAGATTAAAACTCCAGAAAGCTAGCTTCTCTCAGAACTCAGCCAACCCCAACCCCCACCTGGAGTGACTCAGCTCTTTCTCAGAACCTCAGAGCACACACGCAGCGCAGCCATCCCTGTTCCATTAGTGGCTCTCTGCTGCCCTCCCCCCAGTCTGTAGAGGAAGCCCATTAACACCATCCAGCCCCATCCCCCCCAAAACAGAGCAGTTGTTTCTCTTGTCAATTTGTTTTCTTCCATTCTGCTCTTGACAAAATGAACAAAAAATTCAAAAGGGCTCTAACCATTGACAGCTTCTGTATGGAGAGAGAGCAGAATTCAAACACTGAGGAGACTAAAAACAGACTGTTCCCAGAGGAATCCCCTAAGGGGGATATGAGCTGCTTCTCAATACAAAAGAATCTCATAGAGGAAATCAAAAAGGCTCTCACAAGAGAGCTAGAAGATAAATGGGAAAAGGAAAGGGAAGCTTTGAAAGAGAGCCTGGAAAAGTCATCCAGAGTGGATAAAGAGATCAAATCATTGAGAAACAAAATTAGTGAATTAGAAAAGGCAAACAACTCCAAGGAAAACAGGATTAGTGAATTGGAAAAGGTAAACAACTCCAAGCAAAACAGGATTAATGAGCTGGATAAAGAAATAAGCTCTCTAAAAAATAAAATGGATAAAATGGAAAAAAATTCCATAGAAGATAAAAACACAATTGGACAATTACAAAAAGATGTAAAAAAGTGAGTGAAGAAAATTCATCATTGAAAATTAGACTTGAAGAAGTAGAAATAATGACTCAAGGAGAAACCAAGAGATAGTCAAGCAAAACCAGAAAAACAATTGAAAAGAATGTCAAGTACCTTATTAGAAAGACAACAGATCTGGAAAACAGATCCAAGAGAGACAATCTGAGAATAATCTGACTCCCTGAAAAATGTGAGGAAAAAAAGAGCTTGGACAGTATTTTCAAGGAAATTATCATAGAGAACTGCCCAGACGTTTTGGAAACAGAGAGAAAAATAGACATTGAAAAAATTCAGCAATCACCTACTGAAAGGGACCCTAAAATCAAAATGCCAAGAAATATAGTGGCCAAGTTCAAGAACCATCCGACAAAGGAAAAGATATTGGAAGCTGCTAGAAAAAAAGCAATTCAGATGTGGAGGATCCACAATAAGGATAACCCAGGATCTAGCAGCGTCCACATTAAAAGAAAAAAGGGCCTGGAACATGATATTCCAAAAGGCTAAGGTACTTGGTATGCAGCCAAGAATAACTTACCCAGCAAAAATGAGCATCATTTTCCAGGGAAGAAGATGGACATTTAACGAAATAAATGAATTCCATCTATTCTTGATGAAAAAATCAGACCTATATAAAATGTTTGATCTTCAAATACAGAACTCAAGAGATTTCTAAAAAGGTAAAAAGAAATCTTGAGAACTATAGTTCTGCCATAAAAATATGTAAAGAACATATGTATAATTTGTCCTAGAAACTAGAGGTGGAAAGGAAGTTATATCATAAAAAAGTGTCAAGTGGTGGTACGACATCTTATGAAGAGGCAAAGGTAACCTATTATATCTGAGAGAAAGAAAGGAGGGAGATGAACTTAGTGTGTATCAATAGACATATTCGATTTATGGTAAAACTTCTTCCACTTCATTGAAAAGTGAGAGGGAAGTAGTAAGCTAAGGGGAAGGCAATACAGAAATTTTGAGAAAAAGGGGTAAAATAGGGGGAGGAACTTTAAGGTGAGGGAGGGATCCTAAAAATGGAGGGCTGTGAAAAGCAAGTGGTGTTCACAAGTTTATTACTGGGTAGGGGGGTAAGAGGGAAGGAAAGGAGAAAAGCATAAGCAGGGGTTAAAAGGATGCCAAGCAATATAGAATTAGTCATTCTAACCATAAATGTGAATGGGGTAAACTCCCCCATAAAGAGGAAGCAGTTAGTAGACTGGATTAAAAGCCAGAATCCTACTATATGTTGTTTACAGGAAACACCCCTGAAACATGAAATACTGAATACATGAAACCTGAATACATTCAGAATAAAAGTAAAAGGGTGGAGCAGAATCTACTATGCTTCAGGCAGTAAAGAAAAGTAAAGTAAAATCTTTCTTCAGTTAGTAAAATACAAACTATTTTCCTAGCTGAAAATTACCTAACACAATAGAAAAACAGTTTAAAGTAATTGTTTAAAATAAAATGTAGTTTATTTTGTCCAAATATAAACAGTCAGAAATTGCAAAAATGATTTAACTTAAAGTAGGAGCAAAAATAAACAGTATCAATGTTAATCACAGGTAAGACACTACATAATCGATTTTTTTTTTCAAATTCTACTTCCATAAGAAATGTATTCTCCATCTACTAAGGGAGTATTTATAGAGATTAGATCCTGAGGATTTTCCCCATTATTCACTTTGTAAGAATACTAAAATACTCTCCACTGATTCATAAACTGTTTTTTTCCTAATTATTTTAATTCTTTTTGTCCCCTTTGTTTTACTTTTCCTATTTCTCCATTTCTTTTATGATCCGCTTTTTGCCTTTTTTTTCTTCACTTTGAAACTATATGCTTTTCTCATGGTTTTCTATCATCGTTCTAACAGAACTGAGATAAATTTAGAAGTGCTTTCTTGATTTGGGATTGAAGTCTTAAGCAAAATGAATTAGATCTATTTTCAAGTGCCCTACAATAAATTCAGTAATTTGTGTGAACTTAAAATGAAACAAAAAGCTAACTACACTTATTTTTAACAAATGGAAAATTGCAAACTTGTAAGCTTGCAACTATTGTTCATTACAATGACCCTTTTATGATATCCTTTTCAACTTTTTATTTTATATTTTAGGAATACAGTTTTTGGATTATTTGTTAATTTGTCTGCTGTTTCAAAATAAATTTTATCAATTGAAATAAAGACATGGGGAAGGCATAATGTCTATCTTCAAGAATTAGAAGTATTATTAAATAGAAAAGTGATTAGATCTATTATGCTCAGTCTAATAAAGAAGTAAATCCAATAGTTAGGCTTTGGAGAGAAGCAAATTCAGGTAATACAGATCAATCAGTCAATAAACATTTATCAAGTACATACTATGTGTCAGACAATAAGAAGAAAAATATAATTTCTACCCTAAATGGCATCAGTTTTCTTTCAATAGAGGCCTTTAACTGAAAGCTGGATGGTTATTTGCACCTGTTGAGGAAATGAATAATGGTTAGATTTAGGTAGTACTAGACAGCGCTGAAGGATTCTTCCAATTCCGGGATACTTGTAGATTTTATTGATTTATATTCTAACTCATCCCTCTTCTTACCTTAATATTTCAAAGTTGTGTTTCATTAAATCACTATTTTTACAACAAATATCATGATTCCTTTATGTTTTAGTAGAGAGCTTTCATGAACTAATTTTTTTTTTTTTGCTGCATCACATATAGTCTGGTATGTTGTCTCATTATTGTAATTTTCTTGGATATAATTATCAATTGTATCTATAATTTGTTATTTCACCCACTCATTATTTAATATTAAATTGTATAATTCACAACTAATTTTCTTCTGTTTTTTTCCCTGTCCCTTTATTATATGTAATTTTATTGCATCATTATCTGGAAAAGATGCATTTATTATTTCTGCCTTTCTCTGTTTGATTTTGAGGGTCTTTTTTTGCCCTAATACATGATCAATTTTTGTGTAGGTTTCATGTACCATTGAAAACAAAAGTAAATTCCCTTCTATCATCATTCAATTTTATTTTTCAAATTCAAATTTCAAATTTATGGTGAAACTTCTTCCACTTCATTGAAAAGTGAGAGGGAAGGAGTAAGCTAAGGGGAAGGGAATACAGAAATTGTGAGGAAAAGGGGTAAAACAAGGGGAGGAACTTTAAGGTGAGGGAGGGGTCCTAAAAAGGGAGGGCTGTGAAAAGCAAGTGGTGTTCAAAAGTTTAATACTGGGTAGGGGGGTAAAAGAGAAGGAAAGGAGAAAAGCATAAGCAAGGGTTAAAAGGATGCCAAGCAATATGGAATTATTCCTATGTGAATGGGGCAAACTGCCTCATAAAAAGGAAGCAGTTAGCAGAATGGATTAAAAGTCAGAATCCTATTATATGTTCTTTACAGGAAACACACCTGAAACAGGGTGATACATTCAAACTAAAAGCAAAAGTGTGGAGCAGAATCTATTATGCTTCAGTCAAACCAAAAAAGCAGGGGTAGCCATCCTCATCTCAGATCAAGCAAAAGCAAAATTGATCTAATTAAAAGACATAAGGAAGGGCATTATATGCTGCTAAAGGGTAGCATCAATAATGAAGCACTATCAATATTAAACATATATGCACCAAATGGTGTAGCATCTAAATTCTTAAAAGAGAAATTAAGTGAGCTGCAAGAAGAAATAGACAGCAAAACTATAAATAGTGGGAGATAGCAACCTTCCACTCTCAGAATTAGATAAATCAAACCACAAAATAAATAAGAAAGAAGTCAAAGAGGTAAATAGAATACTAGAAAATTTGATATGATAGATCTTTGTCGAAAGCTAAATGGAGACAAAAGGAGTATACTTTCTTCTCAGCAGTTCATGGAACCTATACAAAAATTGATCATATACTAGGGCATAAAAATCTCAAAATCAAATGCAGTAAGGCAGAAATAGTAAATGCATCCTTTTCAGACCACAATGCAGTCAAAATTACATTTAATAAAAAGCCAGGGGAAAATAGACCAAAAAATAATTGGAAACTAAATAATCTTATACTAAAGAATGATTGGGTAAAACAGCAAATCATAGGCATAATTAATAACTTCACCCAAGAAAATGACATTAATGAGTCATCATACCAAAATGTGTCGGATACAGCCAAAGCAGTAATAAGTGGAAGTTTTATATCTCTACAGGCCTACTTGCATAAAATAGAGAAAAAGAGGGCCAACCAATTGAGCTTACAACTAAAATTGCTCAAGAAGGAACAAATTAAAAACCCCCAGATAAACACAAAACTTGAAATTCAAAAAAATAAAAGGTGAGCTTAATAAAATTGAAAGTAAAAAAAAAAAAAAAAAACTATTGAATTAATTAATAAAACTAAGAGTTGCTTCTATGAAAAAAACCAACAAAATAGACAAACACTTAGTAAACCTGATTTTAAAAAGGAAAGAGAAAAGGCAAATTGTTAGTCTTGAAAATTAAAAGGTGAACTCACCACTAATGAAGAGGAAATTAGAACAATAGTTAGCAGCTACTTTGCTCAACTTTATGCCAATCATTTCGATAACTTAAATGAAATGGAAGAATACCTTAAAAAATATAGCTTGCCCAGATTAACAGAGGAAGAAGCAAGTAGTCTAAATAGTCCCATCTCAGAAAAAGAAATAGAACAAGCTATTAACCAACTGCCTAAGAAAAAGTCCCCAGGACCAGATGGATTTACATGTGAATTCTACCAGACATTTAAAGAGCAACTAACTCCAATTCTATGTAAATTATTTGAAAAAATAGGGATTGAAGGAGTCCTACCAAATTCCTTTTATGACACAGATATGGTACTGATACCTAAACCAGGTAGATTGAAAACTGAGAAAGAAAACTATAGACCAATTTCCTTAATGAATATTGATGCTAAAATCTTAAATAAGATATTAGCAAATAGACTTCAGAAAATCATCCCTAGGATAATACACTATGACCAAGTGGGATTTATACCTGGAATGCAGTGCTGGTTCAATATTAGGAAAACTATTAGTATAATTGATCATATTAATAATCAAATTAATAAAAAGCATATGATCATCTCAATCGATTCAGAAAAAGTATTTGATAAAACCCAACATCCATTCCTACTAAAAACTCTTGAGAGTATAGGAATAAATGGACTATTCCTTAAAATAATAACAAGCATATATTTAAAACCTTCAAGAAACATCATATGTAATGGCGATAAACTAGAACCTTTCCCTGTAAGATCAGGAGTGAAACAAGGTTGCCCACTATCACCATTGCTTTTCAATATAGTACTAGAAACTCTAGCATCGGCAATAAGAGCCGAGAAAGAGATTCAAGGAATTAGAGTAGGAAATGAGGAAATCAAATTATCACTTTTTGCAGATGCCATGATGGTATACTTAGAGAACCCCAAAGACTCTGCTAAAAAGCTTTTAGAAATAATTCAGAATTTTAGCAAAGTTGCAGGATACAAAATAAATCCACAGAAATCCTCAGTATTTTTATACATTACCAACAGAATCCAACAGCAAGAGATACAAAGAGAAATTCCATTCAAAATAACAGTCGATAGTATACAATATTTGGGAATATATCTAGCAAAGGAGAGTCAGGAATTATATGAGCAAAATTACAAAACACTTGCCACAAAAATAAAGTCAGATTTAAATAATTGGAAAGACATTCAGTGTTCTTGAATAGGCTGAGCGAATATAATTAAGATGACAATACTCCCTAAACTAATCTATTTATTTAGTGCTATACCAATCAGACTTCCAAGAAACTATTTAAATAACCTAGAAAAAATAACAATAGAATTCATATGGAACAACAAAAGGTCGAGAATTTCAAGGGAAGTAATGAAAAAAAAATTAAGTGAAGGTGGTCTACCTGTACCTGATCTAGAACTGTATTATAAAGCAACAGTCACCAAAACCATTTGGTATTGGCTAAGAAATAGACTAGTTGATCAGTGGAATAGGTTAGATTCACAGGGCATGATAGTAAATAAAATAGCAATCTAGTGTTTGACAAACCCAAAGATCCCAAATTTTGGGATAAGAATTCATTATTTGACAAAAACTGCTGGGAAAACTGGAAATTAGTATGGCAGAAACTAGGCATGGACGCACATTTAACACCACATACTAAGATAAGATCAAAATGGGTCCAAGATTTAGGCATAAAGGACGAAATCATAAATAAATTGAAGGAACAGGGGATGGTGTACCTCTCAGACTTGTGGAGGAGGAAGGAATTTGTGTCCAAAGGAGAATTAGAGACCATTATTGATCACAAAATAGAAAATTTTGATTATACCAAATTATAAACTTTCTGCACAAAGAAAACTAATGCAAACAAGATTAGAAGGGAAGTAACAAATTGGGAAAAGATTTTTACAGTTAAAGGTTGTGATAAAGGCCTCATCTCCAAAATATACAGAGAACTGACTTTAATTTTTAAGAAATCAACCCATTCTCCAATTGAAAAATGGTCAAAGGATATGAACAGACAATTTTCAGATGATGAAATTGAAACTATTTCCACTCATATGAAAGAGTGTTCCAAATCACTATTGATCAGAGAAATGCAAATTAAGACAACTCTGAGATACCACTACACTCCTGTCAGATTGGCTAAGATGTTAGGAACAAATAATAATGAATGTTGGAAGGGCTGTGGGAAAACTGGGACACTGATGCATTGATGGTGGAGTTGTGAAAGAATCCAACCATTCTGGAGAACAATCTGGAATTATGCCCAAAAAGTTATCAAACTGTGCATACCCTTTGACCCAGCAGTGCTACTCCTGGGCTTATATCCCAAGGAAATACTAAAGAAGGGAAAGGGACCTGTATGTGCCAAAATGTTTATGGCAGCCCTTTTCTTAGTGGCTAGAAGCTGGAAGATGAATGGATATCCATCAATTGGAGAATTGTTGGGTAAATTATGGTATATGAATGTTATGGAATATTAATGTTCTGTAAGAAATGACCAATAGGAGGAATACAGAGAGGCTTGGAGAGACTTACATCAACTGATTCTAAGTGAAACGAGCAGAACCAGAAGATCATTATACACTTCAATAATGATACTGTACCAGGATGTATTTTGATGGAAGTGGATATCTTCAACATACAGAAGAGCTAATCTAATTCCAATTGATCAATGATGGACAGAATCAGCTACATCTAGAAAAGGAACACTGGGAAATGAGTGTAAACTTTTATTTTTACCTTCTGAATCCAATTCTTCCTGTGCAACAAGAAATTCGGTTCTACACACATATATTGTATCTACAATATATTATAATATATTTAACATGTATAAGACTGCCTGCTATCTGGGGGAGGGGATTGGGGGAGTAAGGGAAAAAATCTGAACAGAAGTAAGTGCAAGGGATAATGTTGAAAAAAATTACCCATGCATATGTACTGTCAAAAAAAAATTATAATTATAAAATAAAAATAAAAGAATAAAAAAAAAGAAATTCTACGATTAAAAGGAGACATCTATAATATTGAAAGTAAAAAAAAAAACTATTGAAGTAATAAATAAAACTAAGAGTTAATTTTATGAAAAAAACAATAAAATACATACATTCTTGTTAAATTTGATTAGAAAAAGAGAGAGGAAAATCAAATTATTAATCTTAAAAATGAAAAGGTGGAACTTTCCACCAATGAAGATGAAATTCAAAAAATAATAAGGAGTTACTTTGCCTAACTTTATGCCAATAAATTTGATAACTTAAGTGAAATGGATGAGTACCTCCAAAAATATAGGCTTCCCAAACAGAGAGGTAACCGAGGAGTAAGCAAATTGCTTAAATAGTCCCATTTCAGAAAAATAAGTAGAAAAAAAGTTATTAATCAACTTGCTAAGAAAAAAAAAATCCCTAGGACCAAATGGATATACATGTGAATTCTACCAAACATTTAAAGAACAATTAGGCCCAATGCTATATAAACTATTTGAAAGAATGGGGAATGAAGGAATCCTACCAAATTCTTTTTATGACATAGACATTTTACTGATAGCTAAACCAAGAAGGTTGAAAAACGAGAAAGAAAATTATAGACCAATTTACCTAATGAATATTGATGCTAAAATCTTAAATAAGATATTAGCAAAAAATCTACAGAAAATCATTCCCAGGACAGTACACCATAATCAAGTAGTATTTATACCAGGAATGCATGGTTCCTTCAATATTAGGAAAACTATTCGTATAATTGACCATAGTAATAATCAAATTAACAAAAACCCTATGATCATCTCAATAGATGCAGAAAAAGAATCTGATAAAATATAATATCCATTCCTATTAAAAGCACTTGAGAGTATAGGAATAAATAGATATTTCTTTAAAATAATCAGTAGCATCTATTTAAAACCATCAGTAAGCATCATATGTAATAGGAATAAACTGGAACCATTCCCAATAAGATCAGGAGTGAAACAAAGTTGCCCACTATCATCATTACTATTCAATATTATTTTAGAAATGCTAGCTTTGTTACTAAGAGTTTAGAAAGAAATTAAAGGAATTAGAATAGGTAATGAGGAAACCAAATTATCACTCTTTGCTGATGATATGATGATATAATTAGAGAACCCCAGAGATTCTACTAAAAAGCTATTAGCAATAATCCACACTTTCAGCAATGTTGCAGGATACAAAATAAACCCATATAAGTCATCAGCATTCTTATATATCACTAACAAAATCCAACAGTTAGAGTTACAAAGAAAAATTCCATTTAAAGTAACTATCGATAGTATAAAATATTTGGTAATCTATCTGCCAAGAAAAAATCAGAAAGTATCTGAGCAAAAATATAAAACACTTTCCACACAAATAAACTCAAATCTAACCAATTGGACAAATATTAAATCTTCTTGGATTGGGCAAGCAAATATAATAAAGATCACAATACTACCTAATCTATTTATTTAGTGCTATACCAATCAGAATCCCCAAAACTATATTAATTACCTAGAAAAAATAACAATTAATACATATGGAAAAAAACAAAAGGTCAAGAATTTCAATGGAATTAATGAAAAAAAAATCAAATGAAGGTGGCCTAGCTGTACCAGATCTAAAATTATATTATAAAGCAGTGGTTACCAAAATCATTTGTTACTGGCTAAGAAATAGAGTAGTTGATCAGTGGAATATGTTAGGTTCAAAGGATAAATCAACCAACAACTTGAATAATCTAGTGTTTGACAAACCCAAAGACCCCGGCTTTTAGGATAAGAACTCATTGTTTGACAAAAGCTGTTGCAAAAATTGGAAATTACTATAGCAGAAACTAGGCATTGACCCACACTTACCATGATACACCAAGAAAAGATCAAAATGGATTCATGACCTAGGCATAAAGAATGAATAAATAAATTAGAAGAACTTAGCATACTTTACCTCTCAGACCTGTGGAAGAGGAAGGAATTTATGATCAAAGAATAACTAGAGATCATTATTGATTACACAATAGAAAATTATGATTATATCAAATTGAAAAATTTTTGTACAAACAAAACTAATGCAAACAAGCTTAGAAGGGAAGCAATAAACTGGGGAAACATTTTTACAGTCAAAGGTTCTGATAAAGACCTCATTTCCAAAATATATAGAGAATTATCTCTAATTCATAAGAAATCAAGCCATTCTCCAATTGATAAATGGTCAAAGGATATGAACAGAGAGGGGGCAGCTAGGTGGTGCAGTGGATGGAGCACAGCCCTGAAGTCAGGAGAACCCAAGTTCAAATCTGATCTCAGACACTTAACACTTTCTAGCTGTGTGACCCTGGGCAAGTCACTTAACCCCAGCCTCGGGGTGGGGGGGGGGGAAGGATATGAACAGATAATTTTCAGATGAAGAAATTGAAACTATTTCTAGCCATATGAAAATATGTTCCAAGTCATTATTAAAATGCAAATTAAGACCACTCTGAGATACCACTACACACCTGTCAGATTGGCTAGAATGATAGGGAAAGATAATGAGGAATGTTGGAGGAGATGTGGGAAAACTGCGACACTGACATATTGTTGGTGGAATTGTGAATATGTCCAGCCATTCTGGAGAGCAATTTGGAAGTATGCTCAAAAAATTATCAAACTGTTCATTCCCTTTGATCCAGCAGTGTTATTACTGGTCCCAAAGAGATTTTAAAGAAGGGAAAGGGACATGTATGTGCAAGAATGTTTTTCGCAGCCCTCTTTGTAGTAACTAGAAACTGGAAACTGAGTGGTTGCCCATTAACTGGAGAATGGCTGATTAAATTGCTATATGTATATTATGGAATATTATTGTTCTGTAAGAAATGACCAGCAGCATGATTTCCGAAAGGCCTGGAGGGACTTACATGAACTAATGCTGAATGACATGAGCAGGACCAAAAGATCATTATATACTTCAATAACAATACTATATAATGATAATTATAATGGATGTGGGCCTCTTCAACAATGAGATGAACCAAATCAGTTTCAATACTGCAGTAATGAACTGAACCAGCTACACCTAGGGAAAGAACTCTGGGAGATGACTATGAACCATTATATAGAATTCTCAATTCCTCCATTTTTGTCCACCTACATTTTTGATTTCCTTCACAGGCTAATTGTACACTATTTCAACGTCCAATTCTTTTTGTACAGCAAAATAACTGTCTGGATATGTATATGTATATTGTATTTAACTTGTACTTTAACATATTTAACATATGTTGGTCAATCTGCAATCTGGGGGAAGGGGTGGGGGGGGAGTAGGAGAAAAGTTGGAACAAAAGATTTTGCAATTGTCAATGCTGAAAAATTACCCATGCATATATCATGTAAATAAAAAGCTATAATAAAAAATCTAGGCTTGTAGATAAAATATATATCCAGCAAAAGTATCTTTAACATTGAACAAGAAAAAATGGACATTCTATGAACTTGCAGATCTTCAGTAATTCTATGAATCAAATATAAACTTAATAGGAAATTTAACATATAAGACCCAATATCAAAAAAAAAAAAAAAAAAAAAAAACAATTTTAAGATACTCGGTATGGACAAATTGTTTGTGTTCAGTCAGTTTTTAAATTGGAAATGCACAGCATATGTTTAAGATTGACATAAACAATAGGTCAGCTTAAAAGATAGAATGGGATGTAAGTATGTAAAATAGTAATTATGTTATACAAATGTTATATATATATACATACATATATATATGTATGTATATATATATATATATATATATATATATATATATATAATCAAGAAGGTTATAGCACTTTCCACAATCTATAAAGGAATAGGAGGTGAGGCTTAGGTAGATGGGGAAGCAAAAGAAACCAAGAGAGGCATTCATGCATGGGAGATGTTAAGTAATAGCAAGGCAAATTAGAAACAGGATTAAAGCACATAATCAGGATAGGAAAAGGATAGGAAAGGAAAGATTTGTGTGTGTAGGGGGAATGGGAGTGTATGGAGGGAATATGTGTGTATTCTGTATGTATATGTCTATATATGTATACAAAAATATATCCTTTCTTAACTCTAGTTTACTTCGGTTTGGTGGGATGGATAAAAAGGGCAAAAAGTTAAAAAAAATCAGTGAGCAGCAGAGAACTAAAGAACAATTTACAAAGAAGTAAAGAAAGATGAACACTCATTAATATAATTTTATCTACATATATGTATACTTTCTTGATCTGGTAATTGGTTGTCATATATTTTGATTCCTCTCTCATTTTGCTGGAAATTGGTTGTCATATATTTTGAATCCTCCCTCGTTTTGCTGGAGCTATGACAATGTTCTCTTTTGTTATGTTTCATTTTGCTTTGTATTTCTTTTCTGTTTTTTTCTTATTTTTTAAAGAAAATATATTTTTAAAATGCTCATTAGAGTTACTGTCATATTCTACTAGCTAAGCAAATATTCCCAAATATATATTTTTTCAAACAGGAAAAAAAGAAAGAATTAGATATTACTGTGGTAAGTAACCTGTTTTTAGCCTTGCCTGAAGGTGTTTCTATTTTCTATATAAAGAATTTTGTTCTAAATTCAATGTGTAAGTCTGAAAAAAGTTCTTAATTTTGACATACTTATCTCTAGCCACAGTCTAGTCTCTCATGTCTCTCTACATGCATACAATTACCAATTGTACAGAAACCACTGTGGACATGTCTTCAGAAACCAGAGTTCTGAATTTTTTTTCCTATCACTCATTAATACTATACATGGAATTTATGGTATAGCTGTATGGACAAAACATAATTATTCTATGTGCAACATATTTATCCAATTATCTTTGAAGAATAAAGATGGATAATTTGTATGCAAATAATTTCCTGCTCCTCTCCATAAAAGATAAAACTATCTGATATAAGCTAACTGTTTCCAATCATTTAAAATATATTTCAACATTAGTCATATTGATAAAGAAGAAATAGAACAAAAGGAAAATGCCACCCACCCCTGCCCCTCAAAAAATAAAAATGAAAATAGCATGTTTTGACATGCATTCAGACTCCATTAATTATTTCTGTGGATATGGATAGTATTTTCTGTCATGTCTTTTGGAATTGGTTTGGATACTGGTGTAGTTGAGAACTGATCATTGCATATTGTTCCTGTTACTGTGTAAAATTTCCTTCTGGTTCTGGTTGCTTCACTGAACATCATTTCATATAAGTCTTTCCATGTTTTTTTTTTTTTTTTGTTTGTTTTGTTTTTTTGTTTTTGTTTGTTTTTTCTGAAATTTGTCTGCTCATCATTTCTTATAGCACAATAATACTCCATTTTATTTTTATACCACAACCCATTCCCCAAATGACAGTCATCCCTTCAATTTTCAATTGTTTGCCATGACAAAAAGAGCTACTACAAATACTTTATGATATCTTTTAGATATCATAAAAAACATAATCTAAGTCAATAAATATGCAGAGTTTGTTTGCTATCTGTCCATAGTTCCAAATGCCTCTTAGAACAGTTGGATCAATTCAAAACTCCACCAATAATGCCCTAGTGTCCCAATTTTCCCAGATGTTCTCCTAAATTTATGATATTCCTCTTCTATTGTATTAATCCAATAGGTATGAGTTGTTTTCATTTGAATTTTTCTCATCAATAATGATTGAGAATACTTTTAATATAACTAGAGATAATTTTAATTTCTTCATCGGAAAATTGCTTTGGTCACATCATTTGTCCATTTAACAATGGAAAATGACTTCTTATAAATTTAATTCAATTTTGGGGTTTTCAAACAGTAAATTACAATATTCATTTACTACTGGGTCTTATATACCTAATCAATTTCATTGATCCATAATCTTTTCCTTAGCCATTACCAGATTCATTTTATGATTACTATTTTATAATGCATTTTGGGATTTGATATGGATCAATATCTTCCTTTACAATTTTTCCATTAATTGCTTTGATATTCTTGATATTTTATTATTTCATATGAATTTCATATGAATTCACAAATTATACAAAATAATTTTTGGTAGTTTCACTAGTATGATACTGAATAAATAAATTGTAATTTTTATTATATTATATTGGCCTGCACATAAATAATTGATATTTTCCAGTTATTTAGATTTTATTTGTTTGCAAAGTGTTTTGTTTCTGTAGTCATAAAGTTTCTGGATTTTTATTGGCAAGCAGACTCCCCAAATTTATATTTTTAAATTTTTTTTTAAATGAAAAATTTCTAACTCTTACTTTTAGGTTTTGTTTGCAATATGTAGAAATGTTAATGATTTACATGGGTGTATTTTATATCCTGTAATTTTGTGAGTTTTTAATTGTTTCAAGTAGCTTTTTAGTTAGTTTTCTAAGATCCTCTAAGATTATCATTATATCATCAGGAAAATGATATATAACAGATTGGCTATTGTAATTCCTTCAATTTCTTTTTCTTTTTCTATTGCAAAAGCTAACAATTATAGTCCCATCTTGAATAATAGTGACTGCAGCATTCTTACTTCACCTCTAATTTTACTGGGAAGGCTTCTAGCTTATCTATATTACACATAATGATTGCTGATGATTTTAGATTGATACTAGATAACATTTTTAAAGAAAGTTCTATTTATTCTTATGCACTCTAGTGTTTTTATTAGGAACCTGTGCTGTATTTTGTCAAAAGCTTTGTCTGCATCTATTGAAATAATCATCTGATTTCTGTTAGCTTTATTGTTGATACGGTCAATTAGTTCATAGTTTTTTCTAATACTGAACCAGCTCCATATACTTGGTATAAATCCCACTTGGTGCATTATCTGCCAGAGACCCATACCCTCAGGCCCAAGATAATAAACAGCAGCTGTGTCAACATCATTGTACTGGAACTGTTACCCTCACCCATTTCCTGACTCGGGAACTTCATGCCTCACAGAACAACCACAGGATGTTCCAGTTTCAACAAAGAACTGTCAACAGACTTAGGATCCTACGAATCCAGTCACGAGGCCCTTAACCCCCTCCCTAATGCATTGCACAGTGCTTCCCTGTATACGTGGCACTACTGAGCCAACCTATATAAGCTGAATCCTGTTCCTCAATAAAGCTGAGCTGCCTTGAACCCCACAGAGCTGTCTCCCTCCTTATTTCCTTACAGGCTTTTGCCTTACAGGCTTTTGCCTTACAGGTAATGTCCTCTTTCGAGACCCACGATTGAAGACCCGCAGGACGGGTCAATTATCCTTATGATAAATTGCCATAATCTCCTTGGCAATATTTTATTTAATTTTTTTGCATCAATATTAATTGGGGAAATTCATCTATAATTTTATTTTTTTTAGATAACAGCTTTTTAGATAACAGCACCATATTTGCATCACTAATAGAAATTGATAGGACTCCTTTTCCTGTTTGTCTAATATATAACTGTCTAATTATAACATTGTCTAATATATAATACATATTATTTGTTATACTTAATTGTGAAATCCTTGGTAATTTCTTTTTTCCATAGGGAGTTTATTGATGGCTTGTTCTTTCCCCCCTCCAAAAAGGAGTTTATCTTGGCAATTTATATTTTTAAATATAAAAAACATTTTTATATTTATATTTGAAATGAGAAGAAGTTCTAAATAATGTTATTGTTAAAAGAATAATTCTTTGAATGAAATATCTCTGATCAGGATTTGATTCACAAAATATATAGAAAACTGACACTATGTATAAAATCATGTTCCATTAGATCAACAGATAAATAGGATATTAACATATGCTTCTGAAAAAATATTATAAACTAATAACAATTTCAAGGGACTCACTAAGGGCAAATTGATACTTTGTTTAGTATTCATCAAATTGGGAAAGTTAAAAATGGTTGCAAATATATTATCAGATTTGTAAAAGATGTATGGACATAAACCAACTGTTAAGAAATAGTATTTTATTTTTTCTAGAGTCATTTTAAAAGGAATTTCTTTTTCTACTTTCTCTTTTTTATTTTGTTGGTGATATATAAAATATTTTAATATATTTATTAAAAACAATTATAAAATTAGAAAAAAAAAGATAGAAAAGGGAAAAAATAACATTGTCATATGCCTAGCCAAACATCAGGAAGGATACAGAATAATTTTTATTTCAAGAAACAATATATAATAATAGAAGACAATATACTCATGGTTGTCCATTTTTCTTTCTTTCATTGCAGGTAATTCTTTTGTTTTCTGATCTGCACTTTTTACTTTATTCTTTTTTTAACCTCTTTCATACCCCTCCCCCCAAAGAAGGCTACAATTAAATTAATATACACATATATGTATATAAACATGCGCATATATTTACATACATACCTACATCTACATGCATACATATCCCCATACATAGTGCATGATTATATGTATATATATACGTATACATATACATATACACAAGTATTTAAAATATTAACGATTGATATATAATGAAGATTTCTCTCTTGATGGCACCTTTAAGTTTCACTTTGGGATCAATGATCAATAGCTCTACTTTATTCCTAATAAAGTCTATTTCTGATCATTGTTATTGTGTTTGTCTCTTATTTCCCATCTCTTCTACCATTTCTACTTTAATTCTACTCCTTAACTTTCCTTGCTATTACTTAATCTCCTCCCACCATGTAGATCCCTCCCTTATTTTCTCTCCTTGTCTTTTCTCTCCTTCTTTATCCTATTCCCATTAATCTATCCATTTTTTCATACTCCTCTTAGTCTAAGTAGCCACCTATACCCCACCTTATCCTATTTTCTCTCCCTTTGTTTCATTATAGATTTTTGGAGGATGATATACCTTTCATGGTATCTCTCTCTCTCTCTCTCTCTCTCTCTCTCTCTCTCTCTCTCTCTCTCTCTCTTCTCTCTCTCTCTCTCTCTCTCTCTCTCTCTCTCTCTCTCTCTCTTTCTCTCTCTTTTTCTCTCTCTTTCTCTCTTTTTCCCTATTTTACCCATTCCTTATGTGAATAGGTTTGTAAAAATAGCAGTACTCTTCCCCCCCTAATGATTCTGCTTTGATGTAACTAATTAGTATTGGACAATTGCAATGTTTTTTTGGCTGAGGCAATTGGGCTTAAATGACTTGCCCAGGATCACACAGACAGGATGTGTTAAGTGTATTAGGCCAGAATTGAACTCAGATTTTCTGACCTCAAGGATGGTGCTCTCTCCACTATGCAACCTACCTACCCCAACAATTGCAATTTTTAATTTTTCCTAGAAGGCTTTTCTTTTAAGGATCATATCATATAAAGCAGAATTCATTAAAACCATTTGTTATTAACTAAGAAATACAGTGGTGAATCAGTGTAATAGGTTATATAAACATGACACAATAATCAATGGCAATAGTTATCTGGTATTTGATAAATCCCCGAACTCCAGCTTCTGGAATAATAGCTCACTGATTGAAAAATTGCTGGAAAAACTGTACTTACATCTCACACCCTTATACCAAAATAAGGTCCAACTGGGTACATGATTTGAGCATAAAGGGTGATATCATAAGCAAAATGAATAATTGACCTGTCAGATCTTTGGAGAGAAGAGGAATTTGTGACCAAAGAAGAACTAGAGAATATTATGAAAAGCAAAATGGAGAG
This sequence comes from Sminthopsis crassicaudata, assembly GCF_048593235.1. Taxonomy (NCBI): domain Eukaryota; kingdom Metazoa; phylum Chordata; class Mammalia; order Dasyuromorphia; family Dasyuridae; genus Sminthopsis; species Sminthopsis crassicaudata. The sequence goes on along the minus strand of NC_133620.1, from coordinate 204,157,652 downwards.
CTTTGATTACATTGAATTAAAAAGGTATGGGGGCAGCTGAGTGGCACAGTGGATAGAGCACCAGCCCTGAAGTCAAGAGAAACTGAGTTCAACTCTGGCCTCAATCATTTAACACTTCCTGTATGACCACTTAACCCCAATTAGCTCAGAAGGAAAAAAAAAAAGTTTTTTGCCAAACAAAACCAACATAAACAAGATTAAAAGGGAATCAAAGACAGAGAATTGTTTTTTTTACAACCAGTGTTTCTGATAAAAATCCCATTTCTAAAATATATAAAGAATATATAAAATATATAAAGAATACAAGTCAATCCCCAATTAATAAATCATCAAATAATAAGAACAGAAAATTATCAGATGTCAAAACTAAGGCCATTCAAAGTCATATAAAAAAAAAGATTTAAATCACTATTGATTAGAGAACTACTAATAAAAACAACTCTGATAGACCACCTTATACTTCTCATATTGGCTAAGAAGACAGGAAAAGATAATGATAAATATTGGGAGGAAGGTGTGAAAACTGGGACACTAAGGCATTGTTGGTAAAGTTGTGAAATGATCCAAGAACTCCACCCTCTTTTTAAAATTAATTTTATAATTATAACATTTTTGGACAGTACACATGGTAAGAGTTTTCGTAATATGTACTCCCTTCTGTTCTGAATTTTTCCCCTCCTTCCATCCACCCCCTCCCCTAGATGGCAGGCATTCCCATGCATATTAAATATCTTATAGTATATCCTAGGTACAATATATATGTGCAGAACCAAATTTTGTTGTTGTTGTTGTTGCAAAGGCAGAATTGGATTTGAAAGGTAAAAATAACCTGGGGAGAAAAACAAAAAATGCTAACAGTTTACACTCATTTCCCAGTGTTCTCTTTCTGGGTGTAGCTGGTTCTGTCCATCATTGATCAATTGGAATTGGATTAGCTCTTCTCTATGTTGAAGATATCCACTTCCATCAGAATACATGCTCATACAGTATCATTTTTGGAGTGTATAATGATCTCCTATTTCTGCTCATTTCACTCAGCATCAGTTGATGTAAGTCTCTCCAAGACTCTCTGTATTCCTCCTGCTTGACATTTCTTAGAGAACAATAATATTCCATAACATTCATTTTCCATAATTTACCCAAGCATTCTCCAATTGATGGACATCCATTCATTTTCCAGTTTCTAGCCACTACAAAAAGGGCTGCCGCAAACAGTTTGGCACATACAAGTCCCTTTCCCTTCTTTAGTATTTCCTTGGGATATAAGTCCAGTAGTAGCACTGCTGGGTTAAAGGGTATGCACAGTTTGATAACTTTTGGGGCCTAATTCGAGATTGCTCTCCAGAATAGTTGGATTCTTTCACAACTCCATCAACAATGCATCAGTGTCCCCGTTTTCCTACATCCCCTCCAACATTCATTATTATTTGTTCCTGTCATCTTAGCCAATCTGACAGGTATATAGTGGTATCTCAGAGTTGTCTTAATTTGCATTTCTCTGATCAATAGTGATTTGGAACACTCTTTCATATGAGTGGAAATAGTTTTAATTTCATCATCTGAAAATTGTCTGTTCATATCCTTTGACCATTTATCAATTGGAGAATGGCTTGATTTCTTATAAAATAGATTCAATTCTCTGTATATTTTGGAGATGAGGCCTTTATCAGAACATTTAACTGTAAAAATGTTTCCCAATTTGTTAATTCCCTTCTAATCTTGTTTGCATTAGTTTTGTTTGTGCAGAAACTTTTTAATTTGGTGTAATCAAAATTTTCTATTTTGTGATCAATAATGGTCTCTAGTTTTCCTGTGGTCATAAATTCCTTCCAGCTCCACAAGAGGTAAAGTATCCTATGTTCCTCGAAATTGTTTATGATCTCATTCTTTATGCCTAAATCATGGACCCATTTTGATCTTATCTTAGCATATGGTGTCAAGTGTGGCTCCATGCCTAGATTATGCCATACTAATTTCCACTTTTCCCAGTAGATTTTTGTCAAATAATGAATACTTATCCCAAAAGTTGGGATCTTTGAGTTTGTCAAACCCTAGATTGCTTTTTTTTCACACTATCTTGTCCTGTGAACCTAACCTATTCCAGTGATCAACTAGTCTATTTCTTAGCCAATACCAAATTATTTTGGTGACTGCTGCTTTATAATATAGTTCTAGCTTAGGTACAGCTAGGCCACCTTCATTTGATTTTTTTTTTTCATTATTTCCCTTGAAATTCTCAATCTTTTGTTCTTCCATATGAATTTTTGTTGTTATTTTTTCTAGGTCATTAAAATAGTTTCTTGGGAGTCTGATTGGTATAAGCACTAAATAAATAGATTAGTTTTAGGGAGTATTGTCATCTTAATTATATTCGCTCACCCTATCTAAGAGCATTTAATGTCTTTCCAATTATTTAAACATGACTTTATTTTTGTGGCAAGTGTTTGTAATTTTGCTCTTATAATTCCTGACTTTCCTTTGATAGATATATTACCAAATATTTTATACTATCAACCGTTATTTTGAATGGAATTTCTCTTTGTATCTCTTGCTCTTAGATTGTGTTGATAATGTATAAAAATGCTTAGGATTTATGTGGATTTATTTGGTTTCCTGCAACTTTGCTAAAATTCTGAATTATTTCTAATAGCTTTTTAGCAGAGTCTTTGGGGTTCCCTAAGTATACTATCATGTCATCTGCAAAGAGTAATAGTTTGATTTCCTCATTTCCTACTCTAATTCCTTGAATCTCTTTCTCAGCTCTTATTGATAAGGCTAGCGTTTATAGTACTATATTGAATAGTAATGGTGATAATGGGCAACCTTGTTTCACTCCTGAACTTACAGGGAAAGGTTCCAGTTTATTGTCATTATATATGATGTTTACTGACGTTTTAAAATATATGCTCATTATTTAGGGGGCGGAGCCAAGATGGCGGAGAGGAAACACACGACTCAGTGAACGTCCTCACTCCCTCACAACCAATTAGATAAATTAAGTCTCAAAATTAGCTCAGGACTGATAGATACCACAAGGACTGGAAGCACGACTTACCAGCTGAAGAGAATCTGGAGTTTCAACAGGAAAGGTCAGTTCTCAGGGGAGGAATAAGAAAGACCAGCACAGACGGTGGGGTAGAGGCACACTGCGCCCATTGCGCTGGGAAGGGCTCTGGGATCAGAGAAGCCACTGAGGTAAAGGAATCTGGCACAGGCTGTTAGCTCTTCTCTGCTAATTATTTAGCAGTTCAGAAGAGAAAGCCAAAATATTTTAAAACTCAGATTAGATTTTCCCCGGACCCTGGGGGTGACTCAGGCACAGATCTCAGCACCAGGGGGTGTGGCCTCAGCTACCTCCTGAGAATAGTTAAGAGACTGACAAGTGGGTGGATACGGCCCAAGGCAACACACACTGCCTAGCTTAGCTGGAGGGAGTGGAACTCAGCTCCAGGAAGTCCCAGAGAAGCGGAACCTTTGAACTAGGGACCATGGTTTCTGGCAGACACTTCCAGTTTGAGCGCAGGGGCTTCTTACATCACCTGCTGCAGACACCCACTCCCCACCCGGACACATAGGCTGGGCTTCTTGCTGTCTTCACTATTCTACGCCCTCGAAGCACAGTAGTGCTAATCACCTCTGAGGCACTCCCAGGGAGAGGGTGGGGAACTCTCTCCCAGAGCTCTCTCTTAGCTCAGGCTCAGGAGCCGCTGCATCCATCCGGTCTGGGAGGAAGCTGGTAAAGAAGTAAATAATTTCCTACCCCAGAGACAGACCCCAAAAGATTTTTTTTAAGTATGAGCAAAAAAGCTAGAAAAACCATAGATTCCTTCTATACAGAGAAAGAGCGGGTATCCAACCCCGAGGAAGTTGACAGCAGAGAATCAGATAACAACCTAAAGGGGAACGATTCCTGCCCCCCATCACATAACTCTCTCCTAGAAGAAGCTCTTAAGAAATTGAGGGAGATCGAAGAAAAATGGGGAAAAGAAAGGGATGTTATGATAGAGAATAACAATGTCCTGAAATTAGAGTTGGAAAAAATAAAGAATTCACAGGAGATGCAGGGAAACAAAATTAGTGAATTAGAAAAGGTTAAAAAAACACAGGAAAGTAGGATTTCTGAATTGGAAAAGATAAAAAAGTCTCAAGAAAATAGAATTTCTGAATTGGAAAAAGAAAATAATTGTCAAAAAAAAAATTAGGGAAATGGAAAAAAAACTCAATAGAGCAAAATAATTCATTTAAAAACGAAATTGGGCATTTACAAAAAGAACTAAAAACTGTGAAAGAAGAAAATAACTCCTTAAAAGTCAGGATGGAACAAATAGAAATGAATGATTCACAGAGAACCCAAGAATCAGTCAAACAAAACAAAAAAAATGAGAAGCTGGAGAACAACGTCAAATACTTACTGGGAAAATCTATAGACCTGGAAAATAGATCTAGGAGAGATAATCTGCGGATTATTGGACTTCCAGAAAACTATGACCAAAAAAAGAGCCTAGATTCTATTTTACAGGAAATTATCAAAGAGAACTGTCCAGAGATAATAGAAACAGAAGGGAAAGTAGATGTGGAAAGAATTCATCGAACTCCTTCTGAAATAGACCCCTAAAAAAAGAACACCACGGAATATTGTGGCTAAGCTGCAGAATTACCACACAAAGGAGAAAATCCTGCAAGCAGCTAGAAAAAAACAATTTAAATACCAAGGTGCCACAATAAGGGTCACCCAAGATCTGGCTGCCTCCACATTAAAAGATAGAAGGGCCTGGAACCTGATATTCCGAAAGGCAAAAGATCAAGGACTGCAACCAAGAATGAACTACCCAGCTAAGTTTAGCATCTTTTTCCATGGAAGAAGATGGTCATTCAATGAAACAGAGGAATTCTATATGTTTCTAAGAAAAAAACCAGACTTAAACAAAAAATTTGATCTACATCCACAAGACTGAAGAGAAACAGAAAAAGGTACACAGAACCCTTGAGAACTGTAACTTTATTGTGGGTATATAAAAAATACTCAAGGATAATTTGATTTTACTGATATAAAAGAAAAAAAGGGGGGTGTGGTAAAGGGAAGGAGGTCGGTTCAGAAAAAGGGGAAGGAGTGATAAAAAGAGGGAAACTACATCCCAGGAAGAGACATAGAAAATACACCATATCTGAGGGAACTTAGTGAGGGGGAGAATCATTGTGTGAATCTTACTCTCATCAGAAGAGGCTCAAAGAGTAAATAATTAACATATTTGTTTTTCAGAGAATTTTCTCTCACCTCATTAAAAGGGGGGAGAGGAAAAGGGGAAAGGAAAAGGAGAATAAGTGAAGGGACTTGGAGGGAGGGGGGAGGGATCCTAAAAAAAAAAAAAAAAAAAAAAAAAGAGGGAGGGTTGCGCGTCACAAGGGGGGTCTGTAAATTAAATATCGGGGAGGGGGATCAGGGGGGTCAAGGGAAAAAAGTATAATCTGGGGATAATACGATGGCAGGAAATACAGAATTAGTAATTTTAACTGTAAATGTAAATGGGATGAACGATCCCATCAAACGGAGACGGATAGCAGATTGGATCAAAAAGCAGAACCCTACAATATGTTGTCTACAGGAAACACACTTAAAGCAGGGAGATACATACAGAGTAAAGGTAAAAGGTTGGAACAGAGCTTATTATGCTTCAGGTAAAGCCAAAAAAGCAGGGGTAGCTATCCTTATCTCAGATCAAGCAAAAGCAGAAGTAGATCTCGTTAAAAAAGATAAGGAAGGAAACTATATCCTGCTGAAAGGTAGCATAAATAATGAAGCCATATCAATACTAAACATATATGCACCAAGTGGTATAGCATCTAACTTTCTAAAGGAAAAGTTAAGAGAACTGCAAGAAGAAATAGACAGTAAAACTATAATAGTGGGAGATCTCAACCTTGCACTCTCAGATTTAGACAAATCAAACCACAAAACAAACAAGAAAGAAATTAAAAAAGTAAATAGAACATTAGAAAAACTAGGTATGATAGACCTTTGGAGAAAACTGAATGGCAATAGGAAGGAATATACTTTCTTCTCAGCAGTTCATGGATCCTATACAAAAATTGACCATATATTAGGACATAAAGATCTCAAAATTAAATGTAGGAAGGCAGAAATAATAAATGCCTTCTTCTCAGATCACAATGCAATAAAAGCTACATTCAGTAAAAAGTTAGGGGTAAATAGACCAAAAAGTAATTGGAAACTGAATAATCTCATCTTAAAGAATGACTGGGTGAAAGAGCAAATTATAGAAACAATTAACAATTTCACCCAAGATAATGATAATGATGAGACATCATATCAAAATCTTTGGGATGCAGCTAAAGCAGTAATAAGGGGAAATTTTATATCTTTAGAGGCTTATTTGAAGAAAATTGAGAAAGAGAAGATTAACGAATTGGGCTTACAACTTAAAAGGCTAGAAAAAGACCAAATTATAAACCCCCAACCAAAAATTAAACTCGAAATACAACAATTAAAAGGAGAAATCAATAAAATTGAAAGTTAAAAAACTATTGAATTAATAAATAAAACCAAGAGTTGGTTTTATGAAAAAGCCAATAAAATAGATAAACCTTTGGTAAATTTGATCAAAAAAAAAGAAAGAGGAAAATCAAATTGATAGTCTTACAAATGAAAAGGGGGATCTTTCCACCAATGAAGAGGAAATTAGAGAAATAATAAGGAGTTACTTTGCCCAACTTTATGCTAATAAATTTGATAACTTAAGTGAAATGGATGACTTTCTCCAAAAATATAGGCTCCCTAGATTAACAGAGGAGGAGATAAATTGCTTAAATAGTCCCATTTCAGAAAAAGAAATAGAACAAGCTATTAATCAACTCCCCAGGAAAAAATCCCCAGGGCCAGATGGATTCACATGTGAATTCTACCAAACATTTAAAGAACAATTAGCCCCAATGTTATATAAATTATTTGAAAAAATAGGGGATGAAGGAGTCCTACCAAACTCCTTTTATGACACAGACATGGTACTGATACCTAAACCTGGTAGATCGAAAACTGAGAAAGAAAATTATAGACCAATCTCCTTAATGAATATTGATGCTAAAATCTTAAATAAGATATTAGCAAAAAGACTTCAGAAAATCATCTCCAAGATAATACACTATGATCAAGTAGGATTTATTCCAGGAATGCAGGGCTGGTTTAATATTAGGAAAACTATTAATATAATTGACCATATTAATAATCAAATTAATAAGAACCATATGATCATCTCACTAGATGCAGAAAAAGCATTTGACAAAATCCAACATCCATTCCTACTAAAAACTCTTGAGAGTATAGGAATAAATGGATTATTCCTTAGAATAATCAGGAGTATATATTTAAGACCGTCAGTAAGCATAATATGCAATAGAAATAAACTGCAACCTTTCCCAGTAAGATCAGGAGTGAAACAAGTTTGCCCACTATCACCATTACTATTCAATATAGTACTAGAAACGCTAGCCTCGGCAATAAGAGCCGAGAAAGAGATTCAAGGAATTAGAGTAGGAAATGAGGAAATCAAACTATCACTTTTTGCAGATGACATGATGGTATACTTAGAGAACCCCAAAGACTCTGCTAAAAAGCTACTAGAAATAATTCAAAATTTCAGCAAAGTGGCAGGATACAAAATAAATCCACATAAATCCTCGGCATTTTTATATATCACTAACAAAATGCAACAGCAAGAGATACAAAGAGAAATTCCATTCCAAACAAATGTTGAGAGTATAAAATATTTGGGAATCCATCTACCAAAGAAAAGTCATGAATTATATGAGAAAAATTACAAAACACTTGCCACAAAAATAAAATCAGATTTAAATAATTGGAAAGACATTCAGTGCTCTTGGATAGGCCGAGCGAATATAATAAAGATGACAATACTCCCCAAACTAATCTATTTATTTAGTGCTATACCAATCAGACTCCCAAGAAACTATTTTAATGACCTAGAAAAAATAACAACAAAATTCATATGGAAGAATAAAAGGTCAAGAATTGCAAGGGAACTAATGAAAAAAAACTCAGAGGAAGGTGGTCTAAGTGTACCTGATCTAAAGCTATATTATATAGCAGCAGTCACCAAAACCATTTGGTATTGGCTAAGAAATAGACCGGTAGATCAGTGGACCAGATTAGATACAAAGGACAAAAAAGGGTACATCTATAGCAATCTAATCTTTGACAAACCCAAAGATTCCAACATTAGGGATAAAAATTCATTATTCGGAAAAAACTGTTGGGAAAACTGGAAATTAGTATGGCAGAAATTAGATATGGATCCACACTTAACACCATATACCAAGATAAGATCAAAATGGGTCCATGATTTAGGCATAAAGAGGGAGATAATAAATAGATTAGAGGAACAGAGGATAATCTACCTCTCAGACTTGTGGAGGAGGAAGGAATTTATGACCAGAGGAGAACTAGAGATCATTATTGATCACAAAATAGAAGATTTTGATTACATCAAACTAAAAAGTTTCTGTACAAATAATACTAATGCAAACAAGATTAGAAGGGAAGTAACAAATTGGGAAAATATTTTTAAAAACAAAGGTTCTGACAAAGGTCTCATTTCCAAAATATATAGAGAACTGACCCTAATTTATAAGAAACCGAACCATTCTCCAATTGATAAATGGTCAAAGGATATGAACAGACAATTCTCAGAGGAAGAAATTGAAACTATATCCACTCACATGAAAGAGTGTTCCAAATCACTACTGATCAGAGAAATGCAAATTAAGACCACTCTGAGATACCACTACACACCTGTCAGATTGGCTAAGATGACAGGAACAAATAATGACAAATGTTGGAGGGGATGTGGGGAAACTGGGACACTAATACATTGCTGGTGGAGTTGTGAAAGAATCCAGCCATTCTGGAGAGCAATCTGGAATTATGCCCAAAAAGTTATCAAACTGTGCATACCCTTTGACCCAGCAGCGCTACTACTGGGATTATATCCCAAAGAAATACTAAAGAGCGGAAAGAGACATATATGTGCCAAAATGTTTGTCGCAGCTCTTTTTGTTGTAGCTAGAAACTGGAAGATGAATGGATGTCCATCAGTTGGAGAATGGTTGGGTAAATTGTGGTATATGAAGGTTATGGAATATTATTGCTCGGTAAGAAATGACCAGCAGGAGGAATATAGAGAGGCCTGGAGAGACTTAAATCAACTGATGCTGAGTGAAATGAGCAGAACCAGAAGATCACTGTACACTTCAACAACAATACTGTATGAGGATGTATTCTGATGGAAGTGGAAATCTTCAACATAAAGAAGATCCAACTCACTTCCAGTTGATCAATGATGGACAGAGGTAGCTGCACCCAGAGAAGAAACACTGGGAGGGGAATGAAAATTGTTAGCACTAATATCTGTCTGCCCAGGTTGCATGTACCTTCGGATTCTAATGTTTATTGTGCAACAAGAAAATGATATTCGCACACATGTATTGTACCTAGACTATATTGTAACACATGTAAAATGTATGGTATTGCCTGTCGTCGGGGGGAGGGAATAGAGGGAGGGGGGGTAAATTGGAAAAATGAATACAAGGGATAATATTATAAAATATATATATATATATATATAATAAAAAATATATATATATATGCTCATTATTTTAAGGAATAGTCCATTTATTACTATATTCTCAAATGCTTTTTAGTAGAAAGGGATGTTGGATTTTATCAAATGCTTTTTTTGCACCTATTGAGATGATCATATGGTTTTTGTTAATTTGGTTATTGATATGGTCGATTATGCTAATAGTTTTCCTAATATTTAAACAGCCGTGCATTCCTGGTATAAATCCTACTTGGTCATAGTGTATTATCCTGGGGATGATTTTCTGTAGTCTTTTTTGCTAATATTTGATTTAAGATTTTAGCATCAATATTCATTAGGGAGAGTGGTCTATAATTTTCTTTCTCTGTTTTCAGCCTACGTGGTTTCAGTATCAATACCATGTCTGTGTCATAAAAGGAATTTGGTCGGACTCCTTCAATCACTATTTTTTCAAATAGTTCAAGTAGAATTGGAGTTAGTTGTTCTTTAAATGTTTGGTAGAATTCACATGTAAATCCATCTGGTCATTGGGATTTTTTCTTAGGGAGTTAGTTAATAGCTTGTTCTATTTGTTTTTCTGAAATGGGACTATTTAGACTATTTACTTCTTCCTCTGTTAATCAGGGCAAACTATATTTTTGAAAGTATTCTTCTATTTCATTTAAATTATCAAATTTATCGGCATAAAGTTGAGCAAATTAGCTCCTAACTATTGTACTAATTTCTTCTTCATTAATGGTGAGTTCTCCCTTTTCTTTTTTAAGACTATCAATTTTTTTTTCCTATTTACTTTATTTAATCAGATTTGCTAAGGCTTTGTCTATTTTGTTGGTTTTTTCATAGAACGAACTCTTGGGTTTATTAATTTAATTTTTTTTTTTTTTACTTTCAATTTTATTAATCTCACCTTTTATTTTTAGAATTTCATGTTTTGTGTTTGTCTGGGGGTTTTTAATTTGGTCCTTTTCTAGCATTTTTAGTTGTAACCCCAATTCATTGACCTTCTCTTTCTCTATTTTATGCAAGTGCACCTCTAAAGATATAAAACTTCCCCTCATTACTGCTTTGGCTGTATCCCACACACTTTGGTATGATGTCTCATTATTATCATTTTCTTGGTTGAAGTTATTAATTATATCTATGATTTTCTGTTTCACCCAATCATTTTTTAGTATGAGATTATTTAGTTTCCAAATATTTTTTGGTCTATTTTCCTGTGGCTTTTTATTGAATGTCTGAAAAGGATGCATTTACTATTTCTGCCTTACTGCATTTGATTGTGAGGTTTTATGTCCTAGTATATGATCAATTTTTCATAGGTTCCATGAACTGCTGAGAAGAAAGTGTACTTTGTTCTGTCTCTATTTAGCTTTCGCCAAAGATCTATCATATCAAACTTTTCTAGTATTCTTTTTACCTCTTTGACTTCTTTCTTATTTATTTTGTGGTTTGATTTATCTAATTCTGAGAGTACAAGATTGAGATCTCTCACTATTATAGTTTTGCAGTCTATTTCTTCTTTCAGATTTCTTAATTTCTCTTTTAAGAATTTGGATGCTGCATCACTTCGTGTGTATATGTTTAATATTGATTCTGCTTCATTATTGATGCTACCCTTTAGCAAGATATAATGCCCTTCCTTATCTCTTTCAATTAGATAAATTTTTGTTTTTCCTTGATCTGAGATGAGGATGGGTACTCGTGCTTTTTTGGCTTCAACTGAAAGATAGTAGATTCTGCTCTACCCTTTTTCTTTTATTCTGAATGTATCACCCTGTTTCAGCTGTGTTTCCTGTAAACAACATATAGTAGGATTCTGGATTTTAATCCAGTCTACTAACTGCTTCCTCTTTATGGGGGAGTTTACCCCATTCACATTTATAGTTAAAATTACTAATTCTATATTGCTTGTCATCCTGTTAACCCCTGCTTATGCTTTTCTCCTTTCCTTCCCTCTTACCCTGCCTCCCCAGTATTAAACTTGTGAGTACCACTTGCTTTTCACAGCGCTCCCTTTTTAGTATTCCTTCCCTACCTTAAAGTTCCTCCCCCTAATTTTCCCCTTTTTCTCACAATTTCTGTATTCCCTTCTCCTTAGCTTACTCCTTCCCACCAACTTTTCAATGAAGTGGAAGAAGTTTCACCATAAATCCAATATGACAATTGATACACATTATGTTTATCCCCCTCCTTTCTTTCTCTCAGATTTAATAGGTTACCTATGCCTCTTTGTGAGATGTAGTACCACCATTTTACCCATTTTTATGATATAATTTCCTTTCCACCTCTGGTTTCTAGGACAAATTGTACATGTGTTCTTTACATATGTTTATAGCAGAAATATAGTTCTCAAGATTTCCTTTTATCTTTTTAGAAATCTCTTGAGTTCTGTATTTGAAGATCAAACATTTTGTGTAGATCTGGTTTTTTCATCAAGAATAGATGAAATTCATTTATATCGTTAAATGTCCATCTTCTTCCCTGGAAAATGATGCTCATTTTTGCTGGGTAAGTTATTCTTGGCTGCATAAAAAGTTCCTTAGCTTTTTGGAATATCATATTCCAGGCTCTTTGTTCCTTTATTGTGGATGCTGCTAAATCCTCTGTTATTCTTTGTAACATGCCCTACTGGCAGTTACAATTACTAAGTCTATTCTAGGCCCAATAGAGTACCTTTGACCTTTGCAGTGTCAACTCTACCTGGCTCACCTCCTTTGATGACTTCAAAGGTCTCTGGCCACAATCTCTTGAATTTATAGTTTAATAACCAGTCGCTCACTCAAGAACAGCCACGTGTAATCTTAAAAGCCTTTATTATATCTATTCACATAATGCCCTGACTTGCTTCTCTGACTTCTTAACTCCTTTGTGAATACCCTGCCTGATGACCCACATGTTCCAAAATCCTTACCTCTCGGCTATCCATCAGCTTGACTTGACTACCCCAGGCTAGGAGCCAGGTTAAAAAGGGTGACTGCTGTCTTCAGTGGGGTTATAAAGGGCCTGTGAAGTCACACACACAGCCAACCAGTGAGAGAGCTACCACCCATTATGAAGCTATCTCAATATGGCCAGGATCCCACCCACAGGGCAGTCCTATATCCACAGAGATTATGTCTGGGCCACTCAAATGTCCTGTTGTGCTGTGCCTACCCATTTAAAGGGCACTTACAATTCCCTTCTCTTGTTTTGTGGGAACCAGACATCTCATCAAGCTAAACTTTTAGCAGCGGCTATAGTTCACTTGATCCATGAGATGACAGAGTGTTATGCCCAAGGAGGTACAAAGCAGCAGATCAGTAAACAGAAGTATGACAATGAGAACTAGGCTCATCAGTGGCCCAAGTGTTCAACCCATTCGTTAAAGTCACACTCAAAGAGATAATAAGCCAAAGAGGTTGGATGCCAAGAGGGTAGGATGTCAACACTGAGGTGGGAAGTCAACAAGATAAAACATCACAATTCTAGTTACATTTATCACAATTCTAGACCAATTCTAGTTTCTCACAATTCTCTATTGCACTTTTCACAATTCTAGAGCAATTCTAGCTTATCACAATTCTCTATTGCACTTTTCACAATTCTAGAGCAATTCTAGTTTCACAGGTGCACATAAGCAAAGTCTTGTCCAGTAACATTGTCTCAATAACAATGGCAGGTGGGTGTGTTGGTTTTTCACCCACTAATTTAAAAGCATATTCCTTCAATAGAAAGCATAGAGCAAAGCCTCTCCCCAGGCAATAATGGCAAGTAGCCACAGGAGGAGCAAGCAGGCCCATTGTCCATTTACAGTCTTTATGTTGCATATCACCCAAGACAGTCCATTTCAGCTGCTACACTGGAACTTTGTCTGCTGTCTCTGGTGTCACGGTCAGGGGGGGACATTGCTGCCATCAGTGTCTGGAGGGCTGCTGACATCTGGCTGGTCCCTCTGGGCTGTTTTCTGGTCCTTCTCTTGGATCCCCAGGTCACAAATGTCTCTGGTGGGGATGAACTCTGCTGTTCGATCTGAACTTAGAATGAAAAGAATATACCCGGGGTCCCAAAATCTGTCCCAACTTTGGCCTTTCCAAATGCCATCTGGGCCTTTCCACATTATTGTGGAAAGAAAGTTCTTTTCAAACAGATGAACAAAAGTCAGACAGTCTGTCACTTAGCTGAATTTTCTGTGTGTGCCAGAAGTGCATTGCTAAAGTCAATTGCAAAGAATTTAAAAATGTAAAACTGAAATAATTTTAAAATGTAAAACCAAAATAACTTAGTAATGTAAAATCAAAATTCTTTAAAGATGTAAAATCAAAATAACTTAAAAATGCAAAATCAAAAGAATTTAAAAATGTAAAATCAAAATTTAAAAATTGCAAGCAATTACATATATGTATTGCCACATCTTGTGCATATCCCAAAATTCCCTTCTCTTGTTTAGAGAAGATCTCGATGATATCGTTTGTCCAGTAATGACTTGACTGGTAGGATTATAAGAAATGCCAATGGAATGGGCAAAATCAAATTCAATGTAAAAACATCTAAAAGCAAAATATTCATAAGCCAATCCATAACCTGTCTTAAATGCAAGTGAGATTCCTATAATGGAAAAAAGGTTTATCACATGCCTAGCTGCTTCTCCAGATTGGATTGAATCCATAATGTCCATTGGTCTTAAATTAAATTTCAAACCATAAGGCTTTTGTCTTATAAGGAGCATAGGAGAGTGAAAAGAAAGATAAGCTGTGTAGCCTTCTGCCATGCTCTTAGCTTCCTCTTTGGTTAACATAATTTGCAAATATAAGACTATAGCAACCTGATTATAAAAGATATGATTTGAAGGTCTACTCTAAACGGACATATAGGGTATATTTATCTGAGTGCTTTCTCACTCACTCTTGAAGTTCTTAAAAGAGCTGATACCTTTTCAGTGGTCTGCCACTCATACAAATGAAAAAAGGACACTCAGCTATGAAAGCTTCAGCCCATGATATCCCTGATTTCTTTTTCCTAAAATCAAAGTTTGAATTATACCAAATTGGACCTCAGGAGTGTGAATCAACACATCTGATGTTACTTCTCCTCCTGGGTCAAAGATCACACAGTCTATTTATTCTAGTGATTAAAACAGCAATTTTCCAAGCCATTCTAAAAATACTCATAGGGGGTTGGGAAATCAAGCCCACCTGTGGAAGTAGAAACTCCACAAGGTAAGAAAAGAGGAGTTTCAACTCTCCAAAGACTATCCTAGCAGTTTTACAAGTATAAAACTCCACTCTCTCTAACTGCAAGGTCTTATGCTTGTAAGGTTTCTTAGAAATTAACTGAACAGGACTTTCAGCCAAGACAGTGGCATGGAGGCAGACAGTTGCTTGAGCTCCACATTTTCTCTTAGGACTTACTTCAAGACAAGCTCCAGAGTTAATGCTTGACTGGAAAAGAAACCCACAAATAATCACCAACAGAAGACATCCTTGAAATTCGCCAGAGAAGGCCTGTGTTTGCTTGGGGGAGAGTTGAACAGATTGGGTACAGACTGAGGGCAGGCAGCAAGAGTGAAAAAGGCAGCTCACACAGCTTGGACCAGAGGGGGGAGAGGTGTGACATCTGATGTTTCTGTGAAAAGACTTTTTCCCCAATGTGGATGTTCACTCTTGGCAGGAAGCCAGGAGCAGTGGAGATGATACACCAGAGGTGAAGAATAAAACCCCAGAAAGTTAGCTACTCTCCAGACCTGGCCATCCCCACCCCCACCCCCAACCAGAGTGACTCAGCGCGATTCTCAGAGCCACAGAGCGCAGACACAGCACAGCCATCACTGTCCTGTTAGTGCCTTGCTACTGTCTCCCTCAGTCTAGAGGAAACTCGGTTACACCATCCAGCACCATCCCCCACCCAAAACAGACCAACTGTTTTTCTTGTCAATTTGTTTTCTTCTATTCACTCTCTGACAAAATGAACAAAAAATTTAAAAGGACTCTAACCATTGACAGCTTCTGTATGGAGAGAGAGCAGACTTCACATACTGAGGAGACCAAAAGCAGATTGTCTCCAGATGAATCCCTTAAGGGGGATATGAGCTGCTCCTCAATGCAAAAGACGCTCATAGAGGAAATCAAAAAGGCTCTCACAAGAGAGCTACAAGAAAAATGGGAAAAGGAAAGGGAAGCTTGGCAAGATAGCCTGGAGAAGTCATCCAGAGTGGATAAAGAGATCAAATCATTGAGAAATAAAATTAGTGAGTTGGAAAAAGAAAACAGCTCTCTAAATATTAAAATGCATGAAATGGAAAAAAAATTCCTTAGAAGAAAAAAACTCATTTAAAAACTCAATTGGACAATTACAAAAAGAAAAAAAAAGTGAGTGAAGAAAATACATCACTGAAAATTAGACTCGAAGAAGTAGAAATAATGACTCAAGGAGAAACCAAGAGATAGTCAAGCAAAACCAGAGAAATGAAAAAATTGAAAAGAATGTCAAGTACCTTATTAGAAAGACAACAGATCTGGAAAACAGATCCAAGAGAGACAATTTGAGAATAATCTGACTCCCTGAAAAATGTGAGGAAAAAAAGAGCTTGGACACGATTTTCAAGGAAATTATCATAGAGAACTGCCCAGACGTTTTGGAAACAGAGGGTAAAATAGACATTGAAAAAATTCATCGATCACCTACTGAAAGGGACCCTAAAATCAAAATGCCAAGAAATATATTGGCCAAGTTCAAGAACCATCAGACAAAGAAAAAAATACTGGAAGCTGATAGAAAAAGGCAATTCAAAAATGGAGGAGCCACAGTAAGGATAATCCAGGATCTAGCACTGTCCACATTAAAAGAACGAAGGGCCTGGAACATGATATTCCAAAAGGCTAAGGTACTTGGTATGCAGCCAAGAATAACTTACGCAGCAAAAATGAGCGTCGTTTTCCAGGGAAGAAGATGGACATTTAACAAAATAAATGAATTCCATCTATTCTTGATAAAAAAAACCAGACCTACATAAAATGTTTGATCTTCAAATACAGAACTCAAGAGATTTCTAAAAAGGTAAAAAGAAATTCTTGAGCACTTTACTTCTGCCATAAAGATATGTAAAGAACACATGTATGATTTGTCCCAGAAATGAGAGGTGGAAAGTTAATTATATCATAAAAAAGGGTAAAGTGGTGGAAATATATTTCATGAAGAGGCAGAGGTAACCTATTATATCTGAGAGAAAGAAAGGAGGGAGATGAACATAGTGTGTATCAATAGAAATATTGGATTTATGGTGAAACTTCTTCCACCTCATTGAAAAGTGAGAGGGAAGGAGTAAGCTAAGGGGAAGGCAATACAGAAATTGTGAGAAAAGGGGGTAAAATAGGAAGAGGAATGTTCAGGTGGGGGAGGGATATTAAAAAGGGAGGGCTGTGAAAAGCAAGAGGTGTACACAAATTTAATACTGGGGAGGCAGGGTAAGAGGGAAGGAAAGGAGAATAGCATAAGCAGGGGTTAACAGGATGGCAAGAAATATAGAACTGGTAATTTTAACTATAAATGTAAATGGGGTAAACTCCCCCATAAAGAGGAAGCAGTTAGCAGACTGGATTAAAAGTCAGAATCTTACTATATGTTGTTTTCAGGAAACACACCTGAAACAGGGTGATACATTCAAAATAAAAGTAAAATGATGGAACAGAATCTATTATGCTTCAGGTGAAGCCAAAAAAGCAGGAGTAGCCATCCTCATCTCAGATCAAGCAAAAAAAAAATTGATCTAATTAAAAGAGATAAGGAAGGGCATTATATCTTGTTAAAGGGTAGCATAGATAATGAAGCAGTATCAATATTAAACATATACACACCAAGTGGTGAAGCATCTAAATTCTTGAAAGAGAAATTAAGAGAGTTGCAAAAAGAAATAGACCGCAAAACTATAAATAATGGGAGACCTCAACCTTGCTCTCTCAGAATTAGATAAATCAAACCACAAAATAAATAACAAAGAAGTCAAAAAGGTACATAGAATACTAGAAAAGTTTGACATGATAGATCTTTGGCAAAATCTAAATGGAGATAGAAAAGAGTATACTTTCTTCTCAGCAGTTCATGAAACCTATACAAAACTGATCATATACTAGGACATAAAAACTTCAAAATCAAATGCAGTAAGGCAGAAATAGCAAATGCATCCTTTTCAGAACACAATGCAATAAAAGCTACATTCAGTAAAAAGCCAGGGGAAAATAGAACAAAAAATAATTGCAACCTCAATCATCTCATACTAAAGAATGATTTTATGAAACAGCAATTAATAATGTCACCCAAGGAAATGACAATAATGAGATATCATACCAATATGTGTGGGATACAGCCAAAGTTTTTTATCTCTATATGCCTACTTGCATAAAATAGCAAAAGAGAGGGTCAACAAATTGGGCTTACAACTAAAATTGTTAGAAAAGGAACAAATTAAAAACCCCCAGACAAACACAAAACTTGAAATTCTAAAAATTAAAGGTGAGATTAATAAAATTGAAAGTAAAAAAAAAAAAAAAAATGTCAGAAACTAGGCATGGACCCACATTTAACACCACATACTAAGATAAGATCAAAATGGGTCCAAGATTTAGGCATTAAGAACGAAATCATAAATAAATTAGAGAAACATAGGTTAGTTTACCTCTCAGACTTGTGCAGGAGAAGGAATTTGTGTCCAAAGGAGAACTAGAGACCATTATTGATCACAAATTAGAAAATTGTGTTTACACCAAATTAAAAAGTTTCTGCACAAACAAAACTAATGCAAACAAGATTAGAAGGGAAGTAATAAATTGGGAAAACATTTTTACAGTTAAATATTCTGATAAAAGCCTCATCTCCAAAATATATTGAGAATTGACTCTAATTTATAAGAAATCAAGATATTCTCCAATTGATAAATGCTCAAAGGATATGAACAGACAATTTTCAGATGATGAAATTAAAACTATTTCCACTCATATGAAAGAGTGTTCCAAATCACTATTGATCAGAGAAATGCAAATTAAGACAACTCTGAGATACCACTACACTCCTGTCAGATTGGCTAAGATGACAGAAACAAATAATAATGAATGTTGGAGGGTCTGTGGGAAAACTGGGACACTGATGCATTGTTGGTGGAGTTGTGAAAGAATCAAACCATTTTGGAGAGCAATCTGGAATTATGCCCCAAAAGTTATCAAACTGTGCATACCCTTTGACACAGCAGTGCTAATACTGGGCTTATATCCCAAAGAAATACTAAAGAAGGGAAAGTCACCTTTATGTGCCAAAATGTTTGTGGCAGCCCTTTTTGTAGTGGCTAGAAACTGGAAAATGAACGGATGTCCATCAATTGGAGAATGCTTGGGTAAATTATGGAAAATGAATGTTATGGAATATTATTGTTCTCTAAGAAATGTCCAGCAGGAGGAATACAGGGAGTCTTGGAGAGATTTACATCAACTGATGCTGAGTGAAATGAGCAGAAATGGAGATCATTATACACTTCCACAATGATACTGTATGAGCATGTATTCTGATAGAAGTGGATATCTTCAATGTAGAGAAGAGTTAATCCAATTCCAATTTATCAATACAGAATCAGCTACATCCAGAAAGGGAACACTGGGAAATGATTGTAAACTGTGAGCTTTTCTTTGTTTGTTGTTGTTGTTGTTTTTCTTCCCAGATTATTTATACCTTCCGAATACAATTCTTCCTTTGCAACAACAAGAACAAAATTCGGTTCTGCACTTATATATTGTACCTAGGATATACTATAAGATATTCATATGTATGGGAATGCTTGCCATCTAGGGGAGGGGTTGGAGGAAAGGAAGGGAAATATTCAGAACAGAAGTGAGTACAAGGGATAATGTAAAAAAAATCACCTATGCATATGTACTGTCAAAAAAAGTTATAATTAATAATTATAAAAACTAATAATAAGAAAATAAAAAAAACTAGAAAAACCCTATTGAATTAATTAATAAAACTAAGAGTTGGTTCTATGAAAAAAAAAACAACAAAATAGACAAACCTTTCATAAATCTGATTAAAAAAAGGAAAGAGAAAAAGCATATTGTTAGTCTTGAAAATGAAAACGGAGAAATCACCACTAATGAAGAGGAAATTAGAACAATAGTTAGGAGCTACTTTGCTCAACTTTATGCCAATAAATTCAATAACTTAAATGAAATGGAAGAATACCTTCAAAAATATAGTTTGCCCAGATTAATGGAGGAAGAGTAAGTAGTCTAAATAGTCCCATTTCAGAAAAAGAAATAGAACAAGCTATTAACCAACTCCCTAAGAAAAAATCCCCAGGACCATATGGATTTACATGTGAATTCTACCAAACCTTTAAAGAACAACTAACTCCAATGCTATATAAACTATTTGAAAAAATAGGGATTGAAGGAGTCCTACAAAATTCCTTTTATGTCACAGATATGGTAATGATACCTAAACCAGGTAGATTGAAAATTGAGAAAGAAAACTATAGGCCAATCTCCTTAATTAATATTGATGTTAAATCTTAACTAAAATATTAGTAAAAAGACTTCAGAAAATCATCCCCTGGATAATACATTATGATCAAGTAGGATTTATATCAGGAATGGAGGGCCGGTTTAATATTAGGACAACTATTAGTTTAATTGACCATATTAATAAGCAAATTAATAAAAACCATATGATCATCTCAATAGATGCAGAAAAAGCATTTGATTAAATCCAACATCCATTTCTATTAAAAACACGTGAGAGTATAGGAATAAATGGACTATTCCTTAAAATAATAAGGAGCATATATTTAAAACTGTCAGTAAACATCATATATAATGGCAATAAACTGGAACCTTTCCCTGTAAGATCAAGAGCGAAACAAGAATGCCCACTATCACTATTACTATTAAATATAGTACTAGAAACGCTAGCCTTGGCAATAAGAGCTGAGAAAGAGATTCAAGGAATTAGAGTAGGAAATGAGGAAATCAAACTATTACTCTTTGCAGGTGACATGATGATATACTTAGGGAACCCCAAGGACTCTGCTAAAAAGCTATTAGAAATAATTTAGACATTTAGCAAAGTTGTAGGATACAAAATAAATCTACATAAATCATCAGCATTTTTATACCTTACCAACACAATCCAAGAGCAAGAGGTACAAAGAGAAATTCCATTCAAAATAACGGTTGATAGTATAAAATATTTGATAATATATCTATCAAAGGAAAGTCAGGAATTATAAGAGCGAAATTACAAAACACTTGCCACAAAAATAAAGTCAGATTTAAATAATTGGAAAGACATTGAGTGCTCTGGTGTTTATACCTTCTCTGCTGCTCCTGGCTTGCTGCCAAGACAGAATATCCACTCTGGGGTAAACGACATTTTGCAGAAAGGAAATGCATCCCTTCCCTCTCCAGTCTGAGCAGTGTATGCTGCCTGCTTTGCTCTCTCTACTTGCCCTCAGTCTGAGCCCAGTCTGTTTGTCCCCTCCCCCGAGCAAACATAGACCTTTTCTGGTGAATTTCAAGGATGTCTTCTGTTTTTGATTATTTGTGAGTTTCTTTTCCGGAGAAAAAGCAGAGCTCAAGCAGCTGTTTGCCTCCACTCTGCCATTTTGGCTGGAAGTCTCCACCCTCTTGTAGGTGCCCATAATCAACAACTACCTTGCTCTACTGCTTCTTCATTCACTAGATTTGGTGGTTCCTTTTCACCCAGGGCTGTGTCTCTGTAGCAAAGTTAGTTCTGAGTCCTGGAAGACTGAGGAAATCTCATCTTCCCACTTGGTCTGTTAGGGGAAAGTTCCTGTGATTTGGGTTGATGATATCTCAGAACCCAGCTAGTCCTATAGTTCCCTGCTTGATGTTTCTGAGGAGCTAGCCTGGATGTGTTTATACTTCACATCAGTTAAATCTTGGTCCAGGGATCTTTTTTCTAGAATTGTCTCAGGAGGACCCCTGTTATGCCCTCAGTCTTATGGGTCTTTAACTACTTTATCCCTGACCTGCAATTTTGTTTTGTTTGTGTGGGAAATCTGGAAAGCTTGGAATGTTTTTAACCTACTCTGCCATTCTCTTGGAATCTTCCCCAATATCAAATCTTGATGATTTGTGTGGGTTTCTTTTATATACTGAAGTTTTGATAATTATGTCAAGTTAATTCTATAAGATCTCTATATATACCATTATGCCATCTGCAAAGAGAGATAATAATGTTTCCTTATTAGCTGTTTTTCTTTAATTTTGTGTCTTATTTGTTTAGTTGAGTATTTTAAATTTGTACTTTTCCTAGTTTTTTAGGTTGCATGTACAAATCATTAATCTTGTCTTTTTTCTGTTTTATTGGTGTATCTAAAGATATAAAATTTCTCTTAAGTATTGATTTAACTGAATCCCTGAAATTTGACATGTCTCACTGCTGTCAGTCTCTTTAATGAAATTAATTATTGTTTCTATTATTTGTCCTTTGACTCACTCATTTTTTCAGATTTAATTATTTGATTTCCAAGTAAAAATTTATCTGTCTTTCCATGGCTATGTAATTTTATTTAATTATGATTAGAAAAAATCCTAATATTTCTGCTTTCCTACATTTGGTTGTGAAGTTTTCATGTCCTAATACTGGTCATTTTTTGTGTAGATGCCATATACCACTGACAAAAATGTATGCCCCTTTATCTCTCCATTCAATTTTTCCCAGAGGTTTAATGTAACTATTTTCTAACATTTTGTTTATTTTCTTAATGTCATTCTCATGTTTTTTCTTTTTTTTTCTTTTTAGATTTATCTTATCCTTAAAGGTGAGGTTGAGATTCCCCTTACTAGTATAGTTTTATTGTAACTCATTTTTCCTGGAGCCTTCATATATAGAAACTTTGACATCTTTGTCCTTTTCTGAATTTCTGCTTTAATCTTCCTTGCCATAGTAACTTTTAAGATAAGGATAATTTTTTTTAAACTTCTGAGTCTATTTCTTGAATTTAATTTTATGTTAAACTTGGGCTCTGCTTCTGGGATGTATTGGGCATTGTCCCAGGTTGCAGGCTGCTATTTTCAGAGCTAATTCTGGTGACTTGTAGGTTTTCATTTCTTCCAAGCCAGTAGGATGTAAGAAGAGGTTTGATCACTCCTGCCTTGGGTGGCACTCTGATTTGTGAGCAAACATAAGCATTCTTTTCTATCTTGGGCTTGTGACCAGTATCCCTGTTCCCTTGTGGCTGCATACTCTAGTACTATAGTGAGTGTTTTTTTTTTTTTGGTTTTTTTTTTTCCACTTTTGCACTATGACTGGGATCTGTGACTCAGACGCTTATTTGGGCAATTCAACCAAATCCTTCATCAGGTGCCAATAAAGTGTCTCCTGTAAACTCCTTCTGACCAGTTGTCTGGCCTTCTTAACATCTGTGGACTGAGAACTAAAAGAATTGTGCTACTGTTTCTGTTATATCCAAGGATTATACTGGCTTTCTGCCATAGGCACTACAGCTGGTTTGTGCTAACATGCTGGGCCTCACTGCCAGCTTGCCAGGGCTGCCTGAGAAGGATTGCATTCCACTCTCACTTCAGAGAGACAATCTTCTTTTCTAAATTATCTCAGACTAGAAAATCATTTCATTCTGTCCTTTTGTTAATTCTTCCACTGAATAATTTCTTCTGCATGTTATTTTAAAGTTGTTTGGAGGGGAAGTTGGGAGAGCTTGGGCAAGTTTCTAACTTAAGTCAACATCTTGGCTCCAACACCCTTTTGAAACATTATATCCACTATTCCACATACTTGTCTTACTAAACATAAAAACAAAACAAAAGTTTCTCAGAAAGAACTCATAATCTAATAGTAGAAAAGTGAAATATATACAGAAGAGAAATTGCAGATAATGTAATAGAGAAGGTACTAGTTTAAGGGTTTTTTTGGGGAAAGGCTTATTAAAAAATATGATTTCACTTGGAATTTAAAGGAAGTAAAGAGTGCCAGGAAATGGAGATGAGGAGAGCTTTCCAGGAAAGGAGCATATTTGATGAAAATAAAAGGATGGGGTATTAAAATAAAGTATCTTGTGTATAGATTAGTAAGGAGTCCATTGTCAATAAATAACAAGCCTTGAGGAGACAGGAAGGAGAATATGGTATAGCAAGCTGGAAAGGAAGTAAGTGGCCAGGTTATGATAAGAAATGTTAATTTGATAAGGGATGATTCTCTGGTGAGATTGAGGGAGAATAATTCAGTGCATAGTCTAAATTGATATAAAAACAAATGATATCAAATATATTAAATAATTATTTTTCATAAAACGATAGTAAGTTTTCAAATAATCAATTTCTTTTAATAGTGATTTTAGTAGAAATATGATACAATAAAAATAACACCCATAATTATAGCAAAAATGTTCTCTTCAGTTTCTACATATTAAGACTTTTTGAACCAAAAAATTAGGTCAAAGACATGTTTTGGAGCTTAACTAAATGATAGCTACATAACTCTTTTGAGAGATAAATTAATAATTTTGTTTTGTTACTGGCAAGTGTTGACATTTGCTTTGGTGTGCCCTTCTTTATTGCCTGTACACACATCTTAAATTTCCTATGAAATAAACAGTATACAAAAAGCATTCTTTCATTCTTTTTCCCCCTTCACCTTTAGCTATTTTGTTAGAAAAGCAAGAGTGAATGATGGAATAGCTTGCTTGCTTCAAGTGGATGGAATGATGATAGCAGACAACAGAGAAAAGACAGATCTCCACTCTTCATTTCTTTCTTCGTTGCAATGGACAATGGTCCTCACACTAGAGAGAATAATGAGTATTTGATACCCAAGAGTAGAAAGGCAATAGAAAAAAGGCCTCTGTTCCAGATGCATTACTTTATCAGCGTATGAGAAAAAGCCAAAGTTGCCCTCCCATCCTCTTTCTCTTTTCTATTTGAATAGGTATACATGTAATGTGAGTGGATATAAAATGAATAGACTATATAAAACTGAGCTAAATTCTTTTTTTTTTTTTTGATAGCAAGAATCACATTCACTCAAAACTGTATCTAGACTCAAACAGTAGTTTTAATTCTTTAAAATCATCAAGGTAAGAAGTCTCCAAAGTAGGGAACTGTGCTTTACCCTGTGCCATTGGACATTTCTCTCAAGTACAAATGGAAAGTTCCTAAGTTCATCAGATTTATAGAAGATTCAAACGTAAACATGATAGCTATCACATTGAATGACAAAGCAGGATCCAAAACGATCTGCTCAGCCAAGAATACTGGGTTAACCCAAATAAAATCAAGTTTAAGATGATCATGGTAGTGAATATCTGTATTTCTTTAAGAGGGGCTAAGACTGGAGGATGTCTTGAATTTTATAGTTGAACTGTAATATGCTAAACCAATTGGATATTAGCACTAGATCCCTTATTGTATTGTGACCCCTGGAGGAATGAACTATCTGATTATATACAAAGAAATTGAATGGAAGGTGAATTGAAACATGTAAAAACTGAGTAAATAAAGACTCCCTGTTGATCAATAGTGGGAATAGTAGATCTGTGAGTAGTCACTGCAATTCTAGCCTGTGGAAGATAGGGAGACTAGGTGAGCAGCAGCAACAATAGCAGTAGCAGCAATGTTCAGTATGCTTAAGTTTAAAGTCTTACAATTACATTATTAAAAAAAAAAGTGGAGGGCAGATTTGGCTAGATGGGACGTGTTCTAAAAATTTCTAGGCGTATATTGTATTTCAAGCTCAAAATGATTTAGTTGTGTGATACAGTATCCTCCCCCTCCTGCCACAAATGAATTATTTCTTGAGTTTCATGGTGGAGGACATTTCAGGAATAGAGAGATGACCATTCTTCTCTGCTCCTATCAAACCTTATTTAGAGGTCTGGATTCATTCCTGGGTGGCAAGTTGACATTGATAAGCTCGAGAATGTATAGAGGAGAAAAACAAGGAAGGTGAAGAGAATTAAGTACATTCATTTGAGGATCAGCTCAAGAAACTGGGCACATATGACTTGAAAAAGGACACAAGATGGAAGTGCTAAATTATTTGAAAGGGTATCAAAAAGAGAAAGAAGTATTGGATTTGTTTTATTTGACCCCATAGAGCAGAACCAGGAGTAATGGGCAGAATTTGCAAACAAGCTAATTCAGGACTGATGTCAAAATAATGTATCCCAAACAGTTAAATTTGTACCAAAGCAGAATGGGGTATCTTAGGAGATGATAATTTCCCTCTACCTGCAATTCTTTAACTGATACTAATATTCTTGCATTCCTTCCTGGAGATAGTCTATTTCTTGTTCTTATTCTTTTTTACTTGCGAACCTAGACATCTTAAATGCTTTCTTTCTTTACCATTTTCTCCCTTTCTGGTTTTCTTCAAGAATTGCCTCAAATATTTTGCAGCAGGTCTTTTTTGTGCCCACACTCCTGGTTTATTTCCTCTGATATTACCTTTTATCTATCTTACTTATTTCTATGTGTTCATAGTTATTGAACTATGCTTTTTCAATATTCAGTTCAATACACAGACTATCATATGTTGTCTTTTTCATCAGAAGATAAACTTGTTCAAGACAGAACTAATTCTTGTCTTTATTTGCATACCTAAAGCTTAGCATAAGTCCTGGCACATAGTAAGCACTAAATGAATTCTTATTGACTATTCTTCTAGTGACTAAAATATTCTTCTGCTTCTTAGCAAATTGGAATTAATTTTATAGTCAAGAGGACTGGAAAGGATATGGTTGGCATTATTTGCTTTATCCAGCACTGCCAATAAGAGCAAAAAAGGCTTTGATCACTTTGTTATCTCCTAGAATGTGGTCATTCACATGGGTCTGCCTACCCCCCTGGACTAGCCATTTAACAGGGTTATGCCCTTCTGATGCCAGCTTGGACTCCTTAATCATTGCAGCTGTCCCACTAAGTTAATGCTGCTGGCTGACTGCCATGGCTGCTTAGAGTGTGGCTGCTGCATGATAAGAGTGAGTCTCAAACACAAAAAAAATCCTGTGAATATTGGGTAGACTTGACTTTTGGGAAGAAAGCTTGAGAATTCTATAACATCTGTGAAGTACTTTGTGCTTCTTGAAGAAGAAACTTTAATACAATGTAATATCTTTATAATCCAAGAGATTATGAAAGTGTAGTGAAGGATTTTTTTTATCCTATAACAGATTAATCTTTGACAGAGTGAGGGGCAAGTGCAAGAGTGCCAATACAATTGCCAATTATGCTACTGAAGAAATAGATGCTACAAATGAAAAAAAAAAAGCTAGGTCATATAGATTACCATTTAATTCTTGTGATTTAGAACACAAAGAGTGAAGAAGAAAAACCATAGCATGAAACATAAACAAAGATACTACTCTTCTTTCTCTTTTATAAGATTGTTATTTTGAATATGTACATAAGTATCAATTTTTTTTTGGGAAAGCCCCCAATATTTCCTGGTACAGATGAAATATATTTAAATATAATCATTAAATGTTTAGCAAAATAAAAAATATTATAAAATACAGAAAATGCTGATTTGTAGTTTTTAATTCAATTTTCAAGCTGCTGAAATCCATTTTTTGCTTGAGTGTGTTCTACAAGAATAATCAAAGGAGCCCACAATTTATAAGTAAATTTTGCTTTGTAAATGTTGCACTTGAATTCCAAGCACACCCTTGTTCTCAATAACCTAGAATCTTACATCCTTAGACTCCTTAGTTTAGGGATGTCTCAAGGAGAGAAGCTCTGTTGAGGATTATATTTATATTTAATAGTTTTTAAAATATTCATTTATAAAAAGCAATTTCACAGAGCCAAGATGGAGGAGAGAAGAAAGGAATTTGTCTGAATTCTCCTCAGTTTTCCTCAGAAACAATGCTAAAACAGGCCTCTAAATGTATTCCATAGTTAGAGAACCCACAAAAAATTTAGGGTGAAACAATTTTCCAGCATAAGATATCTTGGAAATACTTCAGGTAAAGTCTGTCTCACTTGTATAAAAGTCAAGTGTGGCCCAACACAAGTATGAGACAATAAATTCAGCAAGAAGATCTTACCATAGCACAGACAGCAGCAAAGGTATCTCTAACCTAGCTCAGCCTGCCAGTGACTCAACAGGCCAACTGTGACACCTCCAACCCAACTGCAGAAGGCAAATTTTTAGCTCCTTAAAGCATTACCACAACAAGTGGGACTAGGCCAGGCCAACCAAATACAATGAGAAAGATGGCAGCATCTCTGACCCAAGTGCAGAAGACCATTGAGAGGTCTTTGTCCCCTTGCAAAAGAAGCTTGCAACAGTTTCCCCTATGCCCTAGGAGCATACACCAACTTTTAAAAATGAATAAAATAGGAAAAAGAGCCATGCCTATAGAAAGCTAATATGGCAACAGAAACAATCAAAATATAAATCTGGAAGAGAACAGCAATGGCAAAATACTTTGAAGTCACAAAGGGAAATATGAATTTTCTCAAGCTCAAAAGATTTTCTTTTGAATCTTGAGCTAGAAGAGCTCAAAAAGGAATTTTAAAATTAAATGAGAGGTAAAAGAAAAACTAAAAGAAGAAATCAGATTTAAACAGAAGAATTATGAAAAAGGTGAACAGCTTGAAAAAAGAAGCAGATAAATTGATTGAAGAAAATAACTTCTTAAAAATAGATTTGGCAAAATGGAAGAAAAATTATATACTTAAGAAAACAACTCAAACAGAATAGATGAAATGGAAAATTAGAAATAGCTCCTTTAAAAATATAATTGGCAAAACAGAAAAGGAGGTTAAAAAATACCCGAAGAAAGTGATTCATTAAAAATTAGAATTAGACAAGTGGAAGTGAATTACTAAATGAGATATTAAGAAGCAGTCACAAATTATTTTTAAATGAAAAAAAATAGAAGAAAATGTAAAATTCTTCTCTGGGAAAAAAAAAAACTGACCTGGAAAGTAGTTACAAAAGAAATAATTTCAGAATTATTGGACTATTTGAAAGCCATAATCAAAAAAAAAAAAAAAAAAAAAAGCCTTGATAGTTGTAAGGATTAATAGTGGATAAGCTTCAAGGATCCCCAATGCACAATAGAACTTTGCTGTGTAATTTTCCTATAGAGATAGCATTCTTCTTGGATATAAACAAACTACCATATGTACTTTGTATAATATAAACTTTATATATTTTGAAACTAACTTGATAGTTGCCTTTGTAAACAAGTTTGTCTTATGCATGTGCATACCCATTATGTAACTGCCTTTCCTAGTCTATGCACATTTGCATATTCTGTGTATAGCCAATTTATCTCTCTTTTTTTTTTTAATTCAATAAAAGTACAGTCTGTCTAGAGCAAAGAAGGCAGCAAGCAGCAAGGAAGTTGGAGAAAAAGACAGAATTAGAGATACAGAAAATGGAGTTTCAAGCAGTGGCAGTTAGTTGAATTCAGAGCTATTTTTCCAGTCCTAGTGCTTGCTTGGCAATAAAATTTCTGGCTTCTGTACTACCCCCTGCCTTAGATTTCTTTCATCTTTTGGATCCAAAGAATTTGAGTGAGACCTGTTTTCCCCCCAAAAAATGTTTTCAAGAATACCACACTGGTATCTTAGAACTAAAATGTAACATAATCATTGAAAAAATCCATTGATCACTTATTGAAAAAATACCTCAAAATTAAAACTTCAAGGAATATTGTAGCTAAATTCTAGAAGTATAGATCAAGGGCAAAATACTACAAGCTTCTAGAAAGAAACAGTTCAAATATGTAGGACTCAGGATTAGCTAGGACTTAGCAGGATCCACTTTCTGCTCTAGTCTTACTTTTTTTTTTTTCTTTATATATCTCTCTGCTTCAAATGTGTTTCTAGTTTTTAATAATTTTGATTTGTTTTTCTTACAAAAGTTATCTATTCATATAATTTAACCATTTTAGTTGGTCCTATTTTTATAAATTTGACTCAGTTTTTATTATATGTATGAAGTGAAACCTTTATCAGAGAAACTCTCTGACACTGTACCCCAAGTTCAACAGGGCCATTCTGAACATAATATTTAAATGGTCCTAGAGATCTAAGCAATACAATTTGTTCAGAGGAGCACCATTTTGGGTAGACAATTCAAAATTTTTTCACTTAAGAGGAGAGAATCTTGTATCAGTTCCTTATTTCATGGACTCCTGAGGCATTCCTGTTAAAAACTCTCCCTTCATTTGAGGATAAACTAAAAATAAACTACTTCCTAAGTGAAGTCTTTACCAACAGCATCCATAATTTGGCCCTCCATACTCCATCACCCCTGCATTTCATATCATTATACCTAGGAAAAGTTACCTCTTTCTTTTCAAATTTCTCAAAGTAAATTGCCTGAAAACTACCTTCTGGATTTGCATCACTGTCTATTGTAGTATTAACTGTATTTATATCTTGTCTCCTATTATATTTTAAGTTCCTTGAAAGCCCATCTTTATAAGTGTCCTCAAAGTGTTGATACTGTTTTAAACTTAAAGCTTATAAACAAAAAAAATTAGTACAATCTTGCATTTTAACATCTTAAAACTCCATTAAGTCTTAGGTTTCTATCCATCCTTATGGTTTAACATAATAATAATAGATGCAATAAATATTTGATGAGTTACACCAAATTGAATTGGCTCATCTAGTACTTGTCTACCTACTCCATTCAGGTGACTCAGCTCTATTCTTTCTAAACTCTTCTCCTAGTCTTAGTACCAGATCTATGACCCTAGCCTATAAATTCCACTCCAAATCTGCCTAAATTTTTATCAGTTCACTGGGATTATCTTCTTAGACTGTCCTCATTATCAAACTGGCTTTCCTTAATAGATTACTTCTTGCCCAGTTTAGCATCATACATTAAATGGTGGTCTTTTCTTTTAGGACACCATGAACTTGTTGGGAAAAAAATGACACAGAGATCTTAAAAGAGTTGCACAGATGGGATGAGATCATATTATAATCCAAGACTCATCTACTGCTTTGCGTTCTTCCTTCCAGAAAGGACTTTAGTGCTTAGAATGATACTACTCAATTTTATGGAGCTTGATTTAAAGAAGAGCCATGCCACAAAAATGCAAATTTTATGTCCTCCCCATTTGAATGTATTTTCTTCATTGGACATGGAGTAGACACAAGTAAAATTGAATTTGGTTCAAGGAGTCAGAACTAGCTATCATTCTTCCCTCTCAGAATAGACTTGATACCAAGACATTATCATTATAACTTGCTCATCTCTACCTGCCATTCTTCCCCTATACATACACTTCAATTTTTGTTTTTATAGCTCCATAGCCTAATAGAATAGGTACTTACTAAATAATGATCCAATGAGGTAAATATTATGGTTATTATTATGTTTATTTTTACAGAGAAGAAAATAAATATTTCCTTAGGGTAACAGAAAAAAGTTATATTTCTGTTTAAGATGGCCACATTTCAAACCTTGGAGCAGCCAAATTTATATATACATATATACACACACATACATATGTGTGTGTGTGTGTGTGTGTGTGTGTGTGTGTGTGTGTGTGTGCATTTCTTTCCTCAAAAGTTTTGGTTATAGTTAATATATCGCATTACATGATTTTCTGTGTTGTTATTCTTTTTAAAGAATATTATCTTGCAATATTAGCTAGAATTTATTTGGAAAATTTGGCTGCTCCAATGTTTGAAATGTGGCCATCTTAAACAGAAATATAACTTTTTTCTGTTACCCTAAGGAAATATTTATTTTCTTCTCTGTAAAAATAAACATAATAATAACCATAATATTTACCTCATCGGATAATTGTGGGGATCAAATAAAATAATGAAAGTAAAATGTTCTGCAAACACTGAAACACTGTCTGGATATAATTTATTATTAATATTATTGTTATGCATTATTTATTATTATTATTATTAATCTGTCTCTGACACATAATGGCTATGTGACTCTGGGAAAATCTCTTAGCATCTCAGTATTCTAAACAACTTTCAAGACTATGAGATGTAAAGAAGGTTCCAACTTGCAATGAAAGAAGTTTCCTTCCCTGAGAATTGCTTATAGCAATGCATTCACATGTCCACCTGTATTTCTTCTGCTACTATATGGTTAAGAAATATTTCCTTATTACTCAGATTATAATAATCAGTGACTTCAGTATTCTGTTAAATTTAAAAAGAATAACAACACATAAAATCATGTAATGCGATATATTAACTATAACCAAAACTTTGAGGAAAGAAATGTACACACACACACACACACACACACACACACACACACACACACACATATATATGTATGTGTGTGTATATATATATATATATATATGTACATATATATATATATATACACACATATATATACATAAAAATAGATATAAATATAGAGACAGAGATACAGAAAGATAATGACACACAGAGAAGCAGAGAGACATAGGGGGAGAGGGAGAAAGAGTTAGTTTATATTGCTAGTAGGAAAAAAAATGAAGGAGGAAATACAAAATAGGAAAAAAATTGAGAGGGCAGAAATTTGAATAGACAATAAATATGCACTATGGTAAGTATTGGTGATAAAGGCATTAACTCAATAAAGCAAAGAAAAAAAAAACACATCAGGATTTTTAAAGAAGTTCTTTTTTTCCCCTCTTCTGAATCAAAAAAAAAAAAAAAAAAAAAGACAAAGGATGAACCTGCTTCTTTTGATAAATGACATATTGTTAACAGATTACACAGAGAAAACAGAACTACTCAAGTCATTTTGCTTCTGTCTTCTGTCAATGAGAGAACTATTTAAGACTAGAAAGGGAGTTAGAGCACATGGTTTTATAGATTTTTACTTATTTATCTATCTACCTATCTATTTATGCATTCATTACTTCATTTATTTGTTTATTTGCTTGTTTATTTATTTGTGTTTTTTGCTACTAAATTTCCTTTCAAGACATTCTGAGAATCTTGATAACTCAGACTGCTTAGATTTTAGCAACAAGGCTCTTGTAAAATATTCTCTCTCTCTCTCTCTCTCTCTCTCTCTCTCTCTCTCTCTCTCTCTCTCTCTCTCTCTCTCTTTCTCTCTGTTTCTGTCTGTGTGTCTCTTCATCTCACAAACATTAAAAAATGAAATCATTATTTTGAAAAAAAATTTGATCAAAGAAAACCACATACATTTCTAAACTGATTATATTGAACAAAGAATTTAATTCTAATTAAGTCTTAACACAAATTTGCTAAGCACAATAATGAAGAGAGCATAAAGTTCAGAATGAAATAAATGGTACTAATGTGCATGACAGAAAGCACACACATACATACCAGTTCAGAAAACAGAAGCTGTAACTTATAAGGAAAAAAAATTAATATCAGATTAAATGATTTAAGGCAGCGATTAATTGTTCTTAAATTAAAATTGGGCAGCACATTGAAATTGCTAGTATCTAGAAGTAATACAAGTAGAGGGAAAGACAGATATAAAAGAAATACAGAAAAGCAGATACAATTAAGGATC
Organism: Sminthopsis crassicaudata; assembly: GCF_048593235.1. Classification (NCBI taxonomy): domain Eukaryota; kingdom Metazoa; phylum Chordata; class Mammalia; order Dasyuromorphia; family Dasyuridae; genus Sminthopsis; species Sminthopsis crassicaudata. The sequence goes on along the minus strand of NC_133620.1, from coordinate 204,124,542 downwards.
TGTGCATTTAGTTAGTCATATATAAATTAAGAGGGATGGATTAGATGAATTTTGAAGTCTCAGCTCTAATTATGTTTTTTTTTTACTCTGTTCTTAAAATTCTACCTTGAATACATCATACATCATTCCACTCACCAGGTTACTGTTACTGTTTCAATTTTACCATACACATACCTGCCAAAATGATTTCTAAATCTCAGATTTGACTATACTTATATACTCCTTAAGGAACTCCACTGACTCCCAATGCTTTGAGGATCAAATATGAATTTTTTTCTTTGACAATTATATTTATATTTCCAGACATATTAGACACCTTCTGTTCATGCATTCTGTGATCTAGCCTAGGAGATGTTATTTTGTGTTTGAGTGTGAATTTCATGGACTCCTTTGTTAATCTAGTGAAACCTATGAACTCCTCAAAATGTTTCTAAATACATATAGTGACATAGGAAGTCAATTATATGAAAATAAGGGCTTGTTTTTTTTTTTAAAACAAAGTCATTTTATTAAAAATTTTTTTGACAGTATATATGCATGAGTAATTTTTTATAACATTATCCCTTGTAATCATTTTTCCAAATTATTCCCTCCTTCCCTCTACTCCCTCCCTTAGATGACTGGCAATTCCATACATTTTACATGTGTTACAATATAACTTAGATACAATATATGTGTGTAAATCCAATTTTCTTGTTGCACGTTAAATATTAGATTCCAAAGGTATAAGTAACTTGGGTAGATAGACAGGAGTGCTAACAATTTACATTCACTTCCCAGTGTTCCTTCTCTGGGTGTAGTTGTTTCTGACCATCATTGATCAACTGGAAGTGACTTGGATCTTCTTTATGGTGAAGATATCCACTTCCATCAGAATACATCTTCATACAGCATTGAAGTGTACAGTGATCTTCTGGTTCTGCTCATTTCACTCAGCATCAGTTGATGTAAGTCTTTCCAAATCTCTCTGTATTTGTCCTGTTGGTCATTTCTTACAGAGCAGTAATATTCCATAACCTTCATATACCATAATTTACCCAACCATTCTCCAATTGATGGACATCCATTCATCTTCCAGTTTCTAGCCATTACAAAAAGAGCTGCCACAAACATTTTGGCACATACAGGTACCTTTCCCTCTTTAGTATTTCTTTGGGATATAAGTCCTATAGCAGCAATGCTGGATCAAAGGGTATGCACAGTTTGATAACTTTTTGGGCATAGTTCCAAATTGCTTGGTTGGATTCTTGCACAACTCCACCAACAATGTATTAGGGTCCCAGTTTTCCCACATCCCATCCAACATTCATCATTGTTTGTTCCTGTCATCTTAGCCAATCTGACAGGTATGTAGTGGTATCTCAGAGTTGTATTAATTTGCATTTCTCTAATCAGTAGTGATTTGGAACACTCTTTCATATGAGTGGATATCATTTAAATTTCATCATCTGAAAATTGTCTGTTCATATCATTTGAGCATTTATCAATTGGAGAATGGTTTGATTTCTTATAAATTAGAGTCAATTCTCTCTATATTTTGGAGATGAGGCCTTTATCAGAATCTTTAATTGTAAAAATATATTCCCAATTTGTTACTTCCCTTCTAATCTTGTTTGCATTAGTATTGTTTGTACAGAAACTTTTTAGTTTGATGGAATCAAAATGTACAATTTTGTAAATAGAACATTTTGATTCCATCAAACTAAAAAGTTTTTTAAAAGCAAAGTTTCTGACAAAGGTCTCATTTCCAAAATATATAGAGAACCGACCCTAATTTATAAGAAACCGAACCATTCTCCAATTGATAAATGGTCAAAGATATGAACAGACAATTCTCAGATGAAGAAATTGAAACTATATCCACTCATATGAAAGAGTGTTCCAAATCACTACTGATCAGAGAAATGCAAATTAAGACAACTCTGAGATACCACTACACACCTGTCAGATTGGCTAAGATGACAGGAAAAAATAATGGTGAATGTTGGAGGGGATGTTAGAAAACTGGGACACTAATACATTGCTGGTGGAGTTGTGAAAGAATCCAGCCATTCTGGAGAGCAATTTGGAACTATGCCCAAAAAGTTATCAAACTGTGATAACTTTGACCCAGCAGTACTACTACTGGGCTTATATCCCAAAAAAATACTAAAGAGCGGAAAGAAACCTATATGTGCCAAAATGTTTGTGGCACCTCTTTTTGTTGTAGCTAGGAACTGGAAGATGAATGGATGTCCATCAGTTGGAGAATGGTTGGGTAAATTATGGTACATGAAGGTTATGGAATATTATTGCTCTGTAAGAAATGACCAGCAGGAGGAATACAGAGAGGCTTGGAAAGACTTACATCAACTGATGCTGAGTGAAATGAGCAGAACCAGAAGATCACTGTACACTTCAACATCAATACTGTATGAGGATATATTCTGATGTTAGTGGAAATCTTCAACATAAAGAAGAGCCAACTCACTTCTAGTTGATCAATGATGGACAGAGGTAGCTACACCCAGAGAAGAAACACGGGGAAGTGAATGTAAATTGTTAGCACTAATATCTGTCTGCCCAGGTTACATGTACCTTCGGAATCTAAAGCTTATTGTGCAACAAGAAAATGGTATTTACACGCATGTATTGTATCTAGGTTATATTGTAACACATGTAAAACGTATAGGATTGCCTGTCATTGGGGGGAGGGAGTAGAGGGAAGGAGGGGATAATTTGGAAAAATGAATACAAGGGATAATATTATAAAAAATATATAATAAAAAAAAGAAAAAAAAAAAAAAGAATGATCTCTAGTTCTCTACTGGTCATAAATTCCTTCCTCCTCCACAGGTCTGAGAGGTAGACCATTCTCTGTTCCTCTAATCTATTTATGATCTCATTCTATATGCCTAAATCATGGACCCATTTTGATCTTATCTTCGTATATGGTGTTAAGTGAGAATCCATATCTAATTTCTGCCATACTAATTTCCAGTTTTCCCAACAGTTTTTTCCAAATAATGAATTTTTATCCCTAATGTTGGTATCTTTGGATTTGTCAAAGACTAGATAGCTATAGATGTACCCTTTTTTGTCCTTTGTACCTAATCTGTTCCACTGATCGACTGGTCCATTTCTTAGCCAATACCAAATGGTTTTGGTGACTGCTGCTATATAATACAGCTTTAGATCAGGTACACTTAGACCACCTTCCTCTGAGTTTTTTTTTTTTTTTTCATTAGATCCCTTGCAATTCTCGACCTTTTATTCTTCCATATGAATTTTGTTGTTATTTTTTCTAGGTCATTAAAATAGTTCCTTGGGAGTCTGATTGGTATGGCACTAAATAAATAGATTAGTTTGGAGAGAATTATCATCTTTGTTATATTCTCTCGGCCTATCCAAGGGCACTGAATGTCTTTCCAATTATTTAAATCTGACTTTATTTTTGTGGCAAGTGTTTTGTAATTTTGCTCATATAATTGCTGACTTTTCTTTGGTAGATGGATTTCCAAATATTTTATACTCTCAACATTTGTTTGGAATGGAATTTCTCTTTGTATCTCTTGCTGTTGCATTTTGTTAGTGATATATAAAAATGCTGAGGATTTATGTGGATTTATTTTGTATCCTGCAAACTTTGCTAAAATTCTGAATTATTTCTAATAGCTTTTTAGGTTATCTAAGTATACCATCATGTCATCTGCAAAGAGTAATAGTTTGATTTCCTCATTTCCTTCTCTAATTCCTTGAATCTCTTTCTCGACTCTTATTGCCGAGGCTAGCATTTCTACTACTATATTGAATAGTAATGGTGATAGTGGGCAACCTTGTTTCCCTCCTGATCTTACTGGGAAAGGTTCCAGTTTATCTCCATTACATATTATGCTTACTGAAGGTCTTAAATATGTGCTCCTGACTATTTTAAGGAATAGTCCATTTATTCCTATACTCTCAAGCGTTTTTAGTAGGAATGGATGTTGGATTTTGTCAAATGCTTTTTCTGCATCTATTGAGATGATCATATGGTTTTTATTAATTTGATTATTAATATGGTCAATTATTCTAATAGTTTTCCTAATATTAAACCAGCCCTGCATTCCTGGTATAAATCCTACTTTATCATAGTTTATTATCCTGAGGATGATTTTCTGAATTCTTTTTGCTAATATCTTATTTAAGATTTTAGCATCAATATTCATTAAGGAAATTGTTCTATAATTTTCTTAGTTTTCGATCGATTTGGTTTAGGTATCAGTACCATGTCTGTGTCATAAAAGGAGTTTGGTAGGACTCCTTCATCCCCTATTTTTTCAAATAGTTTATGTAGCATTGGGGCTAATTGTTCTTTAAATGTTTGGTAGAATTCACATGTAAATCCATCTGGTCCTGGGGATTTTTTTCTTTGGGAGTTGATTAATAGCTTGTTCTATTTCTTTTTCTGATATGGGACTATTTAAGCAATTTGTCTCCTCCTCTGTTAATCTAGGAATCCTATATTTTTGGAGAAAGTCATCCATTTCATTTAAGTTATTAAATTTATTGGCATAAAGTTGGGCAAAAGTAATTCCTTATTATTTCTCTAATTTCCTCTTCATTGGTGGAAAGATCCCCCTCTTCATTTGTAAGACTAAAATTTTGATTTAAATCTTTCCTTTTTCTGATCAGATTTACCAAAATTTATCTATTTTATTGGCTTTTTCATAAAACCAACTCTTGGTTTTATTTATTAATTCAATAGTTTTGTTTGTTTTTTAACTTTCAATATTATTGATTTCTCCCTTCAATTTTTGTATTTCAAGTTTGATTTTTGGTTGGGGGTTTTTAATTTGGTCTTTTCCTAGCTTTTTAAGTTGCAGGCCCAATTCGTTAATCTTCTCTTTCTCTATTTTGTTCAAATAAGCCTGTAAGGATATAAAATTTCCCCTTATTACCGCTTTAGCTTCATCCCACAGATTTTGGTATGATGTCTCATCATTGTCATTATCTTGGGTGAAATTATTAATTGTATCTATAATTTGCTGTTTTACCCAGTCATTCTTTAAGATGAGATTATTCAGTTTCCAATTACTTTTTGGTCTATTTACCCCTAACTGCTTATTGAATGTAGTTTTTATTTCATTGTGATCTGACAAGAAGGCATTTATTATTTCTGACTTCCTGCAATTAATTTTGAGATCTTTATGTCCTAATATATGGTCAAAATTTGTATAGGTTTCATGAACTGCTGAGAAGAAAGTATATTCCTTTCTATCACTTCAGTTTTCTCCAAAGATCTATCATACCTAGTTTTTCTAATGTGCTATTTACTTTTTAAAATTTCTTTCTTATTTGTTTTGTGGTTTGATTTGTCTAAATCTGAGAGTGCAAAGTTGAGATCTCCCAGTATTATAGTTTTACTGTTTATTTCTTTTTGCAACTCTCTTAACTTTTCCTTTAGAAAGTTAGATGCTATACCACTTGATGCATATATGTTTAGTATTGATATGGCTTCGTTGTTTATGCTACCTTTCAGCAGGATATAGTTTCCTTCCTTATCTCTTTTAAGTAGATCAATTTCTGCTTTTGCTTGATCTGAGATAAGGATGGCTACCCCTCCTTTTTTGGCTTTACCTGAAGCATAATAGATTCTGCTCCAACCTTTATGTATCTCCCTGCTTTAAGTGTGTTACAACATATTGTAGGGTTCTGACTTTTGATCCAGTCTGCTATCCGTCTCCATTTGATGGGAGTGTTCATCCCATTCACATTTACAGTTAAAATTACTAATTCTGTATTTCCTGCCATCATAATATCTCCAGATTATGCTTTTATCCCTTGATCCCCCTGAACCCCTTCCCCAATATTTAATTCATAGATCCCACTTGTGACGTGCAGCCCTCCCTTTTTAGTATCTCTCCCCCTCCTTCCAAATCCCTTTCCTTTTCTTGTACCCTTCCCTTATTCCCCTTTTCTTTTTTCCTTTTCCTCTCCCCTTTTTTAATGAGGTGAAAGAGAATTCTCTGAAAAACAAATATGTCAATTATTTACTCTTTAGCCTACTCTGATGAGAGTAAGATTCACACAATATTTCACCCCCTCTCTAAATTCCCTCAGAAGTGGCATATTTTTCTATGCCTCTTCCTGAGATGTAGTTTCATAAGGGATTGTTTTATTCCAATTGAACTTCATGTACTCTTTCCCCAGATCTCTTGTATTATTGTAAACTCTAAGTTAATGACCTTTGATCTAGCCAAATTTTTCTCAGTCTTATTCTCTCTTACAGAACTTACCATTTGACTCCATGCTACAGGGTAGACTGCTCTCCATTTTAGGAATGCACTGTCCCATATCTTCACATTTTAGAACTTATAACTTCTTTCTAGTTTCAACTCTTCATGAATGAGATCTTTCTTTGTATCTCTATCTACTAGTGACTAAGTAGTAATTATTGATGTAGTGCTTACAAAAATTTAGTTCATGTTGTTGAACTGGTTACTTCTCCTCCACAAAATTCTAGGGGAAAGTCAATTCTGTGTTATTGGCTTGAGCCACTATTATTATATGCCCTATGTAAAGATTTTCTATTTATACCCATTTAATCAGCCAGGCTTAAGTAGCTTTTAGAGCAAGGTGTTTACTCATGTGATATTTTAAGAATAATGTGTACAAAAAAAAAAAAAAAACAACTTACTCCCCAAAACCTGTAACATGCTTTCCCTCAGAAACATGCAGAATTCAGGAAAAAGTTAGATTAAGTTTACGGAGAACACATCTCAAAGGAGTATTAACTAGCTCCTGTCTCCTAAAAGTCCTATTCTTTCATTTGTGAGATACTCTGCTTAGGCATGGAGTATGATTCTCTTTGCAGCACTCCTTATAGAGTAATGAGTCTAATCTGTTGTTGATTTCCAGTAATGTAGACATTGTTGCCAGTTTTTTTTATTTGTTTTGTTTTTGAAAATCATTTAGTTCATCATTAGCAAAATGGAAAATCTAATATCTTTTTTTTTTTTTTAATTGAAAGGTTTTCTTTGGCCAAAACTGTGGAGGGTGTAGAAAATGAACTAAAATCCTTCCTTTCCACTAATTGATTCTCAGAATGTGCTGAGAAGCCATGCACTCCAGTTTCTGGAATTTCTCCCTGTTCTTAACTCATTAATACATTATTGGTAACTCATATAGGTATGAATACATTTCCACCCTATTGAAACATACTTCATTGATGGATTCATTTCATATTTTTAATGTCTTTCAAGTGGTTTTTATCTAATCTAAGATCTTCAATTGATTGACTGAGAAATGTTCTTATCAACTTAAGGTACTGAGATTCTAAAATAAGATATTGTTATTTAATTTTTGTCAGTTATATCTGATTATTCATGATGTCATTTGAGTTTTCCTTGGCAAAGATATTTAAGTGGGAGATTCTCGGCCAAGATGGTGGAGAGGAGGCATACAACTGCTTGAGTACCATGTTTTCTCTCAGAATCTTCATGACAAGCCTTGGAATGAATGCCTGACCGGAAAAAAAAAAAACAAACCAACAACAACAAAAAAAAAAAAACAAATAATTACCAACAGAAGACATCCTTAAAATTCGCCAGAAAAGGTCTGTGTTTCCTCCAGGGAGGGGAAGAAAAGACTGGGCACAGGCTGAGGACAGGATCAAGAGCTAGCAGGCAGCTCACACTGCTCAGAACAGAGGGGGTAAGGGTGTGATCTCTGCCATTTCTGCTGAAGACCTTTACCCCAGGCTGGATATTCCATCTTGGCAGCAAGCCAGGAACAGCATCGAAGGTGTAAACACCAGAGGTGAAGAATAAAACCCCGGAAAGCTAGTGTCTCTCAGGACCCTCCACCCCCAACCCCACTCAGAGTGACTAATGCATTTTTAGAGCCTCAGAGCACAGACAAATTTAAAACTCCCACACAAACACAAAACTTGAAATTCTAAAAATAAAAGGTGACACTAATAAAATTAAAAGTAAATCAAAACAAAACAAAACCATTGAATTAATTAATAAAATTAAGAGTTGGTTCTATGAAAAAAAAAACAACAACAACAACAACAACAAAATTGACAAACCCTTAGTAAATTTGATTAAAAAAGGAAAGAAGAAAAGGAAATTGTTAGTCTTAAAAATGAAAAGGGAGAAGAACTTACCACTAATGAAGAGGAAATTAGAACAATAATTAGTAGCTACTTCACCCAACTTTATGCTAATGCATTCCATAAATGAAATGGAATAATACATTCAAAAATGCAGCTTGCCCAGATTAAAATAGGAAGAAGTAAATACTCAAATAGTCCCATTTCAGAAAAAGAAATAGAACAAACTATTAACGAACTCCCTAAGAAAAAATCCCCAGGACCATATGGATTTACATGTGTATTCTACCAAACATTTAAAGAATAAGTAACTCCAATGCTATATAAACTATTTGTAAAAATAGGGATTGAAGGAGTCCTACCAAATTCCTTTTATGACACAGAAATGATACTGATACCATAACCAGGTAGGCTGAAAACAGAGAAACAAAATTATAGACCAGTCTCCCTAATGAATATTCATGCTAAAATCTTAAATAAGATATTAGCAAAAAGACTTCAGAAAATCATCCCCAGGATAATACACTATGATCAAGTAGGATTTGTACCAGGAATTCAGGGCTGGTTTAATATTAGGAAAACTATTAGCAATAATAACCAAATTAACAAAAACCATATGATCATCTCAATAGATGAAGGAAAAAGCATTTGATAAAATCCAATATCCATTCCTACTAAAAATCACTTGAGAGTATAGGAATAAATGGAGTATTCCTTAAATAATAAGGAGCATATATTTAAAACCGTCAGTAAATATCATATGTAATGACCATAAACTAGAACCTTTCCCAGTAAGATCAGGAGTGAAACAAGTTTGCCCACTATCACCATTACTATTCAATTTTGTACTTGAAATGTTAGCCTCAGCAATAAGAGCCAAGAAAGAGATTGAAGGAGTAGGTAATGAGGAAATCAAACGATCACTCTTTGCAGATGATATGATGATATACTTAGAGAACCCCAAAGACTCTGCTAAAAAGCTATTAGAAATAATTCAGAACTTTAGCAAAGTTTCAGGATACAAAATAAATCCACATAAATCCTCAGCATTTTTATACATCACCAACAAAATGCAACAGCAAGAGATACAAAGAGAAATTCCATTCAAAACAAATGTTGAGAGATATATTTGGGAATATATCTACCAAAAGAAAGTCAGGAATTATATGAGCAAAATTACAAAACACTTGCCACAAAAATAAAGTCAGATTTACATAATTGGAAAGACATTAAGTGCTCTTGGATAGGGCCAGCAAATATAATCAAGATGACAATACTCCCTAAACTAATCTATTTATTTAATGCTATACCTATCAGCCTCCCAAGAAACTGTTTTAATGACCTAGAAAAAATAACAACAACATTCATATGGAAGAACAAAAGGTTGAGAATTTCAAGGGAAATAATGAAAAAAAGAAATCAAATGAAGGTGGCCTAGGTGTACCTGATCTAGAACTATAAAGCAGCAATCACCAAAACCATTTGGTATTGGTTAAGGAATAGACTAGTTGATCAGTGGAATAAGTTTTGTTCACAGGGCAAGATAGTGAATAAAAATAGCAACCTAGTGTTTGACAAACCCAAAGATCCCAACTTTTGGGACAAAAAGGAGAACTAGAGATCATTATTGATCACAAAAAAAGAAAAATTTTATTACATCAAATTAAAAAGCTTTTGTACAAACAAAACTAATGCATACAATATTAGAAGGGAAGTAACAATTTGGTTCTGATAAAGGCCTCATCTCCAAAATATACAGAGAATTGAATCTATTTTATAAGAAATCAAGCCATTCTCCAATTGATAAATGGTCAAAGGATATGAACAGACAATTTTCAGATGATGAAATTAAAACTATTTCCACTCATATGAAAGAGTGTTCCAAATCACTATTGATCAGAGAAATGCAAATTAAGACAACTCTGAGATACCACTACACACTTGTCAGATTGGCTAAGATGACAGGAACAAATAATAATGAATGTTGGAGGGGCTGTGGGAAAAGTGGGACACTGATGCATTTTTGGTGGAGTTGTGAAAGAATCAAACCATTTTGGAGAGCAATCTGGAATTATGCCAAAAAAGTTATCAAACTGTGCATACCCTTTGACCCAGCAGTGCTACTACTGGGCTTATATCCCAAAGAAATACTAAAGAAGGGAAAGGCACCTTTATGTGCCAAAATGTTTGTGGCAGCCCTTTTTGTAGTGGCTAGAAACTGGAAAATGAATGGATGTCCATCAGTTGGAGAATGGTTGGGTAAATTATGGTATATGAATGTTATGGAATATTATTTTTCTGTAAGAAATGACCAACAGGATGAATACAGAGAGGCTTGGAGAGACTTACATCAACTGATGCTGAGTGAAATGAGCAGAAATAGGAAATCATTATACACTTCAACAATGATACTGTATGAAGATGTATTCTGATGGAAGTGCATACCTTCAACATAGAGAAGAGCTAATCCAATTCCAATTGATCAATTATGGACAGAACCAGCTACCCCCAGAAAAGGAACACTGGGAAATGAGTGTAAACTGTTACCATTTTTTGTTTTTCTCCCCAGTTATTTTTACCTTCCAAATCCAATTCTTCCTTTGCAACAACAACAACAACAACAAAATTTGGTTCTGCACATATATATTGTACCTAGGATATACAATAAGATATTTAATATGTATGGGAATGCCTGCCATCTAGGGGAGGGGGTGGAGGGAAGGAGAGGAAAAATTTGGAACAGAAGGGAGACAAGGGATAATGTTGTAAAAAAAATTACTTACGCATATGTACTTTCAAAATGTTATAATTATAAAATTAATTAAAGAAAAAGATATTGAAGTGGTTTGTCACTTCCTACTCCAGTTCGTTTTACAAAAGCACAAACTGAGGCAAACTTTGTTAAATGATTTACCCACGGTCACACAGGGAATATATAATTGATGCCACATTTGAATTTAGGAAGATATCTTCCTGACTCCAGGGGTAGAATTTTATCCATTTTACAACCTATGGTTTTAATTACACCCAAATACTTGAGAAATATGTTTAAATTTTACATTACATCAGACTTTTAATTTCAAATCTATTCCTTAGCAAGTAAATTATATTGATTCTGACAATATTCGTATGTGTATGTGTGTGTGTGTTTGTGTGTGTGTCTGTGTGTGTGTGTGTGTGTGTGTGTGTGTGTGTGTGTGTTTTCATGATTTCATTTATGGAGGGAAACACTGAGGAACTACTTTTACCAGTGCAGATTTGCAATTGTTTTGCTATGATATAGTTTAATGAAATTGCCTGGGGCTCTGAAACCTTAAGGGACTTAATCAAGGTAATATGGTTAGTCTATGTCAGAGACAGCATATATATTATTATATTGATATTGATAATAATGGCCTGAGGGAATTTATGGTTTAATTGATAGTGAGCTTCCTTCTGAAAATCCAGGTTTAAATCCTTCCTCTGAGCCATCTCATCTGTATGACCTTGGTCTAGTCAATTAATGTTTCACTGCCTGCAGGCAAATCTTTAAGCCAAATAGTAGAACATTTGCAGACTAACATTGGTAGAGCTAACTTACATTGATAGAAAAATCATCCTCCCTGGTATTCCATATAATATAGAAATAGCAAGACAAATCATACACAATTCATGCATACATACAGAAGTATACATTAATAATTGTGTATGTGTCCTGTATATACCTAGAATTATATAATATATATATATATATATATATATATATATATATATATAATATCTATTATTTGTATGTAATGCTTAACACTTCTTTTTCTTGCCTGAAAAACATAAATGTTTTGATTTGTGACTGTATTAATTTTTTTTTCTTTTTTTTTCCCCCCCTATATCTCATGATCAGCCTGGATGGTTTGTACATGGCCTAGTCTTACTTAAGATTTGCCAAAGTTTTATTCTATTTCTAAGCCAGGAAATTTCCAAAGGCATTAATTCACATGAGGCAAAGATTAACAACCTCGATTTTGCAACACTCTAGTCTAGATGGTCTTTAGTTATCATAAGGGATTTCACAAAATCCTCAGAACAAAAGAACAATCTACAGCCCTTTAATTAAAACAGTGTGTATGGATGACATTAAGCCTGTTATTACCTATTGTGTTTAATTGTGAGATATTCTGAAACACTCCCTGCCCCTAAAATATCTTTTCTTTTTTTAAAAATTAATTCATTAATTAATTAATTTTTTATTTTGTTTTTATTAACTTTTATAATTATAACATTTTCTTTGACAGTACATATGCACAGGTATTTTTTTTTTTTTTTTAACAACATTATCCCTAGTACTCCCTTCTGTTCCAAGTTTTTCCCCTCCTTCCCTCCACCCTCTCCCCTAGATGGCAGGCATTCCCATACATATTAACTATCTTATAGTATATCCTAAGTACAATATATATGTGCAGAATCAAATTTTGTTGTTGTTGTTGTTTTAAAGGAAGGACTGTATTCACAAGGTAAAAATAATCTGGGAAGAGAAACAAAACAAAACAAAACAAAACAAAACAAAAAACAAACAAAAAAAAACAATGCTCACAGTTTACACTCATTTCCCAGTGTTCCTTTTCTGGATGTAGCTTATTCTGTCCATCATTGATCAATTGGAATTGGATTAGCTCTTCTTTATGTTGAAGATATCCACTTCCTTCAGAATACATCTTCATACAGTATCATTGTTGAAGTGTATAATGATCCCCTAGTTCGGCTTGTTTCACTCAGCATCAGTTGATGTAAGTCTCTCCAAGCCTCTCTGTATTCATCCTCTTGGTCATTTCTTACAGAATAATAATATTCCATAACATTCATTTACCATAATTTACCCAACCATTCTCCAATTGATGGACATCCATTCATTTTCCAGTTTCTAGCCATTCTAGCCATTACAAAAAGGGCTGCCACAAACATTTTGGCACATAAAGGTGCCTTTCCCCTCTTAATATTTCCTTGGGATATAAGCCCAGTAGTAGCACTGCTGGGTCAAAGGGTATGCATAGTATGATAACTTTTGCTCTCCAGAATGATTGGATTATTTCACAAATCCATAAACAATGCATCACTGTCCCAGTTTTCCCACAGCCCCTCCAACATTCATCGTTATTTGTTCCTGTCATCTTAGTCAATCTGAGAAGTGTGTAATGATATCTCAGAGTTGTCTTAATTTGCATTTCTCTGATCAATAGTGATTTGGAACACTCTTTCATATGAGTGGAAATAGTTTTCATCATCTGAAAATTGTCTGTTCATATCCTTTGACCATTTATCAATTAGAGAATGTCTTGATTTCTTATAAATTAAAGTCAATTCTCTGTATGAGATGAGGCCTTTATCAGAACCTTTAATTGTAAAAATGTTTTCCCAATTTGTTACTTCTTTTCTAATCTTGTTTGCATTAGTCTCTAGTTCTCCCTTGGACACAAACTCCTTCCTCCTCCACAAGTCTGAGAGGTAAACCATCCCATGTTCCTCCAATTTATTTATGATTTCGTTCTTTATGCCTAAATCTTGGACCCATTTTGATCTAATCTTAGTATGTGGTGTTAAATGTGGGTCCATGCCTAGTTTCTGCCATACTAATTTCCAGTTTTCCCAGCAGTTTTTGTCAAATAATAAATTCTTATCCCCAAATTTGGGATCTTTGGGTTTGTCAAATACTAAGAATATCTTTTCTTATTCAATTGCTATAGCTACTGAAATTCAAGCATTAGATTTTGGTTATTGTTATCTCTGAATGTTTTCTTTGAAGAGGAAAATCCCCTGGCAAAAATAATTCATAAAGCTAAAACTGGGAAGATGTTCACACCTAAGAGTGATTTAATCTAACTAAATGTTTCCCTAGGTGAAAATTGGCTGAGATAAGGAAATACATATTGAATTTGAAGAGAACTACAAAGGAAAGTAAGCAATAGTAAAGTATTTAATTACCATGAAGAGAATACTGGAAAGCTGAGATGGATGGGTTAATCAATCCAGAAAGAAGAGTGATCAAATTAAAGTTAGGGAGAAGACTGAAAATATATTTCAAATTTTAGTATTTGCAGATCTTTTTATTTTTATTTTTTCTAAACATAAACTTCATTTATGGTGACCTAAAATATATACATTAAATTTTTCAAGGCATTAACATAACATGCCTATTCATTTTCATGACCCTTTATGAACTATTCTGTTGAACATTTCAATAGATAAACAAGTCCGGTCAATAGATTATTAAGTATAAAATCTCAGCATTCCCCACTCCACAAAGACTGGTCTTTTTTTTTGGCCTTCTTTTCCTAGGATAGCATATCAGTAAGTCCTGTGGCTACCAGGAACAAAACAAACATTTCAATAATATAGTACAATAAAAAAGGTGATTGAAAATGAAACTGCAAACCTATTGTGTACAACTCTCTATTCCTTTTAAATATATAATAAAATTATCATGTTAATTTCTTCTCCCTCACCTTTTATGAGACATAAATAATTATATGAATATAAAATTACTCTATATATGCCTCCATTTATCATTTTCTCCTCTAGATACAGATAATATCTCTATTTGTGATTTATTTTTAATGAATGTATAAGTAGTATTTATAAGTCATTCTTAAAAACAATATTGCTATTATCATATACAATGTTCTCTTGGTTCTACTCACTGTTTTTCATCATTTCATGCAAGATTTACCATGCCTTTTTAAAAACAATGAGTTCAGCATTTCTTATAGCATAGTAGGGCACCACTTTCAAAACCACAATCATTCCTCAGTTGATGGGGATTCCTGCAATTTCCAGTTCCTTGCCACCACAAAGAGATCTATTATAAACCATTCAAATGAAAACTTATAATTATAATTTTTGAATTCTCCTTTTATTTTATTCAATATTTTCTTTCTCAGCTTCTGTTTTTACCCTGTCCCTCTTAGCTCATCTTCTTGCTTCACTCTTCTAACACCCATATACATATATGTGTGTGTGTGTGTATGTGTGTGTGTGTGTGTGTGTGTGTGTGTGTGTGACTTCTATATATTTCCAGATATACACATTACTTCTTCTTTAACCTAAAGGAGAATAAAGGTTCGGTATTACCAGCCCTCCATCCCAATTTCCTTCCTTTGTATTAGTCTTTCCTTTCATGCCCCATTTTTATAATATGATTTCTCCCTTTTACATTTTCCTAACCATTTTTTTTAAATCACCCTGTGATAAACAACTCTGTCCCAATCTTTCTTTCAAGCTATCTTAGTTGTAACAAAGACAGTTTTAATATTGATAGCATTATATGTATATGTGTAAAATTTGACCAATAAGCACCTTTTAATTTGTCTTTAATGTTTTTCTTACATTTCGTCTGGATCTTTTATGCGGAATTTTCAAATGACTTCTGTTTTTTTGTGGTTGTTACAGATATCTGAACGCCTTTTAGTTTGTCAAATGACTTCCCCCTCTCCCATTTAGAATTATACCTAACTTTCCAATTCTTTTTGCTCCTAGAAATATAATGTTCTAAGGCCTATGATCTTTTAGAATGAAAGCTGTTTGATTTTGTAAAATATTGACTGTCTTTCCACAGTATTATTTTTTTCCTTCTTGCCTGCAATATATTTTTTTCCTTAACCTAGGAGTTTTGTAAATATAACCTTGCTGTAAGTTTGCCTCTTGGGATCTCTTCCAAATGGTATATGGTAAGCTTTTTTCTCTTTGTACTTTATCCTCTTGTTCTAGAACTTTAAGACAGTTTTTAGTGATTATTTTATAATATTGTATCCAGATTCTTTTTTTTATCATAACTTTCATGTAATATGACAGTATGACAGTTCTTATGTAATATGACAGTATGACAGTCTCTCCTCAATCTGTTCTCCAGAGAAGTTTTTATTTTCATCATGAGAAGTTACAAATACTCTTCTATATTTTCTTGTTTCTTGGTGTCTTACAATATCAAATCCTCTTGCCCAATTCTAATATTCAAGGAATTTATAGGATTTTAGATCTCTTTTTCCGATTGGTTAACTTTATTTTCATAATTTTCTTGAATTTCTTTTATTTTTTTCCGCTTTCCCCCTCAATCACTTTTACTTGATTTTTAAATTCTTTCTTAAGTTTTTTCAAGAACTCTTTTTAGACTTGTGACTCTGGGATAGGAGTTATTTTTAACCTTCTTGACTTCCTCAGAATATGAACTCAGATCTTCTTTTATACCAAACTAGCTGTTTATGATTGGGTTGCTTTTCCTTTGTTTACTCATTTTTATTTTATCCTATATTGTAAGCATCTTATTATTAAAACAAAGTTTTAAACCTGAGTTGAGAGTAATATCACAGGTCTTCCTTACTGTTTTAAATTCTGTCCAAGGGTTTAATTTCAGAGAAACTTCTCCTAAGCCACAGCTAATATCCTCAGGCACACTGTCCCAAAAATGTGTTTGTTTCAATACTGTACTTATCCTGGTATGTAGCCAAGGCCTGGGATCACTTCTGATCAGCACTGCTCAACCTTGATTCCAGGAATAGTAAGGGGTAATTCAGTCTTTTCCCCCACTTAGTCTTTTACTGCTCCTTAGATGAAAGTTGCTGAGGTAAAAGTTCCTGAGGCAGTGAGGGGAAAATTGGGGCAAAATTACCTGAGTTTAATCTTAAAGAGTTGTCCTCATATTTATCAGTTAAGTAAAATTAGATTGAAAGTGCCAGCACTTCATCTAAGGTAAACTTTAGTTTAGCTCCTCAAGGTCCTGGCTTTTTAGAGATCCTTTCAAGTAGTCTTTTGGGAATAACTGTTTTACACCTTTGTTTTTAATGCTCTACATTTATTTAATAGGAGTTTGCTGTAAGTGAAAAAAATCAGGAGAATCTGATAATTTCTTTTCTTTTTTTTTTTTTATTCATTTTTCCAAATTATCCCCTCCCTCCCTCCACTCCCTCCCCCCGATGGCAGGTAATCCCATACATTTTACATGTGTTACAATATAACCTGGATACAATATATGTGTGTAAATACCTTTTTCTTGTTGCACATTAATTATTAGCTTCCGAAGGTATAAGCAACCTGGGTAGATAGACAGTAGTGCTAACAATTTACATTTGCTTCCCAGTGTTCCATTTCTGGGTATAGTTATTTCTGTCCATAATTGATCAACTGGAAGTGAGTTGGATCTTCTTTATGTTGAAGATTTCCACTTCCATCAGAATACATCCTCATACAGTATTGTTGTTGAAGTGTATAGTGATCTTCTGGTTCTGCTCATTTCACTCAGCAACAGTTGATTTAAGTCTCTCCAAGCCTCTCTGTATTCCTCCTGCTGGTCATTTCTTACAGAGCAATAATATTCCATCACCTTCATATACCATAATTTACTGAACCATTCTCCAATTAATGGACATCCATTCAACTTCCAGTTTCTAGCTACAACAAAAAGAGCTGCCACAAACATTTTGGCACATAAAGGTCCCTTTCCACTCTTTAGTATTTCTTTGGGATATAATCCCAATAACAGCAATGCTGGGTCAAAGGGTATGCACAGTTTGACAACTTTTTGGGCATAGTTCCAAATTGCTCTCCAGAATGGCTGGATTCTTTCACAACTCCACCAACAATGTATCAGTGTCCCAGTTTTCCCACATCCCCTCCAACATTCACCAATTTTTGTTCCTGTCATATTAGCCAATCTGACAGGTGTGTAGTGGTATCTCAGAGTTGTCTTAATTTGCATTTCTCTGATCAGTAGTGATTTGGAACACTCTTTCATATGAGTGCAAATAGTTTCAATTTCATCATCTGAGAATTGTCTGTTCATATCCCTTGACCATTTATCAATTGGAGAATGGTTTGGTTTCCTATAAATCAGGGTCAGTTTTCTATATATTTTGGAAATGAGACCTTTGTCAGAACCTTTACTTTTAAAAATATTTTCCCAATTTGTTACTTCCCTTCTAATCTTGTTTCCATTAGTATTGTTTGTACAGAAACTTTTTAGATTGATGTAATCAAACTCTTCTATTTTGTGATCAATAATGATCTCTAATTCTCCTCTGGTCATAAATACCTTCCTCCTCCACAAGTCTGATAGGTAGACTATTCTCTTTTCCTCTAATCTATTTATGATCTCATTCTTTATGCCTAAGTCATGGACCCATTTTGATCTTATCTTGGTATATGGTGTTAAGTGTGGATCCATATCTAATTTCTGCCATACTAATTTCCAGTTTTCCCAACAGTTTCTTCCGAATAATGAATTTTTGTCCCTAATGTTGGTATCTTTGGGTTTGTCAAAGATTAGATTGCTATAGATGTACCCTTTTTGTCCTTTGTATCTAATCTGTTCCACAGATCTACCGTTCTATTTCTTAGCCAGTACCAAATGGTTTTGGTGACTGCTGCTATATAATATAGCTTTAGATCAGGTACACTTATACCATCTTCCTCTGACTTTTTTTTTTCATTAGTTCCCTTGCTATTCTCGACCTTTTATTCTTCCATATGAATTTTGTTGTTATTTTTTCTAGGTCATTAAAATAGTTTCTTGGGAGTCTGATTGGTATAGCACTAAATAAATAGATTAGTTTGGTGAGTATTGTCATCTTTATTATATTCGCTCGGCCTATCCAAGAGCACTGACTGTCTTTCCGATTATTTAAATCTGACTTTATTTTTGTGGGAAGTGTTTTGTAATTTTTCTCATATAATTCATGACTATTCTTTGGTAGATGGATTCCCAAATACTTTATACTCTCAACATTTGTTTCGAATGGAATTTCTCTTTGTATCTCTTGCTGTTGCATTTTGTTGGTGATATATAAGAATGCTGAGGATTTATGTGGATTTATTTTGTATCCTGCCACTTAGCTAAAATTCTGAATTATTTCTAATAGCTTTTTAGCAGAGTCTTTTGGGTTCTCTAAGTATACCATCATGTCATCTGCAAAGAGTGATAGTTTGATTTCCTCATTTCCTACTCTAATTCCTTGAATCTCTTTCTCGGCTCTTATTGCCGAGGCTAGCGTTTCTAGTACTATATTGAATAGTAATGGTGATAGTGGGCAACCTTGTTTCCCTCCTGATCTTACTGGGAAAGGTTGCAGTTTATTTCTATTGCATATTATGGTTACTGAAGGTCTTAAATATATGCTCCTGATTACTCTAAGGAATAATCCATTTGTTCCTATACTCTCAAGAGTTTTTAGTAGGAATGGATGTTGGATTTTGTCAAATGTTTTTCTGCATCTATTGAGATGATCATATGGTTTTTATTAATTTGATTATTAATATAGTCAATTATACTAATAGTTTTCCTAATATTAAACCAGCCCTGCTTTCCTGGTATGAATCCTACTTGATCATAGTGTATTATCCTGGGGATGATTTTCTGAAGTCTTTTTGCTAATATCTTATTTAAGATTTTAGCATCAATATTCATTAAGGAAATTGGTCTATAATTTTCTTTCTCAGTTTTCGATCAACCTGGTTTAGGTATCAGTACCATGTCTGTGTCATAAAAGGAGTTTGGTAGGACTCCTTTTTCCCCTGTTTTTTCAAATAATTTATATAGCATTGGGGCTAATTGTTCTTTAAATGTTTGGTAGAATTTACATATAAATCCATCTGGTCCAGGGGATTGTTTCCTGGGGAATTGATTAATAGCTTGTTCTATTTTTTTTCTGAAATGGGACTATTTAAGCAATTTATTTCCTCCTCTGTTAATCTAGGAAGCCTATATGTTTGGACGAAGTCATCCATTTCACTTAAGTTACCAAATTTATTGGCATAAAGTTGGGCAAAGTAACTCCTTATTATTTCTCTAATTTCCTCTTCATTGGTGGTAAGATCCCCCTTTTCATTTGTAAGACTAACAATTTTATTTTCCTCTTTCTTTTTTCTTTTTTGATCAGATTTACCAAAGGTTTATCTATTTTATTGGCTTTTTCATAGAACCAGCTCTTGGTTTTATTTATTAATTCAATAGGTTTTTTTTACTTTCAATATTATTGATTTCTCCTTTTAATTTTTGTATTTCAAGTTTAATTTTTGGTTGGGGGTTTTTAATTTGGTCTTTTTCTAGCCTTTTAAATTGCAAGCCCAATTCGTCAATCTTCTCTTTCTCTATTTGCTTCAAATAAGCCTCTAAAGATATAAAATTTCCCCTTATTACTGCTTTAGCTGCATCCCAAAGATTTTGGTATGATGTCTCATCATTGTTATTATCTTGGGTGAAATTATTAATTGTTTCTATAATTTCCTCTTTCACCCAGTCATTCTTTAAGATGAGATTATTCAATTTCCAATTACTTTCTGGTCTATTTATCCTTAACTTTTTACTGAATGTAGCTTTTATTGCATTGTGGTCTGAGAAGAAGGCATTTATTATTTCTGCCTTCCTACATTTAATTTTGAGATCTTTATGTACTAATATATGGTCAATTTTTGTATAGGTTCCATGAACTGCTGAGAAGAAAGTATATTCCTTTCTATCACCATTCAATTTTCTCCAAAGGTCTATCATACCTAGTTTTTCTAATGTTCTATTTACTTTTTTAATTTTTTTCTTGCTTGTTTTGTGGTTTGATTTGTCTAAATCTGAGAGTGCAAGGTTGAGATCTCCCACTATTATAGTTTTACTGTCTATTTCTTCTTGCAACTCTCTTAACTTTTCCTTTAGAAAGTTAGCTGCTATACCACTTGGTGCATATATGTTTAGTATCGATATGGCTTCATTATTTATGCTACCTTTCAGCAGGATATAGTTTCCTTCCTTATCTCTTTTAATTAGATCAACTTCTGCTTTTGCTTGATCTGAGATAAGGATAGCTACCCCTGCTTTTTGGGGTTTAACTGAAGCATAATAGATTCTGCTCCAACCTTTTACCTTTACTCTATATGTATCTCCCTGCTTTAAGTGTGTTTCCTGTAACAACATATTGTAGGGTTCTCATTTTTGATCCAGTCTGCTATCCGTCTCCATTTGATGGGAGTGTTCATCCCATTCACATTTAAAGTTAAAATTACTAATTCTGTATTTCCTTCTATCATATTATCCCCAGATTATGCTTTTTCCCTTGACCCCCCTGAACTCCTTCCCCAATATTTAATTTATACATCCCTCTTGGGACACGCAGCCCTCCCCTCTTTTTTTTTTTGTATCCCTCCTCCCTCCCTCCACGTCCCTTCCCTTATTCCCCTTTTCCTTTTTCCCTTTTCCTCTCCCCCCTTTTAATGAGGTGAGAGAGAATTCTCTGAAAAACAAATATGACAATTATTTACTCTTTGAGCCTCTTCTGATGAGAGTAAGATTTACACAATGATTCTGGTGTATTTTCTATGCCTCTTCCTGGGATGTAGTTTCCCTCTTTTTATCACTCCCTCCCCTTTTTCTGATACTACCCCCTTCCCTTTACTACACCCGCTCCTTTTTTTTAATATCAGTAAAATCAAATTATCCATGCGTACTTTCTATATACCCACAACAGAGATATAGTTCTCAAGGGTTCTGTGCACCTTTTTCTGTTTCTCTTCAGTCTTGTGGATGTAGATCAAATTTTTTGTTTAAGTCTGGTTTTTTTCTTAGGAACATATGGAATTCCTCTATTTCATTGAATGACCATCTTTTTCCATGGAAAAAGATGCTAAACATAGCTGGGTAGTTTATTCTTAGTTGCAATACTTGATCTTTTGCTTTTCGGAATATCAGGTTCCAGGCCCTTCTATCTTTTAATGTGGAGGCAGCCAGATCTTGAGTGACCCTTATTGTGGCCCCTTATCATTTGAATTGCTTTTTTTAAGTGCTTGCAATATTTTTAACTTTTTTGGTAGTTCTGCAGCTTAGCCACTATATTCCGTGGTGTTCTTTTTATAGGGTCTATTTCAGAAGGAGTTCGATGAATTCTTTCCACATCTACTTTCCCTTCTGTTTCTATTATCTCTGGACAGTTCTCTTTGATAATTTCCTGTAAAATAGAATCTAGGCTCTTTTTTTGGTCATAGTTTTCGGGAAGTCCAACGATCCGCAGATTATCTCTCCTAGATCTATTTTCCAGGTCTATAGATTTTCCCAGTAAGTATTTGACGTTGTTCTCCAGCTTCTCATTTTTTTTTTGTTGTTGTTGTTTTGTTTGACTGATTCTTGGGTTCTCAATGAATCATTCATTTCTATTTGTTCCATCCTGACTTTTAAGGAATTATTTTCTTCATTCACAGTTTTTAGTTCTTTTTGTAAATGCCCAATTTCATTTTAAAATGAGTTATTTTGCTCTATTGAATTTTTTTCCATTTCCCTAATTTTTTTTTGAGAATTATTTTCTTTTTCCAATTAAGAAATCCAATTTTCTTGGGACTTTTTTATCTTCTCCAATTCAGAAATCCTATTTTCTTGAGACTTTTTTATCTGCTCCAATTCATAAATCCTATTTTCCTGTGATTTTTTTACCTTTTCTAATTCACTAATTTTGTTTCCCTGCATCTCCTGTGAATTCTTTATTTTTTCCAACTCCAATTTCAGAACGTTGTTATTCTCTATCATAGCTTCCCTTCCCTTTCCCCATTTTTCTTCAAACTCTCTTAACCTTTTAATAGTCTCTTCTAGGAGAGAGTTATGTGATGTGGGGCAGGAATCATTCCCCTTTAGGTTATTATCTGCTGACTCTCTGCTGTTAACTTCCTCGGGGTTGGATACCCGCTCTTTCTCTGTGTAGAAGGAATCTATGGTTTTTTTTGGGCTTCTTGCTCATACTTAAAAAAATCTTTTGGGGTCTGTCCCTGGGGTAGGAAATTATTCATTTATTTCTTTACCAGATTCCTTCCAGACAGGATGGATGCAGCGGCCCCTGCACCTGAGCTAAGAGAGAGCTCTGGGAGAGAGTTCCCCTCCCCCTCCCTGGAAGTGCCTCAGAGGTGACCAGCACTGCTGTGCCCTGAGGGCGCTGTGTTTTAGCGGCTTCCCTGAGGTTCCAGACTGAACAGTAAAGGCGACTCAAAGTCTAGTCTATGGGTCCCGGTGGGGCGTGGATGTCTGCAGCAGGTGACGTGAAAAGCCCTCTGCTCAAACTGGAAGTGTCTGCCAGAAACCGAGGTCCCTAGTTCAAAGGTTCCACTTCTCTGGGACTTCCGTTCCACCTCCTCCAGCTGAGCCAGGCACTAAGAGTTACTGCCCCGCCCACTCTTCAATCTCTTAACTACCCCAAGGTAAAAGCCTGGATTGCCTATGTCGGCCACACCCCCAGTGCCGAGATCTGCTGAGTCACCCCTGGGATCTGGGGAGATCCAATCTGGTTTTAAATTTTTAAGTGGCTTATATTTCTCCTCTGAACTGCTGTTTTATAAGCAGAGAAGAGCTAACAGCCTGTGCCAGATTCTTTTATCTCAGTGGATTCTCTGATCCCAGAGCCCTCCCCAGTGTGACTGGCACAGTGTGCCACTACCCCACCATCTTCGCTGGCCTCTCTTCTTCCTCCCCTGGGAGCTTACCTTTCCTGTTGAAACTCCAGATTCTCTTCAGCTGGTAAGTCGTGCTTCCAGTCCTTGTGGATTCTATCAGTCCAACGCTATTTCTGAGGCTGATTAAATCTAGTTGGTTGTGAGGGAAGAAAGGAGCTTACACAGTCACGTGTATCTTCTCTGCCATCTTGGCTCCGCCCCCCGAATCTGATAATTTCTGATCTACTGAGGCATTTTCTCAGAATCTCTTCATACAGGAATTTGTTTTAACTGACTTATAGCTTGAGAACTATCCTCGTGGGACAATTTTCCTGGCTAGATTTGTCACCCTTAAGAGAAAAAACAATGCTTTAAGTAACTTATAAAGCAGAAATAAGAAAGTAGAAACATCATGGTAAAATAATTCTAGGTATATCATCAAATTATTGACATCAAATTATTACAGAAATATAGCTTAAGGATTTAAAAAAATAAAATTCTAAGATTTTATGGGGAACAGCTATATTTTAGTCTTTTCCCAAATATATTGGGATTTAATAAGATACTACTTGAAATAAATTTATCAATGACACAATAACTTATAAATTTTATTGCTTTAAAAATGTTTACTAAGTGATATGTTCTCCTTTTGCTAAAATCACATACTTCATATGATTTAGAATGAAGATTACTGGATTTTGACACAATCATTCACATAGTCCTTATTTCTTCGTTATTAACTATATTTTATCACACTGGATATCTATAACACTTTTAATAATTTTCCTTTTCAATACATCAGTATCTCTATCACTATTCATCATTACATGGATAAGGACAAAATTTCTAGGTGTAGTGGAAGCAAAGATAGCTTTTTGTCTCTCCATATATATTAATATACTTATTCATTTGTGTATCTATAGAATACAGAATATGTAATGTTCATCGTTAGCTCTCTAAGGGTCCTCCAAATGGGTCTTGGTTTCAGCAGAATATTCACCACTAGAGTAGTCATGGATAAAGTACAAAGTCTTTATTATCTCCTTCACAATCTGCCTCCTTCGCCTAGGGCAAAGCTAGATTTTTTGGGAAACTTCAGAAGGGCCTTGGTCTCAGTGGAGAAGTAAAGAAGGACAGGCCAGCCACCATGAGGGTCTCTATCTCTAACTTGAAGTCTCTTTTTCTTCTCAGCTTTCTTAGCTCTTATATACTCTATTATTAAACTACATATCATAGGTGTCAGTCTTGTAGAATGGGTGTCAGCTTGTAGAACTATATTAAGTATTAAGTACATATAAACTAGAGAATCATTATCTCAATTCCACTGAATTAATACCTTGTTATGGGATTAAATCAATCATCCTGAGCCTTAAGTATATCTTTCCAGAGTTACTGCCCTCTACAGGAATATATTAAAAAATTGAATATATTTACCTAGCTTGCAAAATATTTTACAATATGACAAAAGTGCCTATATCTTCTAGATCAATGACCTTCTTCTGCCAATGGCATGAATAATTGAGTTTTATCAATAAAGATTATCTTTCACCCATCTTCAATACTTCAATCCTTATGTTGTCTTGTTCATAACTGCTTTAGTTTCTTTTGTCTTGTTTTTGTTTTCCCCTTTGCTAAGGTACTGGTATTAAAAAAGAAAAGAAAGAAGGAGAAGAAAAGAAAAACAGTCTTGTTATTCTTTTAATATCAAAAAGCCTACACCATATCACACAGAAATTTATAGTAAGCCCTATAGCTCTCAGGTTCTTCTGAAATTATGTGGTTGATTGTTTGCACCCCTCCTGAGGGGTAAGAAACAATTTACTTTAGAGATGGTGCAATAATTATTGATATAGAAAATCAGAAAGTCTAAAGATCATTTAAATCCATTATGAAATAAAAACAGTAATACTGAAGTACAAAGCAAAATGTCAAATATTAAGAACAATAAGAACTGACAAAAAGTTGCATTAAAAAGATTTTTTGGGAGGTAGGCAAAAACTCAACCAACCAAAAACTTTAGAATTCAATGAAAGTAAAACTATATATATATATATATATATATATATATATATATATATATATATATATATATATATATATATATATATATATATATATATACATATATATATATATATATGCAAGTTTGAGTACCTCCTGAAATTAACCCATGACATATGGGTCTATATAAAGCTAAGAGATTCTCATCTAGATGACTGATCTAGTATTTCTCTTAGATTTATAAACAATGGAATAGATTAGATACATATAACACAATAATTAATGCTTATAGCAATCTACTTCTACTATTTGAAAATCCCCCAAAACTCTAGCTTCTGGGATAAGAACTCATTATTTGATAAAAATTGTTAGGAATCCTGGAA
This sequence comes from Sminthopsis crassicaudata, assembly GCF_048593235.1. Lineage (NCBI taxonomy): Eukaryota > Metazoa > Chordata > Mammalia > Dasyuromorphia > Dasyuridae > Sminthopsis > Sminthopsis crassicaudata. The sequence goes on along the minus strand of NC_133620.1, from coordinate 204,098,667 downwards.
AATAATATATCAGAAAATCAGCAAAGACCTAAATATCACACTTCACACAAAAATAATGTCAAAATATATACATGATTTGGGCATAAAGGATGATACCATAAACAAATTAGGGAACAAGGGACAATTTACCTATCAGATCTTTGGAGAAGGGAGGGATTTATGACCAAAGAAGAACTATAGAGCATTATGAAAGGTAAAAAAAAAAAATTAGTGTGAATGGGATATATTTTAAATTTTGAAGGTTTTCAGAGGAAGAAATAATATTTTTTTGTTTGTCCTTATCTTTTTATTAAAGCTTTTTATTTTGAAAACATATTCATAGATAATTGTTCAACATTGACACTTGCATAGCCTTCCTTGTATTTCAGATTTCCCCCTCCTTCTTCTCACCCATTCCCCTAAATGGCAATATATGTTATACATGCTAAAATATATGTTAAATCCAGTATGTATAAATACTTATACAATTCTCTTGTTGCACAAGAAACATCAGATCAAAAACGTAAGAAAATGAATAAGAGAACTAAATGCAAATGAACAACATCAAGAAGAGTGAGAATGTTATGTTGTGATCCTGTCCTCTCTCTTGGTGTAGATGGCTCTCTTCATCACAAGATCATTGGAACTAGCCTCAATAATGTCATTGTTGGAGTCAAATCCTTCAGAGTTAAACATTTTATAACCTTGTTTTTGCCATATATGAAGATCTCCTGGCTGTTCTCATTTCACTCAGCATCAGTTTGTGTGTCTGCAGGCCTCTCTAAAATCATCCTGCTGATCATTTATTATAGAACAATAATATTCCATAACATTCATATACCATAATTTATTCAAAGATTCTCCAACTGATGGGCATCCATTTAGTTTCCAGTTTCTTGGCACTACAAAAAAGGGAAGCCACAAACATTTTTGCAGATGTGGGTCCCTTTCCCTCCTTTAAGATTTCTTTGGGATATAATCCTAGTAGAAATATTGCTGGTTCAAAGGGTAAAAATTATAACTTTTATTATGTTAAATTAAAAAGGTTTTGCACAAACAAAAGCAACAGAAACAAAATTAAATGGGAAGTACAAAGATGGAAAAATATTTACAGCTAGTATTTCTGATAAATGTCTCATGTCAAATTTATAAGAATATAAAAGTAATTCCCCAGTTGATAAATGGTCAAAGTATAGGAACAGACAAAGTTTAGATGACAAAATTAAAGTCATCTATAGTTATATGAAAAACATATTATCATTATTGATTAAAGAAATGCAAATTAAAACAACAATGAGGTACCATCTCACACCTCTCAGGCTAAGATGACAGGAAAAAAAATAATGGTAAATGTTATAGAGGATGTGGGAGAATTGAAACACTAATGCACTGCTGATGGAATTGTGAAATGCTCTAACCATTTTGGAGTGCAATCTGGAACTATGTCCATACCCTTCCACCCAGCAATACCATTACTAAATCTGTATCCCAAGGAAATCATAAAGGAGGGAAAAGAACCTATACATGCAAATATGTTTGTGGTAGCTCTTTTTATGGTAGCAAAAAATTGGAAAATGAGTAGATGCCTTTCAATTGAGGAATGGCTGAACAAGTTGTGCTATATGAAGGTAATGGTATGTCATTTTTCTATTAAAAAATGATGAACAAGCTGGCTTTAGAAAGGCCTGGAAAGGTTTACATGGACTGATAATGAGCAAAACAAACAGAATCAGAACTACGTTGTATACAATAACAGCAAGAATGTGCAATGATCAACTATGAAATTCATGGTTCTTCTCAGTGATTCAGTTATCTAAATTTAATCTCAATAGACTTTGGACAGAAAATGACATCTCCATTCAGAAAAATAGATAAGGAGACTGAACGTACATCAACATATGAATGTAAAACAACAGCATCACTTCTTTTTTCCTGTCTTTTTCTCTCCCCCGTGGTTTTACCATCATATTCTGATTTTTCTCTGCCAACATGATACATAAAGCAATGTGTGTTCAAAAAGAAATAAATGGTCAATAAAAGATGTATAGACTATTTGGAGAGATAGTAGAATGTTAACCAAGCAACATCCCCCCCTCCATTTTTGGTTATGAGTTTATGGAACACTAAAATGAAGAGAAATATATACAGTGTAGAAATAAAATGTCATTTTTGTACATGTTCTCTATCATTTGCAACATTTTTCCAGTACAAAAGAAATTTAACATGTAACTTTTAAAACTATATTGCTTCTTTGTAGCCTTTTGAACATCCATTCTTTTTGGCCAATTTAAAAGAATTCATCATTAAATTCTCCTAAATATTTTCTTAGTTTTTTGGTTGTACTTCTTTTATCTTCCACAAATTCACCGCTTTTCCCCAGAAAGCAAAATGCAATTATTTTAAGAAGTATAGTCAAGCTAAATAAACTTTCACACTTGTAATATATTGTTTTATTCTCCATCCTGGGTTCATCATCTTTCTCAGTAGGTTTGGAGCATATTTCTTCTTTAATTATATTGAATCTTGGGTGACTATTGCATTCACCAGTGTTTTAGATTTTTCAAAGTTAGTTTTCTTATAAGGTTATTGAGTATACATGCATACATTCATACATATATGCATGCATACATGTCCATATTTTTCTATTTCTGATCATTTCACTCTGTATAATAAGTTAACAAACTTTTCCATATTATTATTTTATCAATTCTTAGAATGAATAATTTCCATTATATATATATATATATATATATATATATATATATATATATATATATATATATATATATATATATATGCCACAATTTGTTCAGCTAATTCAAGGGTACCCTTTTATTTTCTACTTTTGGTACAACAATGAGAACTGCTACAAAATATTTTTACCCATTTTATACATTATACATTTTTTTTTTATTTCTTTAGGGATATAGGCTATACCTTTCAAGGTTCCAAAATGAGTTCCAAAATGCCTAAATCAATTCAAAGCTTTACTAACTCTGTAACAGTACATCTATTTTTAAAAACACATTTAAAGGTGTTATGTCCTCCTTTTTGTCATCTTTAACCAATTTTATAGGTAATAGGAAATTTTATAGGTACAAATAAGAAAGGATAAAGGTTACTTTTTATCTTTGTACCCCTCCTTATCATGGTGCTTTACACATATTAAGTGATTAAGTTGAAAATTCATTAAGCATTTTTTGTAGTGTAGTTATTTCATTCATGTCTCACTTTTTGTAACCCTGTTTAGAAATTTTCTGGGCAAAGATATTATAGTTTGCCATTTCCTTTTCCAACTCATTTTACAGATTAAGAAACTGAAATAGACAGAGTTAAATAACTTGGTCAAATTCAGAGCTATTAAGTACCTGAGACTTGATATAAAATCAGGAAGATGATTTTTTTCTTGACTTTAGTACTAACACTATATCCATTGCATCACCTACTAATTATGTGCCAGATACTGTGCTAAGCATTAAGGAAACAAATACAAGCAAATAATATAATCCATTTCTTTATTGAGCTTATATTCAGGGAATATGGAATTAGTAGTTGTTGGAGGTGGTAATAGGATGACATTAGAAATATTTAGGGAGTGGAGAGGTGAAATGACTCAGGCAAGATAAGGCTAAAAGTGGTGTATAAGAAGCTAGGGCAATTCTAGGGAGAAAGTTCAAGATACAGAGAGGAAGAATGAAAATCATGGCCTAAGTGAATACAATATTCATTGATTGACACCAGCAAGAATGTTACCAGTGAGGCTTGTCAGATGTTTCTCATAGTTTTTTTGTTTGTTTTTTGTTTTTTTTTAGGAGTCCTCATTGAAACACAATTTCATGCTTCAAATCAGCTTAGGAAATTCTGTAATTAAGATGGATATTAGAACAGAAATAAATTAGGAAAAGTCTGGCTTAAGCAAATATGATTAGTTTTCTATTCTGTGGTCATAGGCAGGGATTCACCTGTGAATATGAGTAAAAGCTTTTGCCTTTGAGTAGATAAATGGAAAATCCAATGAAAGTCCATGGAATAGGCAGAATAGAAAGGAGGTATACCATGCAGGAGGAAGTATCCTAAAGCTTGAACTACATATTGGATAAGAAAGAGTAGGCTTAAAAAAAGTTATTCAGTACTATATCACAAAGACTCTTCAGTACCAAGGAAGTCAAATGGGAAGAGTCCATTATACCTCTTTTTTACTTTCACATTAAAAGTCTAGAGCTGAAGGAAATTTCAGAAATCATATACACTTTTTAAATTTGTAGATGAAGAACTTTTCCAAATGAAGCTAGCTTCTTAACTATTATACAGGCATATTCAACAGACATGGTTTTTGAAGTCAAGTTTAGTGGGTTTGAGTGCTAGTTACTGTTTTAATACTAGCTACATTGCTTCTAGCATGTAAATATAAAGATATCCATAGCAAAATTGTTTATTCTTCTTTTAAAATGAAAGCAGGAATGAATGGACTTTCTCTCTTTATTATACATATACATGTGTAGCTACTCTTCAATTATTTCCAAGTTGTTTTTCTCCCAAACTTATTTGATGAGATGATTTCTTGTAAAGGCAAATGCTCGTTTCTATCTGGTATAGGGGTTTTTAAAATGCATATTAAAAACATATTATCGATGACATGTATATAGCTTTCATATTTTGATTTTAATGTGTGCTCAAAAACAACATATATAAATTTTTCTTCTTAGTAAATGCTTTTCAGTATGTTTTCTTGTTCAACACATTTCTCTCCTACTTTCCAAATCAAGTAGAGAAAAGCAAAAGATTGATATATGCAGTAGAGACTTATATGTCAAATCTTCTTTCTCCAGTGTCAACTCTGGGTACTCAGTACATTTTCATTTATTTTCTGACGTGCTTCTGAGAGACAAACTTCAATATATAAACTTAATCTGTATCACCCTGACTAATATCAAAAGTGTAAAAAACTGAATAAGATCACCTGCCAAGAATATTAATTCTGACCTTTAATTTTCTCTTTTGTATGTTTACTGTGTTTGTTGAGATATATTCATTTTATTCTTATCATCATTGTTTTCACACAATTCAATCATTTTTCATCAGAACTTTCAATTAGGAAGGTGACTTTCTAATATGCTATAAGCAGGTAATGAGCTTGTGATATGCCACTGATTCCTTAGGGAACCAAGAAAATGGTCTGGTTTGTTCTATAAAACTACATTTATTGCACAGTCTAATGCCTTGTGATGACTACTTTTATCATGTGTTTTAAGCAAATATATGTTCTGAAAAGCACTTCCAATTATTAGCCATTTTGGGTAATAGGTATTTAATTTGGTGAACTAACCAACCTCAATGAGCATTTGATAATGTATTTCATGCTAAATTGGTTGTAACAGTTTGGGAAAGAGGATATATTTGAGAGACTATTAGTGAGTTTGGTTTATTAGAAATAAACCTAGAAGTTTGAGTTCAAAAACAAATGTTAAAATTTAGGTTCTCGTACTCATGGGGGCAAACAAATAAATGCCTTATCATTTTTGGACTTCAGTTCTTCATCTGACTAGAAGATCTCCGAGTTCTCTATTGGTTCTCTCTCTCTCTCTCTTTATATATTTATATAAAGTTCCCATACATATATACATATATGTATATATAATACATATTTATATAATATATATGTGTATATATATGTGTGTGCTGTCTATATATATATATATATATATAGACAGCACCAAGATAATGGTTCTATTTATGAATAAATCAGAGAAATGTGATTCTTGTCGCCCTATAAGGTAACAAGAATTAATGAATTATAGTGGGGTGGAAGTGGAAGGGATAGCATGTACTTGATTGAATTAGCAAGATTGTGGAGAATTATTACCAGTAACCTGGATCTAATGAAAAAGTAGTGAGAACTTGACTCTTTGAGAACTCTAAAACTGTCCATTTAAAGCACGGGTCCATGTCAGATATTCAGATGGATTCTCCTGTGGTGAAATGGCTCAAAGCAAACTGATTTCTAGAGCTAGGACTCACTAAGTTTGTTTTAGTTACATTTAGTTCTAAATTATCTCTCAATTGTTAACTGCTTGGTGATGCAATGAGCTAGAAATAAGGAAGACCCAAGTTTAAATTCAATTGTAGAAAATTATTAGCTGTGTAACCTTAGGCAAATAACCCTGTGACATTTAGATTATAATTGCTTCAGTTTCCTTAAGTATAAAATGGACATGATATCATTATCCCCTGCACTATAGTTTAGGAATAAATGGAATAATTCATATACTCTTAGCTTACTGTTTGTGATAAAGTAGATGCTTCTTATTAAATACTTATGACTTTCATTTTCCTTTCCCCCTTAACACTTCTACTCTAAGAATAAATATTTGTTCATTAAAAATAAATAGATCCAAGACAATTCCAAGAACTATATGAACATAATTACAAAAGACTCCTCACACAAATAAAATCAGATCTCAACAATTGGAAAAGTATCAATTGCTTATGGGTAGGCTGAGTAAATATAATAAAAATGGCAATTCTCCCTAAATTGCGCTACTTGATCAGTGCCAAAATTATTTTACACAGCTTAAAAAAATAATAATGAAATTCATCTGGAAGTGATGGAGGGGATGTAGGAAAAGGAGGATACTAGTGCATTGTTGGTGAAGTGATTCAACCATTCTGGGAGAAAATTTGGAACTATTTCTAAAGGGTTATCAAATTATACACACTTTTTGACCCAGAAGTAGCACTACTGGGTCTGTATGCGAAGGAAATCATAAAGCAGGGGAAAAGACCTACCACACATGCAAAAATGTTTGTAGTAACTATTTTAGTGGTGGCAAAGAATTGGAAATTAAGCAGAATCCCATCAATTGGAAAATAGCTGAATATGTTTTTGTATGTGAAAGTTATGGAATATTATTATTGTATAAAAATAATGAAAATCCTGGTTTAGCAAGGCCTGGAAAGACTTATAGGAATTGATGCTGAGTGAAACAAGTAGAGCCAAGAGCACAGTGTACACACGAACAGCAAGATTGTGCCATGATCAATTATAAAAGATTTGACTCTTCTCAGTTGTTCAGTGATCCAAAGCAACCCTAATAAACTTTGTATAGAAAATGCCATCTGCATCCAGAAAAAGAACTAAGGAGATTGAATGTAATCAACCCATATTATATTCACTTTTTTTTGGTTGTTATTGTTTTCCCCTTCAGTCATGTTTTTTCCTCTTTTGTTCTGATCTTTCTATCCCAACATGATTCATAAAAAATGTGTATAAAAAGCTTAATATACATATAAAAATAAAATAAAATGCATAGGTGGGGAAGAAAGAAAGAAAAAGAAAACTATTTGTCATATATTTGAAAAAATAAAATACTATTTAAAATAGTATTAAAAATAACAAAATAATAAATATAATATAATATAATAATAATAACTAAAATAATAAAATAAAATAAATAAAAATACAAAAATACTATTTAAAGAAAAAGTAATTGGATTTATTTTATAGCCTTGGAAGTAGTTTAATACCAACTGACAAATAATGAGCCAAAGTTTTATATGAGACTAATTGATCAAATAAGAGAAGAATGACATAAGTTTAATGGTAACTGTATTGAAGTCATGACAAATTGAATGAAAGAGAAGAAAATATCTGGGCTTTTGCATTTTTATATGACATTGAACAAAGTTATAGTTTAGAACTTTTATTTTCTAGTTAGAAAAACTCTAAGATTATTGATTTCATGTTTAAAAGATTTAATGTTAATGTGATAGTACATATACATTTCCAATGAAATAGTTTATATGGTAGATATCAAATTAAAATCAACCAACATTGGTAATATTATAGCTTTTTATAATACATTTTACTCTAACATGATAAAAGAGTAGAAAAGTACTGATCCACATTCTATCTTATTATTTTATTACAAATCATCAATAATTTGATATGCTAGGTCTCCCCAAAACCTTTTAAAGACTATGCTTAAGTGTCAAGGGGCAGGTCGATTCTCTAAAAGCCTCTTCAAATGTGAATCATAACATACTTGAAGGAATTGCAAATCAGCCTTTACGGACTCAGATGTTGCCTGTGAATTGGGAATGAAATAAATTGGAAGCAAAAGGGAAGAGGAGAGAGATCAGAGAACAAAACAGCCTGTCAGCCTCCTTGTATTGTTATCATCCCCTCACACAAAGGAATGTATTCTGCTGGCCAGAATTAGATCCCCCAGCAACCACTAGAATGCAGCTCCTGTAAAACCCAACAGCCACTAGAAAGTTGCTCCCATTCAAAAATCTAATCTTAAAATAATTTAATAGTTTATGTTACTAAAGCTTATTAAAACTACTCTGATACATTTGGGACATCTGGTATATGTATGTGATGTATCATAATGTAATGTGATGTGAAATGATATAAGACAATTCAATACAACATAAAACTGTACAATATAATGTAACATAATGTGAAACAACTTTAGTACCATGTATATACAATTGGTGTCATTGCAACCTGGGCTCAAGTTCTCTAGGCATTTTCTGAGTAATTTTAGAAAAATGTTTCAATCTCTTTGTGCTCCAGGAAATTCTCTTAATATTATAAATTGCAAATAATTTCTGATATCTTGAGATGATAATTCGAATTTACATATTAGGAATTCTTTTTCAAATGATGATGATTACAAATCTCAAAGAATTATGAATATGTGACACAGTTTTGAGACTGAGTTGACATGAATTCAAATTTTTTGCATTTATATTTTGCAAATCTATTATGTTTTTCCCTCATATAAGGCACATTCTATACAACCTATGTAAATATTTTTTATTAATTTTATAATTATAAATTTTTTGACAGTACATATGCATGAGTAATTTTTTTTATAACATTATCCCTTGTATTCATTTTTCCAAATTATCCCTCCCTCCTTCTACTCCCTCCCCTAGATGACAGGCAAACCCATACATATTAAATGTGTTACAGTATAACCTAGATAAAATATATAAGTGCAAATCCAATTTTCTTGTAGTGCTAACAGTTTACATTCAATTCCCAGTGTTCCTTCTCTGGGTGTAGCTGTTTTTGTCCATCATTGATCACCTGGAAGTGAGTTGGATCTTGTTTATGTAGAAGATATCCACTTCCATCAGAATATATATTCATATAGTATTGTTGAAGTGTATAGTGATCTTCTTGTTCTACTCATTTCACTCAGCATTAGTTCATGTAAGTCTCTCCAAACCTCTTTGTTTTCATCCTGCTGGTCATTACTTACAGAGCAATAATATTCCATAATTTATTCAACCATTCTCCAATTGATGGACATCCATTCATTTTCCAGTTTCTAGCCACTATGAAAAAAGCTGCCACAAACATTTGGGCACATACAGGTCCTTTTCCATTCTTTAGTATTTCTTTGGGATATAGGCCCAATATTAGCACTGCTGGACCAAAGCGTATGCACAGTTTGATAACTTTTTGGGCATAGTTACAAATTGCTCTCTAGAACGGGTGGATTCTTTGACAACTCCACCAAAATGAATTAGTGTCCCAGTTTTCCCACATCCCCTCCAACATTCATCATTATCTTTTCCTGTCACCTTAGCCAATCTGACAGGTGTGTAGTGGTATCTCAGAGTTCTCTTAATTTGCATTTCTCTGATCAGTAGTGATTTTGAACACTTTCATATGAGTATAGTTTCAATTTCATCATCTGAAAATTGTCTGTTCATACCCTTGGACCATTTATCAGTTGGAGAATGGTTTGATTTCTTATAAATTAGGATCAATTCTCTATATATTTTGGAAATGAGACCTTTATCAGAACTTTAAATGTAAAAATATTTTCCCAATTTGTTACTTCCCTTCTAATCTTGTTTGCATTAGTTTTGTTTGTACAAAATATTTTAATTTGATGTAATGAAAATCTTCTATTTTGTGATCAATAATGATATCTAGTTCTCCTTTTTTCATAAATTCCTTCCTCCTCCACAGGTGTCAGAGGTAGATTATCCTCTGTTCCTCTAATCTGTTTATGATCTCATTCTTTATGCCTAAATCATAGACGCATTTTGATCTTATCTTGGTATATGGTGTTAAATGTGGGTCCATATCTAATTTCTGCCATACTAATTTACAGTGTTCCCAAGAATTTTTTTTTCAAATAATGAATATTTATTTCTAAGGTTGGTATCTTTGGGTTTATCAAAGACTAGATTGCTATAGTTGTACCCTTTTTTATCGTTTGTACCTAATCTGTTCCACTGATCGATTGGTCTATTTCTTAGCCAATACCAAATGGTTTTGGTGACTGCTGCTATATAAGATAGCTTTAGATCAGGTATACTTAGTCTACTTTCATCTCACTTTTTTTCATTAATTCCCTTGAAATTTTTGACCTTTTATTCTTCCACATGAACTTTGTTGTTATTTTTTCTAGGTCACTAAAATAGTTTCTTGGAAGTCTGATTGGTATAGCACTAAATAAATAGATTAATTTGGGGAGTATTGTCATCTTTATTATATTCACTCAGCCTATTGATAAGCACTTACTGTATTTCCAATTGTTTGAATCTGACTTTATTTTTGTGGCAAGTGTCTTGCAATTTTGTTCATATAATTCCTGACTTTTCTTTGGTAGATAGATTATCAAATACTTTATGCTCTCAACATTTGTTTGGAATGGAATTTCTCTTTATATCTCTTGCTATTGCATTTTGTTGGTGATGTATAAAAATGCTGAGGATTTATGTGGATTTGTTTTGTATCCAGCAATTTTGCTAAAGTTATCAATTATTTCTAATAACTTTTTCTTAGAATCTCTGGGATTCTCTAAGTATATGATCATATCATCTCCAAATAGTGACAGTTTGATTTCCTCATTACCTACTCTTATTCCTTTAATCTCTTTCTTGACTCTTATTGCCAAGGCTAAGATTTCTAATACAATATTGAATATAATGGTGATAGTGGGAAAACTTGTTTCACTCCTGATGTTACTGGGAAAGGTTCCAGTTCATCTCCATTGCATATTATGCTTACTGATGGTCTTAATATATATGCTCCTGACTATTTTAAGGAATAGGCAATTTTTTCCTATACTCTCAAGCGTTTTTAGTAGGAATGGATGGTGGATTTTATCAAATGCTTTTTCTGCATCTATTGAGATGATCATATGGTTTTTATTAATTTGATTATTAATATGGTCAATTATACTAATAGTTTTCCTAATATTAAATCACCCTGCATTCCTGGTATAAATCCCACTTGGTCAGAGTGTATTATCCTGGGGATGATTTTCTGAAGTCTTTTTGCTAATATCTTATTTAAGACTTTAGCATCCATATTCATTAAGGAGATTGGCCTATAGATTTCTTTCTCCATTTTCGACTTGCCTGATTTAGATATCAGTACCGTGTCTGTGTCATAAAAGAACTTTGGCAGGACTCCTTCATCCCCTATTTTTTCACATAGTTTATATAACACTGGGGCTAGTTGTTCATTAAATGTTTGGTAGAATTCACATGTAAATCCATCTGTTCCTGGGCATTTTTTCCTGGGGAGTTGATTAATAGCTTGTTCTATTTCTTTTTCTGAAATGTGACTATTTAAGCAATTTATCTCCTTCTCTATTAATCTAGGAAGCCTAAATTTTGAGGAAATCATATATTCTATTTAAGTTATCAAATTTATATGCTTAAAGTTGGGCAAAGTAACTCCTTATTATTTCTCTAATTTCCTCTTCATTGGTGGAAAGATCCCCCTTTTCATTTGTAAGACTAACAATTTGATTTTCCTCTTTCCTTTTTCTGATCAGATTTACCAAATATTTATCTATTTTATTGGCTTTTTCATAAAACCAACTCTTGGTTTTACTTATTAATTAGATAGTTTTTTTTTTAACTTTTAACATTATTGATTTCTCCTTTCAATTTTAGTATTTCAAGTTTGATTTTTGGTTGGGAGTTTTTAATTTGGCCTTTTTCTAGCTTTTTAAGTTGTAGGCCCAATTCCTTAATCTTCTCTTTCTCTATTTTGTTCAAATAAGCCTCTAAAGATATAAAATTTCCCCTTATTAAAGCGTTAGCCACATCCCACCGATTTTGGTACAATTTCTTATCATTGTCATTATCTTGGGTGAAATTATTAATTGTTTCTATAATTTGCTGTTTCACCCAGTCATTCTTTGAGATGAGATTATTTAGTTTCCAATTACTTTTTGGTTTATTTACCCCTAACTTCTTATTGAATGTAGCTTTTCTTGCATTGTGATCTGAGAAGAAGGCATTTATTATTTCTCCCTTCCTGCATTTAATTTTGAGATCTTTATGTCCTAATATATAGTCTATTTTTGTATAGGTTCTATGAACTGCTGAGAAGAAAGTATATCCCTTTCTATTACCATTCAGTTTTCCCCAAAGGTCTATCATATCTATTTTTTCTAACGTTCTATTTCCTTTTTAAATTTCTTTCTTATTTTTTTTAATTTATTTTATTTATTTTATTATTTTTTTTTATTCATTTTTCCAAATTATCCCCTCCCTCCCTCCACTCCCTCCCCCCCGATGGCAGGTAATCCCATACATTTTACATGTGTTACAATATAACCTAGATACAATATATGTGTGTAAATACCTTTTTCTTGTTGCACATTAATTATTAGCTTCCGAAGGTATAAGCAACCTGGGTAGATAGACAGTAGTGCTAACAATTTACATTTGCTTCCCAGTGTTCCTTCTCTGGGTATAGTTATTTCTGTCCATCATTGATCAACTGGAAGTGAGTTGGATCTTCTCTATGTGTAAGATTTCCACTTCCATCAGAATACATCCATATACAGTATTTTTGTTGAAGTGTACAGTGATCTGGTTCTGCACATTTCACTCAGCAACAGTTCATTTAAATCTCTCCAAGCCTCTCTGTATTCCTCCTGCTGGTCATTTCTTACATAACAATAATATTCCATAACCTTCATATACCACAATTTACCTAACCATTCTCCAATTAATGGACATCCATTCAACTTCCAGTTTCTAGCTACAACAAAAAGAGCTGCCACAAACATTTTGGCACATAAAGGTTCCTTTCCCCTCTTTAGTATTTCTTTGGGATATAATCCCAATAACAGCAATGCTGGGTCAAAGGGTATGCACAGTTTGACAACTTTTTGGGCATAGTTCCAAATTGCTCTCCAGAATGGCTGGATTCTTTCACAACTCCACCAACAATGTATCAGTGTCCCAGTTTTCTAACATCCCCTCCAACATTCATCATTATTTGTTCCTGTCATCTTAGCCAATCTGACAGGTGTGTAGTGGTATCTCAGAGTTGTCTTAATTTGCATTTCTCTGATCAGTAGTGATTTGGAACACTTTTTCATATGAGTGCAAATAGTTTCAATTTCATCATCTGAGAATTGGCTGTTCATATCCCTTGACCATTTATCAATTGGAGAATAGTTTGGTTTCCTATACATCAGGGTCAGTTCTCTATATATTTTGGAAATGAGACCTTTGTCAGAACCTTTCCTTTTAAAAATATTTTCCCAATTTGTTACTTCCCTTCTAATCTTGTTTCCATTAGTATTGTTTGTACGGAAGCTTTTTAGTTTGTTGTAATCAAACTCTTCTATTTTGTGATCAATAATGATCTCTTGTTCTCCTCTGTTCATAAATTCCTTCCTCCTCCACAGGTCTGAGAGGTAGACTATTCTCTGTTCCTCTAATCTATTTATGATCTCATTCTTAATGCCTAAATCATGGACCCATTTTGATCTTATCTTGGTATATGGTGTTAAGTGTGGGTCCATATCTAATTTCTGCCATACTAATTTTCAGTTTTCCCAACAGTTTCTTCCGAATAATGAATTTTTGTCCCTAATGTTGGTATCTTTGGGTTTGTCAAAGATTAGATTGCTATAGATGTACCCTTTTTTGTCCTTTGTATCTAATCTGTTCCACTGATCTACCGTTCTATTTCTTAGCCAGTACCAAATGGTTTTGGTGACTGCTGCTATATAATATAGCTTTAGATCAGGTACACTTAGACCACCTTCCTCTGAGTTTTTTTTTTTTTTTCTTCATTTGATCGCTTGCAATTCTCGACCTTTTATTCTTCCATATGAATTTTGTTGTTATTTTTCCTAGGTCATTAAAATAGTTTCTTGGGAGTCTGATTGGTATAGTACTAAATAAATAGATTAGTTTGGGGAGTATTGTCATCTTTATTATATTCGCTCGGCCTATCCAAGAGCACTGAATGTCTTTCCAATTATTTAAATCTGACTTTATTTTGGGGGTAAGTGTTTTGTAATTTTTCTTATATAATTCCTGACTTTTCTTTGGTAGATGGATTCCCAAATACTTTATACTCTACACATTTGTTTGGAATGGAATTTCTCTTTGTATCTCTTGCTGTTGCATTTTGTTGGTGATATATAAAAATGCTGAGGATTTATGTGGATTTATTTTGCATCCTGCCACTTTGCTGAAATTTTGAATTATTTCTAGTAGCTTTTTAGGAGAGTCTTTGGGGTTCTCTAAGTATACCATCATGTCATCTGTAAAAAGTGATAGTTTAATTTCCTCATTTCCTACTCTAATTCCTTGAATCTCTTTCTTGGCTCTTATTGACAAGACTAGCGTTTCTAGTACTATATTCAATAGTAATGGTGATAGTGGGCAACCTTGTTTCCCTCCTGATCTTACTGGGAAAGGTTGCAGTTTATTTCTATTGCATATTATGGTTACTGAAGGTCTTAAATATATGCTCCTGATTACTCTAAGGAATAATCCATTTATTCCTATACTCTCAAGAGTTTTTAGAGGGGTGGAGCCATGATGGCGGAGAAGAAACACACGACTCTGTGAACGTCCTTACTCCCTCACAACCAATTAGATAAATCAGCCTAAGAAATAGCGCTGGACTGATAGATACCACAAGGACTGGAAACACGACTTACCAGCTGAAGAGAATCTGGAATTTCCACAGCAAAGGTCAGTTCCCAGGGGAGGAAGAAGAGAGGCCAGCACAGACGGCTGGGTGCTAGCATACTGCGCCGATTGCACTGGGAAGGGCTATGGGATCAGAGAAGCCACTGAAATAAAGGAATCTGGCACAGGCTGTTAGCTCTTCTATGCTTATAATATAGCAGTTAAGAAGGGAAATCTAAACACTTTAAAAATTCAGATAGACTAGATTTTCCCCTGATCCTGGGGGTGACTCAGCAGATCTCTGCGCCAGGGGGTGTGGCCTCAGCCCCAACCTAAGACTAGTTAAGAGATTGACAAGAGGGCAGATTCGGCCCAAGGCAACACACACTGCCTAGCTTAGCTGGAGGGGGTGGAACTCAGGTGTGGAACTCACCTCCGGAAGTCCCAGAGAAGCGGAACCTTTGAACTAGGGGCCACGGTTTCTGGTAGACACTTCCATTTTGAGCACAGGGGCTTTTCACTTCACCTGCTGCAGACATCAACGCCCCACCAGGAAGCATAGGCTGGGCTTTGTGCCTTCTTTACTTCAATATCAAACATCAGGGAAGCCGCTAGAAAACAAAAGCCCTAAAGGCACAGCAGTGCTAGTCACCTCTGAGGCACTTCCAGGGAGGGGGTGGGGAACTCTCTCCCAGAGCTCTGTCTTAGCTCAGGCCCAAGAGCCGCCGCATCCATCTGGTCTGGGAGGAAGCTGGTAAAGAAGTAAATAAATAATTTCCTACCCCAGGGACAGACCCCAAAAGATTTTTTAAATATGAACAAAAAAGCCAGGAAAACTATAGATTCCTTCTACACAGAGAAAGAGAGGGTATCCAACCCCAAGGAAGTTAACAACAAAGATTCAGCAGATAACAACCTAAAGGGGAACGATTCCTACCCCCCATCACATAACTCTCTCCTGGAAGAGACTATTAAAAGGGTAAGAGATTTTGAAGAAAATTGGGGAAAGGAAAGGGAAGCTATGATAGAGAATAACAACGTTCTGAAATTGGAGTTGGAAAAAATAAAGAATTCACAGGAGATGCAGGGAAACAAAATTTGTGAATTAGAAAAGATTTAAAAATCACAGGAAAATAGGATTTCTGAATTGGAGCAGATAAAAAAGTCTCAAGAAAATAGGATTTCTGAATTGGAGAAGATAAAAAAGTCCCAAGAAAATTGGATTTCTTAATTGGAAAAAGAAAATAATTCTCAAAAAAAAATTAGGGAAATGGAAAAAATTCAATAGAGCAAAATAACTCATTTAAAAATGAAATTGGGCATTTACAAAAAGAACTAAAAACTGTGAATGAAGAAAATAATTCCTTAAAAGTCAGGATGGAACAAATAGAAATGAATGATTCATTGAGAACCCAAGAATCAGTCAAACAAAACAACAACAACAAAAAAAAAATGAGAAGCTGGAGAACAACGTCAAATACTTACTGGGAAAATCTATAGACCTGGAAAATAGATCTAGGAGAGATAATCTGCGGATCGTTGGACTTCCCGAAAACTATGACCAAAAAAAGAGCCTAGATTCTATTTTACAGCAAATTATCAAAGTGAACTGTCCAGAGATAATAGAAACAGAAGGGAAAATAGGCGTTGAAAGAATTCATCGAACTCCTTCTGAAATAGACCCTATAAAAAGAACACCACGGAATATAGTGGCTAAGCTGCAGAACTACCAAAAAAGTTAAAAATATTGCAAGCACTTAAAAAAAGCAATTCAAATGATAAGGGGGCACAATAAGGGTCACTCAAGATCTGGCTGCCTCTACATTAAAAGATAGAAGGGCCTGGAACCTGATATTCCGAAAAGCAAAAGATCAAGTATTGCAACCAAGAATAAACTACCCAGCTATGTTTAGCATCTTTTTCCATGGAAAAAGATGGTCATTCAATGAAATAGAGGAATTCCATATGTTCCTAAGAAAAAAACCAGACTTAAACAAAAAATTTGATCTACATCCACAAGAGTGAAGAGAAACAGAAAAAGGTGCACAGAACCCTTGAGAACTATATCTCTGTTGTGGGTATATAGAAAGTACGCATTGGATAATTTGATTTTACTGATATAAAAAAAAAGGAGGGGGTGTAGTAAAGGGAAGGGGGTAGTATCGGAAAAAGGGGAGGGAGTGATAAAAAGAGGGAAACTACATCCCAGGAAGAGGCATAGAAATACACCATATCTGAGGGAATTTAGAGAGGGGGAGAATCATTGTGTAAATCTTACTCTCATCAGAAGAGGCTCAAAGAGTAAATAATTGTCATATTTGTTTTTCAGAGAATTCTCTCTCACCTCATTAAAAGGGGGGAGAGGAAAAGGGAAAAAGGAAAAGGGGAATAAGGGAAGGGACGTGGAGGGAGGGAGGAGGGATACTAAAAAAAAAAAAAAAAAGAGGGGAGGGCTGCGTGTCCCAAGAGGGATGTATAAATTAAATATTGGGGAAGGGGTTCAGGCAGTCAAGGGAAAAAGCATAATCTGGGGATAATATGATGGCAGTCAATACAGAATTAGTAATTTTAACTTTAAATGTGAAAGGGATGAACGCTCCCATCAAATGGAGACGGATAGCAGACTGGATCAAAAATCAGAACCCTACAATATGTTGTTACAGGAAACACACTTAAAGCAGGGAGATACATACAGAGTAAAGGTAAAAGGTTGGAGCAGAATCTATTATGCTTCAGGTAAAGCCCAAAAAGCAGGGGTAGCTATCCTTATCTCAGATCAACCAAAAGCAGAATTTGATCTAATTAAAAGAGATAAGGAAGGAAACTATATCCTGCTGAAAGGTAGCATAAATAATGAAGCCAAATCGATACTAAACATATATGCACCAAGTGGTATAGCATCTAACTTTCTAAAGGAAAAGTTAAGAGAGTTGCAAGAAGAAATAGACAGTAAAACTATAATAGTGGGAGATCTCAACCTTGCACTCTCAGATTTAGACCAATCAAACCACAAAACAAACAAGAAAGAAATTTAAAAAGTAAATAGAACATTAGAAAAACTAGGTATGATAGACCTTTGGAGAAAACTGAATGGCAATATAAAGGAATATACTTTCTTCTCAGCAGTTCATGGATCTTATACAAAAATTGACCATATATTAGGACATAAAGATCTCAAAATTAAATGTAGGAAGGCAGAAATAATAAATGCCTTCTTCTCAGACCACAATGCAATAAAAGTTACATTCAGTAAAAAGTTAAGGATAAATAGACCAGAAAGTAATTGGAAACTGAATAATCTCATCTTAAAGAATGACTGGGTGAAAGAGGAAATTATAGAAACAATTAATAATTTCACCCAAGATAATGACAATGATGAGACATCATACCAAAATCTGTGGGATGCAGCTAAAGCAGTAATAAGGGGAAATTTTATATCTTTAGAGGCTTATTTGAAGCAAATAGAGAAAGAGAAGATTGATGAATTGGGCTTGCAACTTAAAAGGCTAGAAAAAGACCAAATTAAAAACCCCCAACCAAAAATTAAACTTGAAATACAAAAATTAAAAGGAGAAATCAATAATATTGAAAGTAAAAAAAAAAACCTATTGAATTAATAAATAAAACCAAGAGTTGGTTTTATGAAAAAGCCAATAAAATAGATAAACCTTTGGTAAATCTGATCAGAAAAAAGAAAGAGGAAAATCAAATTGTTAATCTTACAAATGAAAAGGGGGATCTTTCCACCAATGAAGAGGAAATTAGAGAAATAATAAGGAGTTACTTTGCCCAACTTTATGCCAATAAATTTGATAACTTAAGTGAAATGGATGACTTCCTCCAAAAATATAGGCTCCCTAGATTAACAGAGGAGGAAATAAATTGCTTAAATAGTCCCATTTCAGAAAAAGAAATAGAACAAGCTATTAATCAACTCCCAGGAAAAAAACCCCAGGACGAGATGGATTCACATGTGAAATCTACCAAACATTTAAAGAACAATTAGCCCCAGTGTTATATAAATTATTTGAAAAAACAGGGGACAAAGGAGTCCTACCAAACTCCTTTTATGACACAGACGTATTACTGATACCTAAACCAGGTAGAGCGAAAACTGAGAAAGAAAATTATAGACCAATTTCCTTAATGAATATTGATGCTCAAGATGGTGGCGTGGAGGCAGACAGCTGCTTGAGCTCCTCGTTTTCTCTCAGAACTTACTTCATGACAAGCCTCTGACTTAATGCTTGACCCAGAAAGAAATCCACAGATGATCACCAAGAGAAGACATCCTTGAAAGTCGACAGAAAAGGTCTGTGTTTGCTTGGGGGAGTGTCAATCAGACTGGACGCAGACTGAGGGCAGGCAGCCAGAGCAAGACAGGCAGCTCACACAGCTCAGACTGGAGGGGGAGAGGTGTGATCTCTGCAGTTTCTGTGAAAAGGGCTTTTACCCCAGTGTGGATGCTCTGTCTTGGCAGCAAGCCAGGAGCAGCGGAGAGGGTGTAAACACTGGAGGTGAAGATTGAAACCCCAGAAAGCTAGCATCTCTCAGAGCCCGGCCACCCCCAACCCCCAACTGGACTGACTCGGTGCGTTCTCAGAGCCTCAGAGCGCAGACTCAGTACAGTCATTGCTGTTCTGTTGGTGGCTCTCTGCTGCCCTACCTCCAGTCTGTAGAGGAAGCCCATTAATACCATCCAGCCCCATCCCCCCAAAAACAGACCTATTGCTTCTCTTGTCAATTTGTTTTCTTTGATTCCTACTCTGACAAAATGAACAAAAAATTCAAAAGGGTTCTAACCATTGACAGCTTCTGTGTGGAGAGGGAACAGACTTCAAATGCTGAGGAGACTAGGAACAGACTGTCCCCAGATGTATCCCCTGGGAGGGATATAAGCTGCTCTTAAGTGCAAAAGAACCTCATAGAGGAAATCAGGAGGGCTCTCACAAGAGAGCTGGAAGAGAAATGGGAAAAGGAAAGGGAAGCTTGGCAAGAGAGCCTGGAGAAGTCATCTCATGCATTCAAAGAAAGAGTGGATAAAGAAATCAAATCATTGAGAAACAAGATCAGTGAGCTGGAAAAGGTAAACAACTCCAAGGAAATCAGGATTAGTGAGCTGGAAAAAGAAATCAGCTCTCTAAAAAATAAAATGGATAAAATGGAAAAAAAGTCCATACAAGATAAAAACTCAATTGGACAATTACAAAGAGATATAAAAAAAGTGAGTGAAGAAAATACATCATTGAAAATTAGACTGGAACAAGTAGAAATGAATGACTCAAGGAGAAACCAAGAGGTAGTCAAGCAAAACCAGAGAAATGAAACAATTGAAAAGAATGTCAAGTACCTTACCAGAAAGACAACAGACCTGGAAAACAGATCCAGGAGAGACAATTTGAGAATAATCGGACTCCCTGAAAAATGGGAGGAAAAAAAGAGCTTGGACACCATTTTTGAGGAAATTATCAAAGAGAACTGCCCAGACATTCTGGAAACAGAGGGTAAAACAGACATTGAAAAAATTCATCTATCACCTACTGAAAGGGACCCTAAAATCAAAATGCCAAGAAATATAGTGGCCAAGTTCAAGAACCATCAGACAAAGGAAAAGATATTGGAAGCTGCTGGAAAAAAGCAATTCAGATGTGGAGGATCCACAATAAGGATAACCCAAGATCTAGCAGCGTCCACATTAAAAGAACACAGGGCCGGGCACATGATATTCAGAAAGGCTAAGGAACTTGGTATGCAGCCAAGAATAACTTACCCAGCAAGAATGAGCATCGTTTTCCAGGGAAGAAGATGGACATTTAACGAAATAAATTAATTCCATCTATTTTTGATGAAAAAACCAGACCTACATAAAAGGTTAGATCTTCAAATACAGAACTCAAGAGATTTCTAAAAAGGTAAAAAGAAATCTTGAGAACTATACTTCTGTCAAAAAAATTTGTAAAGAACACACACACACACACACACACACACACATATATATATATATATATATATATATATATATATATATATATTTGTCTTAGAAACTAGAGGTGGAAAGGAGATTATATCATAAAAAAGTGTAAAGTGGTGGTACTACATCTCATGAAGAGGCAAAGGTAACCTATTATATTTGAGAGAAAGAAAGGAGGGAGATGAACATAGCGTGTATCAATAGACATATTTGATTTATGGTGAAACTTCTTCCACTTCATTGAAAAGTGAAAGGGAAGGAGTAAGCTAAGGGGAAGGGAATAAAGTAATTTCGAGTAAAAGGGGTAAAATAAGGGGAGGATCTTTAAGGTGGGGGAGGGATATTAAAAAGGGAGGGCTGTGAAAAGCAAGTGGTGTTCACCAGTTTAATACTGGATAGAAGGGTAAAAGGGAAGGAAAGGGGAAAAACATGAGCAGGGGTTAATAGGATGGCAAGTAATATAGAATTAGTCCTTCTAACCATAAATGTGAATGGGGCAAACTGCCTCATAAAGAAGGAAGCAGTTAGCAGACTGGATTAAAAGTCAGAATCCTACTATATGTTGTTTACAGGAAACACACCTGAAACAGGGTGAGACATTCAAACTAAAAGTAAAAGGGTAGAGCAGAATCTATTATGCTTCAGGCAAAACCAAAAAAGCAGGAGTAGCCATCCTCATCTCAGATCAAGCAAAAACAAAAATTGATCTAATTAAAAGAGATAAGGAAGGGCATTATATCCTGCTAAAGGGCAGCATCAATAATGAAGCAGTATCAATATTAAACATATATACACCAAGTGGTGCAGCATCTAAATTCTTAAAAGAGAAATTAAGAGAGCTGCAAGAGGAAATAGATAGCAAAACTATAATAGTGGGAGATCTCAACCTTGCACTCTCTGAATTAGATAAATCAAACCACAAAATTAATAAGAAAGAAGTCAAAGAGGTAAATAGAATACTAGAAAAGTTTGATATGATAGATCTTTGGTGAAAGCTAAATGGAGACAGAAAGGAATATACTTTTTTCTCAGCAGTTCATGGAACCTATACAAAAATTGATCATATACTAGGGCATAAAAACCTCAAAGTCAAATGCAGTAAGGCAGAAATAGTAAATGCATCTTTTTCAGACCATAATGCAATCAATATAACATTTAATAAAAAGCCAGGGGAAAATAGACCAAAAAATAATTGGAAACTAAATAATCTTATACTAAAGAATGATTGGGTAAAACAGCAAATCATAGACATAATTAATAACTTCACCCAAGAAAATGACAATAATGAGACATCATACCAAAATGTGTGGGATACAGCCAAAGCAGTAATAAGGGGAAGTTTTATATCTCTACAGGCCTACTTGCATAAAATAGAGAAAGAGAGGGCCAACGAATTGGGCTTACAACTAAAATTGCTAGAAAAGGAACAAATTAAAAACCCCCAGACAAACACAAAACTTGAAATTCAAAAAATAAAAGGTGAGATTAATAAAATTGAAAGTAAAAAAAACTATTGAATTAATTAATAAAACTAAGAGTTGGTTTTATGAAAAAAACAACAAAATAGACAAACCCTTAGTAAACCTGATTAAAAAAAGGAAAGAGAAAAAGCAAATGGATAGTCTTGAAAATGAAAAGGGTGAACTCACCACTAATGAAGAGGAAATTAGAACAATAGTTAGGAGCTACTTTGCTCAACTTCATGCCGATAAATTCGATAATTTAAATGAAATGGAAGAATACCTTCAAAAATATAGCTTGCCCAGATTAACAGAGGAAGAAGTAAATAGTCTAAATATTCCCATCTCAGAAAAAGAAATAGACCAAGCTATTAACCAACTTCCTAAGAAAAAGTCCCCAGGACCAGATGGATTTACAGGTGAATTCTACCAAACATTTAAAGAACAACTAACTCCAATGCTATGTAAACTATTTGAAAAAATAGGGATTGAAGGAGTCTTACCAAATTCCTTCTATGACACAGACATGGTACTGATACCTAAACCAGGTAGATTGAAAACTGAGAAAGAAAACTATAGACCAATTTCCTTAATGAATATTGATGCTAAAATCTTAAATAAGATATTAGCAAAAAGTCTTCAGAAAATCATCCCCAGGTAATACACTATGACCAAGTGGGATTTATACCAGGAATGCAGGGCTGGTTTAATATTAGGAAAACTATTAGTATAATTGACCATATTAATAATCAAATTAATAAAAACCATATGATCATCTCAATAGATGCAGAAAAAGCATTTGATAAAATCCAACATCCATTCCTACTAAAAACGCTTGAGAGTATAGGAATAAATGGACTATTCCTTAAAATAATAAGGAGCATATATTTAAAACTTTCAGTAAACATCATATGTAATGGTGATAAACTAGAACCTTTCCCTGTAAGATCAGGAGTGAAACAAGGTTGCCCACTATCACCATTACTATTCAATATAGTACTAGAAACTCTAGCCTTGGCAATAAGAGCCGAGAAAGAGATCCAAGGAATTAGAGTAGGAAATGAAGAAATAAAATTGTCACTTTTCGCAGATGACATGATGGTATACTTAGAGAACCCCAAAGACTCTGATTAAAAATGTATTAGAAATAATTCAGAATTTTAGCAAAGTCTCAGGATACAAAATAAATCCACATAAATCCTCAGGATTTTTATACATAACCAACACAATCCAACAGCAAGAGATACAAAGAGAAATTCCATTCAAAATAACAGTCGATAGTATAAAATATTTGGGAATATATCTACCAAAGGAGAGTCAGGAATTATATGAGCAAAATTACAAAACACTTGCCACAAAAATAAAGTCAGATTTAAATAATTGGAAAGACATTCAGTGTTCTTGGATAGGCCGAGCGGATATAATAAAGATGACAATACTCCCCAAACTAATCTATTTATTTAGTGCTATACCAATCAGACTCCCAAGAAACTATTTCAATGACCTAGAAAAAATAACAACAAAATTCATATGGAAGAATAAAAGGTCGAGAATTGCAAGGGAACTAATGAAAAAAAAGTCAGAGGAAGGTGGTCTAAGTGTACCTGATTTAAAGCTATATTATAAAGCAGCAGTCACCAAGACCATTTGGTATTGGCCAAGAAATGGACTAGTTGATCAGTGGCATAGGTTAGGTTCACAGGGCAAGATAGTGAATAAAAATAGCAATCTAATCTTTGACAAACCCAAAGATACCAAATTTTGGGATAAGAATTCATTATTTGACAAAAACTGCTGGGAAAACTGGAAATTAGTATGGCAGAAACTAGGCATGGACCCACATTTAACACCACATACTAAGATTAGATCAAAATGGGTCCAAGATTTAGGCATAAAGAATGAAATCATAAATTAATTGGAGGAACATGGGATGGTTTACCTCTCAGACTTGTGGAGGAGGAAGGAATTTGTGTCCAAGGGAGAACTAGAGACCATTATTGATCACAAAATAGAACATTTTGATTACACCAAATTAAAAAGTTTCTGCACAAACTAAACTAATGCAAACAAGATTAGAAGGGAAGTAACAAATTGGGAAAAACTTTTTACAGTTAAAGATTCTGATAAAGGCCTCATCTCCAAAATATACAGAGAATTGACTTTAATTTATAAGAAATCGAGCCATTCTCCAATTGATAAATGGTAAAAGGATATGAACAGACAATTTTCAGATGATGAAATTAAAACTATTTCCACTCATATGAAAGAGTGTTCCAAATCACTATTGATCAGAGAAATGCAAATTAAGACAACTCTGAGGTATCATTACACACCTGTCAGATTGGCTAAGATGGCAGGAACAAATAACGATGAATGTTGGAGGAGCTGTGGGAAAACTGGGACACTGATGCATTGTTGGTGGAGTTGTGAAAGAATCCAACCATTCTGGAGAGCAATCTGGAATTATGCCCAAAAAGTTATCAAAATGTGTATACCCTTTGACCCAGCAGTGCTACTACTGGGCTTATATCCCAAGAAAATACTAAAGAAAGGAAAGACACCTGCATGTGTCAAAATGTTTGTAGCAGCCCTTTTTGTAGTGGCTAGAAGCTGGAAGATGAATGGATGTCCATCAATTGGAGAATGGTTGGGTAAACTATGGTATATGAATGTTATGGAATATTATTGTTCTATAAGAAAGGACCAACAGGAGAAATACAGAGAGGCTTGGAGAGACTTACATCAACTGATGCTGAGTGAAACGAGCAGAACCAGAAGATCATTATACACTTCAACAATGATACTGTATGAGGATGTATGCTGATGTAAGTGGATTTCTTCAACATAGAGAAGAGCTAATCCAATTCCAATTGATTAATGATGGACAGAACCAGCTACATCCAGAAAAGGAACACTGGGAAATGAATGTAAACTGCTATTTATACCTTCTGAATCCAATTCTTCCTGTGCAACAAAAAATCCGGTTCTACCCACATATATTGTATCTAGAATATACTGTAAAATATTTAACATATATAAGACTGCTTGCCATCTGGGGGAGGGGGTTGGGGGAGGAAGGGAAAAAATCTGAATAGAAGTAAGTGCAAGGGATAATGTTGTAAAAAATTACCCATGCATATGTACTGTCAAAAATGTTATAATTATAAAATAAAATAAAAATTTAAAAAAAAGAAAGAAAATAAAAAAGCTTTTTAAAAGTTTAAAAAAATGAATATTGATTCTAAAATCTTAAATAAGATATTAGCAAAAAGACTTCAGAAAATCATCTCTAGGATAATACACTATGATCAAGTAGGATTTATTCCAGGAATGCAGGGCTGGTTTAATATTAGGAAAACTATTAATATAATTGACCATATTAATAATCAAATTAATAAGAACCATATGATCATCTCAATAGATGTAGAAAAAGCATTTGACAAAATCCAACATCCATTCCTACTAAAAACTCTTGAGAGTATAGGAATAAATGGACTGTTCCTTAGAATAATCAGGAGCATATATTTAAGACCATCAGCAATCATAATATGCAATAGAAATAAACTACAACCTTTCCCAGTAAGATCAGGAGTGAAACAAGGTTGCCCACTATCACCATTACTATTCAATATAGTACTAGAAACGCTAGCTTCGGCAATAAGAGCCGAGAAAGAGATTCAAGGAATTAGAGTAGGAAATGAAGAAATCAAACTATCACTTTTTACAGATGACATGATGGTATACTTAGAGAACCCCAAAAACTCTCCTAAAAAGCTACTAGAAATAATTCAAAATTTCAGCAAAGTGGCAGGATACAAAATAAATCCACATAAATCCTCAGCATTTTTATATATCACCAACAAAATGCAACAGCAAGAGATACAAAGAGAAATTCCATTCCAAACAAATGTGTAGAGTATAAAGTATTTGGGAATCCATCTACCAAAGAAAAGTAAGGAATTATATGAGAAAAATTACAAAACACTTGCCACAAAAATAAAGTCAGATTTAAATAATTGGAAAGACATTCAGTGCTCTTGGATAGGCCGAGCGAATATAATAAAGATGACAATACTCCCCAAACTAATCTATTTATTTAGTGCTATACCAATCAGACTCCCAAGAAACTATTTCAATGACCTAGAAAAAATAACAACAAAATTCATATGAAAGAATAAAAGGTCGAGAATTGCAAGGGATCTAATGAAAAAAAAACTCAGAGGAAGGTGGTCTAAGTGTACCTGATCTAAAGCTATATTATATAGCAGCAGTCACCAAGACCATTTGGTATTGGCTAAGAAATAGAACGATAGATCACTGGAACAGATTAGATACAAAGGACAAAAAAGGGTACATCTATAGCAATCTAATCTTTGACAAACCCAAAGATACCAACATTAGGGATAAAAATTCATTATTTGGAAAAAACTGTTGGGAAAACTGGAAATTAATATGGCAGAAATTAAATATGGATCCACACTTAACACCATATACCAAGATAAGATCAAAATGGGTCCATGATTTCAGGCATAAAGAGGGAGATAATAAATAGATTAGAGGAACAGAGAATAGTCTTCCTCTCAGACCTGTGGAGGAGGAAGGAATTTATGACCAGAGGAGAACAAGAGATCATTATTGATCACAAAATAGAAGATTTCGATTACATCAAACTAAAAAGTTTCTGTACAAATAATATTAATGCAAACAAGATTAGAAGGGAAGTAACAAATTGGGAAAATATTTTTAAAAGCAAAGGTTCTGACAAAGGTCTCATTTCCAAAATACATAGAGAACTGACCCTAATTTATAAGAAACCGAACCATTCTCCAATTGATAAATGGTCAAAGATATGAACAGACAATTCTCAGATGAAGAAATTAAAACTATATCCACTCACATGAAAGAGTGTTCCAAATCACTACTTATTAGAGAAATGCAAATTAAAACAACTCTGAGATACCACTACACACCTGTCAGATTGGATAAGGTGACAGGAACAAATAATGATGAATGTTGGAGGGGATGTTAGAAAACTGGGACACTAATACATTGTTGGTGGAGTTGTGAAAGAATCCAGCCATTCTGGAGAGCAATTTGGAACTATGCCCAAAAAGTTATCAAACTGTGCATACCCTTTGTCCCAGCAGTGCTACTACTGGGCTTATATCCCAAAGAAATACTAAAGAGCGGAAAGAGACATATATGTGCCAAAATGTTTGTGGCAGCTCTTTTTGTTGTAGCTAGAAACTGGAAGATGAATGGATGTCCATCCGTTGGAGAATGGTTGGGTAAATTATGGTATATGAAGGTTATGGAATATTATTGCTCGGTAAGAAATGACCAGCAGGAGGAATACAGAGAGGCTTGGAGAGACTTACATGAACTGATGCTGAGTGAAATGAGCAGAACCAGAAGATCACTGTACACTTCAACAACAATACTGTATGAGGATGTATTCTGATGGAAGTGGATATCTTCAACATAAAGAAGAGCCAACTCACTTCCAGTTGATCAATGATGGACAGAGGTAGCTACACCCAGAGAAGAAACACTGGGAAATGAATGTAAATTGTTAGCACTAATATCTGTCTGCCCAGGTTACATGTACCTTCGGAATCTAATGCTTATTGTGCAACAAGAAAATGGTATTTACACACATGTATTATATCTAGGTTATATTGTAACACAAGTAAAATTATGGGATTGCCTGTCATCGCGGGGAGGGAGTACAGGGAGGAGGGGTAATTTGGAAAAATGAATACAAGGGATAATATTATAAAAAAATATGTAATAAAAATATTTTTTAAAAAAGAGTTTTTAGTAGGAATGGATGTTGGATTTTGTCAAATGCTTTTTCTGCATCTATTGAGATGATCATATGGTTTTTATTAATTTGATAATTAATATGGTCAATTATACTAATAGTTTTCCTAATATTAAACCAGCCCTGCATTCCTGGTATGAATCCTACTTGATCATAGTGTATTATCCTGGAGATGATTTTCTGAAGTTTTTTTTCTAATATCTTATTTAAGATTTTAGCATCAATATTCATTAAGAAAATTGTTCTATAATTTTCTTTCTCAGTTTTCAATCGACCTGGTTTAGGTATCAGTACCATGTTTGTGTCATAAAAGGAATTTGGTAGGACTCCTTCATTCCCTATTTTTTCAAAAATTTATATATCATTGGGGCTAATTGTTCTTTAAATGTTTGGTAGAATTCACATGTAAATCCATTTGGTCCTGGGGATTTTTTCCTGGGGAGTTGATTAATAGCTTGTTTTATTTCTTTTTCTGAAATGGGACTATTTAGACTATTTATTTCTTCCTTTGTTAATCTGGGCAAGCTATATTTTTGGAGGAAGTCATCCATTTCACTTAAGTTATCAAATTTATTGGCATAAAGTTGGGTAAAGTAACTCATTATTATTTCTCTAATTTCCTCTTCATTGGTGGAAAGATCCCCCTTTTCATTTGTAAGACTAACAATTTGATTTTCCTCTTTCTTTTTTCTGATCAGATTTACCAAAGGTTTATCTATTTTATTGGCTTTTTCATAAAACCAACTCTTGGTTTTATTTATTAATTCAATAGTTTTTTTACTTTAAATATCATTGATTTCTCCTTTTAATTTTTGTATTTCAAGTTTAATTTTTGGTTGGGGGTTTTTAATTTGGTCTTTTTCTAGCCTTTTAAGTTGCAAGCCAAATTTGTTAATCTTCTTTCTCTATTTTCTTCAAATAAGCCTCTAAAGATATAAAATTTCCCCTTATTACTGCTTTAGCTGCATCCCACAGATTTTGGTATGATGTCTCATCATTGTCATTATCTTGGATGAAATTATTAATTGTTTCTATAATTTGTTCTTTCACCCAGTCATTCTTTAAGATGAGATTATTCAGTTTCCAATTACTTTCTGGTCTATTTATCCCTAATTTTTTTACTGAATGTAGCTTTTATTGCATTGTGGTCTGAGAAGAATGCGTTTATTATTTCTGCCTTCCTACATTTAATTTTGAGATCTTTATGTCCTAATATATGGTCACTTTTTGTATAGGATCCATGAACTGCTCAGAACAAAGTATATTCCTTTCTATTGCCATTCAGTTTTCTCCAAAGGTCTATCATACCTAGTTTTTCTAATGTTCTATTTACTTTTTAAATTTCTTTCTTGTTTGTTTTGTGGTTTGATTGGTCTAAATCTGAGAGTGCAAGGTTGAGATCTCCCACTATTATAGTTTTACTGTCTATTTCTTCTTGCAACTCTCTTAACTTTTCTTTAAAAAGTTAGATGCTATACCACTTGGTGCATATATGTTTAGTATTAATATGGCTTCATTGTTTATGCTACCTTTCAGCAGGATATAGTTTCCTTCCTTATCTCTTTTAATTAGATCAATTTCTGCTTTTGCTTAATCTGAGATGAGGATGGCTACCCCTGCTTTTTTGGCTTTACCTGAAGCACAATAGATTCTGCTCCAACATTTTACCTTTACTCTGTATGTATCTCCCTGTTTTAAGTGTGTTTCCTGTAAACAACATATTGTAGGGTTCTGACTTTTGATCCAGGCTGCTATCCATCTCCATTTGATGGGACCATTCATCCCATTCACATTTAAAGTTAAAATTCCTAATTCTGTATTTCCTGCCATCTTATTATCCCCAGATTAGGCTTTTTTTCCTTGACCCCCCTGAACCATTTCCCCAATATTTAATTTATAGACCCCACTTGTGACACACAGCCCTCCCTTTTTAGTATTCCTGCCCCCTCCTTCCAAGTCCCTTCCCTTATTCCCCTTTTCCTTTTTCCTTTTCCTCTCACCCCTTTTAATGAGGTGAGAGAGAATTCTCTGAAAAACAAATATGTCAGTTTTTTACTCTTTGAGCCTATTCTGATGAGAGTAAGGTTCACACAATATTTCTCCCCCTCTCTAAATTCCCTCAGATGTGGTATATTTTCTATGCCTCTTCTTGGGATGTAGTTTCCCTCTTTTTATAACTCCTTCCCCTTTTTCTGATACTACCCCCTTCCCTTTACTATTCCCCTTTATTCTATCAGTAAAATCATATTATCCATGTGGATTTTATGTATGTCCACAACAGAGATACAGTTGTCAAGAGTTCTTTTTACCTTTTTCTGTTTTTCTTCAGTCTTGTGGATGTAGATCAGATTTTTTGTTTAAGTCTGGTTTTTTTCTTAGTAACAAATGGAATTCCTCTGTTTCATTAAATGACCATTTTCTTCCATGGAAGAAAATGCTAAACTTAGCGGGGTAGTTTATTCTTTGTTGCAATCCTTGATCTTTTGCTTTTTGGAATATCAGGTTCCAGGCCCTTCGATCTTTTAATGTGGAAGCAGCCAGATCTTGAGTGACCCTTATTGTGGCCCCTTATTATTTGAATTGCTTTTTTCTAGGTGCTTGCAATATTTTTAACTTTTTTGGTAGTTCTGCAGCTTAGCCACAATATTCCGTGGAGTTCTTTTTTAACAGTCTTTTTTTCAGAAGGTTTTCAATGAATTCTTTCATCACCTATTTT
The DNA here is from genome assembly GCF_048593235.1 of Sminthopsis crassicaudata. NCBI lineage: Eukaryota > Metazoa > Chordata > Mammalia > Dasyuromorphia > Dasyuridae > Sminthopsis > Sminthopsis crassicaudata. The sequence goes on along the minus strand of NC_133620.1, from coordinate 204,067,789 downwards.
CCCTTCTGTTTCTATTATCTCTGGACAGTTCTCTTTGATTATTTCCTGTAAAATAGAATCTGGGCTCTTTTTTTGATCATAGTTTTTGGGAATTCCAATGATTCTCAGATTATCTCTCCTAGATCTATTTTTCAGGTCTATAGATTTTCCCAGTAGGTATTTGATGTTATTCTCCACCTTTTCTTTTCTTTTTTTTTTTTTTTTTTTTTTTTGTTTTGTTTTGTTTGACTGATTCTTGGGTTCTCAATGAATCATTCATTTCTATTTGTTCCATCCTGATTTTTAATGAGTTATTTCCTTCATTCACATTTTTTAGTTCTTTTTGTATATGCACCATTGAGTTTTTAAAATGAATTTTTTTGCTCTATTGAGTTTTTTTCCATTTCCCTAATTTTTTAAAAAGAGTTATTTTCTTTTTCCAATTCAGAAATCCTACTTTCCTGTGATTTTTTAATTCACAAATTTTGTTTCCCTGCATCTCCTTTGAATTTTTTTTTTCCAACTCATATTTCAGGATATTGTTTTTCTCTATCAAAGCTTCTCTTTCCTTTTCCCATTTTTCTTCAAATTCTCCTAACTTTTTAATAGTCTCTTCTAGGAGAGATTTATGTGATGGGAGGCAGGTATCGTTCTCCTTTAGAATGTTATCTGCTGACTCTCTGCTGTTAACTTCCTTGGTGTTGGATACCCAGTCTTTCTCTGTGTAGAAGAAATCAATAGTTGTCTTCATCTTTTTACTCATTTTTAAAAATCTTTTGGGGTCTGCCCTTGGGATAACAAGTTTATTTATTTACTTATTTACTAGCTTCCTCCCAGACAAGATGGATGCAATGGCTCCTGTGCCTGAGTTTGGAGAGAGCTCTGGGAGAGAGTTCCCTTCCCCCCTCCCCAGAAATACCTCAGAGGTTATACGGCTGCGCTGTGAGGGTTGCCCAGTGAAGGACCCTGCTGTGTGTCCTAGCGACTTCCCTGAGGTTTAAGACTGAACAGTAAAAGCGAAACAAAACCTGGCCAATGGGTCTTGTGGGGCGTGGATATCAGCAGCTGATGTGAAAAGCTCCTCGGCTCAAACTGGAAGTGTGTGCCTGGAAACCATGGTCCCTGTTTCAAAGGTTCCACTTCTCTGGGAATTCTGGTTCTCTGGGAATTCCACAGCTGTTAGACTTCCATGGCTTCAGGCCAAGTCTGGCCCTATGTGGATTAGATGTTGCCTTGGGCTGTGTCCTTGCTGTTCAATCTCTTAACTACCCCAATGTGAATCCCTGGACAGCAGAAGGCAGCTTCACAGCTGTGCTGAGATCTGTTAGGTCACTTCTAGATTGGGTTGGTTCTAGGATCTAGCTTTATATTTTAAAGTGGCTTGATTTATTTTCTGAACTGCTGTTTTATAAGAAGAGATGAGCTAACAGCCTGTGTCAGATTCCTCTATCTCAGTGGCTTCTCTGATCCCAGAGTTCTCCCCAGCCCGATTCCCACAGTGTGCTAGCACCTCACCCTGTCTCTGCTGGCTTTTTTTTCTTCCTCCCCTTGGAACTGACCTTTTCTGTAGAGACTCCAGATTCTCTTCAGCTGGTATGTTGTGCTTCTAATCCTTGTGGTTTCTATCAATCCAGCATTATTTTTGAGGCTGATTTAACTAATTGGGAATGAGGGAAGATTGGAGCTTACAAATTCCCGTGTATCTTCTCTACCATCTTGGCTCCGCCCCCCTATGTAATGCTTTAAGATTTAAAAAGTACTTTGTGAATATTCTCATTTGATCTTCACCACAAACCTATGAAATAGATCCCTAAATATTGCTAAATAATATATAAGAATTAATTTGAATTAATTAAATTAAAATCTTCATCTTATTTTAAAGAACCTTTCATCAACAACATTATCTATAACATACTTAGCCCTCTATTAGTAGTAGTCTAGGAGAATAATCCCTGACATGATCCTAGTAAGCAAAAGTTATGCAGATGATAAAGATCTGCTACTCAGAAGCTACAATTACTGGTGTTTCAAAGAAAAAAAAAAGTTGTCACAGATATACCTTGACACTGTCAAATGGTTTAACAGAAAAGTATAGGGTTTTATCAATGGAAATAACATTAAAGAACATGTATATTTAGTATCACTGGACTTTGGAGTCTTCCTAAAATGAAAAAGAGATTGAACAACCCACATTCAGATCCCTAAGAAAAAGTTTCCAGGGCAGATGGATTTTGAAGTGAATTCTACTAAACATTTAAAGAACAATTATTTCCAATACTATGCAAAATATTTTGAAAAATAAAGAATTCCTTTTATGACACAGATAAACTGCTGATTTTGAAATCAGGTAGGGTCAAAAGAGAAAAAATATAAACTAGTTTCCTTAATGAATATTAATGCAAAAAATTTAAATAAAAATTTTGCAGAAAGATTATAGCAAGTTATCATGAGTAAAATACACTATGATCAAGTAGGATTTATATCTGGTATACAAGAGTGGCTCAATATTAGGAAAACTATTAACATAATTGATTATATCAATAACCAAGCTTACAGAAATTATATTGTTATGCCACAGTTCTCTTTTATTATCCTGACTCAGTTTCCCTAATTGTCTTGACTCAGTCCTGCCTAGGCTTCCCTGCTTCTCAGTTCTGCAAAAGCTCCCCTCCCTCTTTATCAGAATATTTGATAAGGATAAAAGATCTTATGTTTTAGAATATGAGAATGTCTCTCCCATTACAAGGTACAGGACTGTCAAATACAGTCTTATTAAGATGCTTCTCCCCATGTCCAAGGTGCCTCTCCCTGATTATGTCATCCTCCTCTATGGAGGCACACCCCACTCTGTTGGAATCCCATTCCAGCTCTCAGTACCCTGACTCTGGCCCCCTCTCAGTCTACCCCCTGCATCTGAGCCACATGTATATATGTCATTGAGAACTCTGATTGTTGGCTGGATTCTTGGAGACAATAGTCTCATTTAGCCCTGGGATCAAACCATGGATCCATTTGATCCCAGTATATCTCTCCATTTAATAAATACTCTCCAATTTCTATCTTACTCAGTTTCTCCGGCATTACAATATGATTATTTCAGAAAAGGCATTTGACAAACTGCAATAACCATTTATATTAAAAACACAAGACAGCATAGGAATTGATGAAGTGTTCTTTAAAATGATTTGTAGTATCTATTGAAAACCACAGACAAACACCATGTGAAATGCAGATAAACTTGAAGCATTCCCAATAAGATCAGGATTGAAACAAAGTTGCCCACTATCATCATTACTTTTCATTTTTGTATTAGAAATGTTAGCATTAGTATTATGAAAAGAAAAAGAAATTGAAGGAATTAGAGTAGGTAATGAGGAAATAATATTATCACTCTTTATAGATGATGTAATGCTATACTTAAAGAATCCTAGAGAATCAACTAAAAGCTATTAGAAACAATTAACAACTTTAGTAAAGTTTTAGGATATAAAACAAATCCACGTAAATCATCAGCATTTCTATATGCCATCGACCTGCCAAGACAAAGTCAGGAACTATATGAATGCAATTACAACACTCTTTCCTCACTTATAAAGTTAGAACTAAACAACTGGAAGAATGTGAAATGCTCATGCATGTACTGAGCTAATATAATAAAAATGAAATTTATACCTAAATTAATCTAATTATTCAGTGCCATACCAATTAAACTGCCAATAAATTACTTTACAGAGCTGGAAAAATGAATAACCAAGCTCATCTGGAAGAACAAAAGATCAACAATTTCAAAAGAATTAATGGAAAAAAATGAAAATGAAGGTGATCTTCGCTGTACGAAATCTAAAACTAAATTTGTGGTCATCAAAATCATTTGTTACTGACTAATAAATAAAGTAGTTGATCAGCAGAAGAGATTAGGTTCACAAGACACAATAGTCAATTACTGTAGAAATCTTGTGTTTGATAAACTCAAAGACTCCAGTTTTTGAGATAAGTACTCACTATTTGACAAAAATTGCTGGGAAAACTGGAAAATAGTATGGCAGAAACTAGGCACTGATCAACACTTAAATCTCTATATAAAATAAGGTAGAGATGGTTTCACAATTTAGCCATAAAAGATGATATTAAAAGAAAATTAGAAAAATAAGGAATACTCTGCCTCTCAGATCTATGGAGAAGGAAGGAATTTATAACCAAAGAAGAACTAGAAAACATTACAAAATGCAAAATAGATAATTTCAACTATTTTAAATTAAAAAAAAAAAAAAAGGTTTTGTACAAAAAAAAATCAATGCAGAAAAGATTAGGAGGGAAGTGGAAAATTGAAGGAAAATTTACATCCAAGAATTCTGATAAAGATCTCACTTCTAAAATATATAGAGAATTTACTCAGATTTATAAGAATTCAAGCCTCCTATTCATAAATTGCCAAAGGACACAAACAGACAATTTTCAGATGAAGAAATTAAAATCATTTCTAGTAATATGAAAAAATGCTCTAAGTCACTATTGATCAGATAAATGAAAATTAAGACAAATCTGAGATACCACTACATACTTCTCAGATTGGCTAAGATCACAGGAAAAGATAATGATAAATGCTGGAGGAAATATGGTAAACATGGGACATTAATATGTTGATGGTGGATTTATGAACTGATCTAACCATTCTGGAGAGCAATTTGGAGCTATGACCAAAGGGCTAGCAAATTGTGTATATCTTTTTATCCAGCAGTTTTCTACTTGGTTTGTATCCCAAAAAGATCATAAAAATAGAAAATGACCCACATGTGCAAAAATGTTTGTAGCAGCCCATTTTTTAGAGGCAATAAACTTAGTGAATGCCCATCAGTTGAGGAGTGGCTGAATAAGTTACCATATATGAATGTTATAATATATTATTGTTCTACAAGAAATGTTATGCAGGATTTTTTCAGAAAGATCTGGAGAGACTTGCATGAATTGATAAGTAAAATGAATAGAACCAAGGGAATATTGTACACAGCAGTAAGAAGATTATATAATGAACAAGTCTAATGAACCTAGTTCTTTTCAACAGTGAGGTAATTCAGACCAATTTCTGTATTGGTCAGGCTAGCTTTCTGGAGATCCTTCTGATAGGCCTTGGTCTCAGCAGGATAAACACCACGATAATGGTCAGGAGTATTGCCAAAGGACACAAACAGACAATTTTCAGATGAACTAGAGAACCTTTACATCATCATACTAATACTAAATATATAGTGAACTAGAGAAACACCATCTCATCAATTCCATTGAGTTAATACCTTGTTTCAAGTTTACTTTTCCATAGTTCAGGCCCTTTACAAATTTCAATAGATTTGTCATGGAGAGAGACATCTGCATCCAGAAAGAATACTGTAGGAATCGAATGTAGATCACAATATAGTATTTTCACCATTTTTGTTGTTGTTTGATCGCTTTTTTCTTTCCAATTTTTTCCTTTTTGATCTGATTTTTTGTGAAGCATGATAAATTTGGAAATATGTATAGAAAATTGCACATGTTTAACATATATTGGATTAATTGCTGTCCGGGGAAGGGGATTGGGAAAGGGAGGGAGAAAAGTTTGAAACACCAGGTTTTTGCAAGGATTAATGTTGAAAATTATCTTTACATATATTTTGAAAAGAAAAAGTTATTATTTAAAAAAAATAAAACAGAAAAAAAATAAATGTTTAGTCTCTTTTAAACCCTGCCAGGCTTATACCAAGTATAGAGCCATGCAGCACATGGAAGGAAGATTTCTTTGTGCTCTGCCTTCTAACTTTATTTTAAATCCTTGCCAACCATCCTACTTGTCATAGTGAAAAGCATGGAATTTACTTAGATATTTTTGGTACAAATGAATGAGACTTAGAAAATCAGACAACATTACTTCATTAATAGAACCAATCACAGCCTTTGGTTTGAGGAATATTTGGCATTTTTAAAAGTCAATCAGTTAAGAAAAATTTATTAAATAGTTTCTAGGTATCAGGCTTTATTTTAAGCACCATGGACACAAAATCAGTAGTGGAAAGATTCTTATCCTCAAAAAACTTAGATTTTAATTTGGGAACTAAGTATATGTGCATGATTATTAATGTAATATATGCAAAATGAACATCAGTTTTGAGAGAAACAGGTACTAGCAAGTTGTCAGGTAAGAGAAGATTACATGTAACAGGTTTCACTTGAGCTTAATTTAGAAGGAAATCAGCATTCTACAAGGCAGAACTGAGGAGTAAAAACATATCAGGCAAATGGACAATCATCTATAATGCATAGTAAATAGAACAGTGTGACTATATATTATAGAGCATATAAAATAGAAAGAAATATTTAAGAAGACTGGAAAAATACAAAGGAAGTTTTAAGTTCTAAACATAGGAGTTTATATTTGAATCTAGAGGTAATAGAAAATTTTCAATATTGATTCCACAATCACATCAAATTTATGAGCCTTGATGACTAGAATTGTGAGGGCACCCTAGATGTGGTATCAATATTTGAGAGAAAGATGGACATTCATAGAAAGATTGTGACTTTTGGAGTAGCTAGGTGGCACAGTGGATAGAGCACCAATCCTGAAGTCAGGAGAACCTGAGCTCAAATCTGATTTCAGATACTTAAGACTTCCTAGCTATGTGACCCTGGGCAAGTCACTGAACCAGTTGTCTCAGGGAAAAAAAAAAAAGATAGTGAGTTTTACTTTGAACAAATTGAGATGTCTATAGCAATTCTATTAGAAATGATCAATATGTAGTGAGACTAGAATTCATGAAATGGATTATGGATCTCTCTATAAAAGAGGAATGCTGAACCTGGAGTGAGAAAGGTACAAATTCAAATTCTGCCTCAGACACAATAGTTATGTGACTCTGAGCTAGTCATTTAATCTCTGTCTGTTTTATTCTTATCCAAAAAAGGGTGAGAATAATAGCACCTACCTCCTCAGGTTATTAAGAAAATAAAAGATATTTGTAAATTGCTTTGTAAGCCTCAAGGTGCTATTATAATGCTAGCTGTTATATGAAAATCTGGGAGTCATCAATATAGAAAATAGAATCCCTGAGAATTTATGAGATCACCATATGAGAAACAATATAGAGAAAAGAGAACAAGGCCACAAGTATAACATTAATGCTCACTCATAGTTAATTGGCATGCAGTGAAAAGTTTAGGAGAAAAGAGAAGATAAGGGTCATTGTTTATGAAGACTCAGATAGAGCATAAAGTAGGATTTTCTTGCTTCAGTAAGGACCTAGTTAAGATGAAATAATATAAATTTATAATGACTAAGCCAATTAAGATTCCCTCCAATTCTCAGTAATACATGAATAATGGTAGATTAGGGTGATGGTTTTAGTAAGTTAGGATTGTGTTTTGGCAAGCCACAAGTCAAGATAAGATAAGGTTACAAAGGATTGAAAAGTGAAGCATAGATATTAATTGAATTGATTCATCAAGTGAAGGAAATTGAGAAGGAAAAAGACTAGAGAATGACTTTTTTCTAAAATTCTGTGTGATTGAAGGTTTAGAAGCCATGGTTAAAACAAAGAAATAGGTTTAGGAAAAAGTAAGACTTATCTATTAGATTATATTATCACAAGTGCTTAGTAACTGTATTTATGATAGAACCAATTTCTACCAGGATTCTCTTTAGATTTCAAAAATGGCTAAAGGTAGATATTTAAATAACAACATAATTAGGTTTTGATTGGTCTGGGAACAAGACCAATGAGACAGTCTTAAGCTATTTCATGATGTTGCTTCTTGATCACCTAAGGCACAAAAACATTCTACTCACATGGAGTTGAGGTTATGAAGACATAGTAGATATCCCCAAAATATGTCAGTCTCTATATTCTGCTCTGTTGATCAGACATTTTTTCCTCTGGAGACAAGGGTTGTTGCTTTTATAGAAAATGGATTCTTATTTGATAGTCTGGTTATGTGGAGCTTAGTAAAACTATTTACTATTTTAAATGACCTGAGAGTGCTTAATCTTTAATCTTAATTTAAAGCTAAATTAATAGGGGCTGGTTACAGACATATCATATAATCAATTATATAGATGAAATGGTTAATGGATCATATTGTCATTGAATTGAGAAAAGGGTTTTGCAAATATAAAGATTAAGGTAATCAGATGACCAGAAGCAGAATTATGACCTCCTATTAAAAAAACATTTTTGTTAGTGTATGAAAAATTCTCTCAATGGAGAGGGATTAGGATCCTATTCATGCCAAATGGATTTGGCTGCCAGGGAGTATAAAGACAACTCCAATTCTAATATTAACTAGTTATTGCTTGACCCTCTTGCTTAAAGGTAGACTATCAGTATAATAAAACTGACAGTTACCTGACCTAGTGTATTCAGAAATTAGAAGCAGATTTTGTTTTTGAAGTTATTTTCAATAAATCCTAAGAGCAATGAATTACAGATAATGACCTTAAAAATGACTGCAGAACAATGGACCAGAACCTGAAAACTGAAATTCTGGGATGAAGCTTGGAATAAAAATAAGAATGAAAGTGGCAAAGAAACTTATGAACTCAAAGGAGATGAAATGGGATCACTGACCTCAAAAATGTTTTTCTTTTTTTTTTTTTTTCTTTTTTTCTTTCTTTCTTAGTCTTTTGGATTAGGCTATTCAGGAGCAGTTTGAGTTTACCTGAGAAAGAATCCACAATATTTTCAATGTCCTTCTTCAAGTCTATTTGAATCATCCCTTATGCTGGTGAACTCTGTGGGCAGAAAACAAGAAAGAACCCTCTCTTCATGAAAACACTGAAGTGAACCTGATTACATTGTAGACATGGTGTTGACCAGGTCAAATGAGAACACAGTGTTAAAGTTTTTGTATCAGATATTGGACCATAAAAGGAACAAAAGGCAAGAAATCATTGGTAAGAAAATCCAGAGTTCAATATGCTAATCAAATTTTGGAGAATATAATAAGTAGGGACAACGCAGAAGATTTTAGTAAGAGACTTGATTAATACTACTAACTATCCTTTGATCAAAGTAGGAAGTCCAGAAACTTTAAAACCCATATTTACCCCTGGGTATATAGATAATCCTCATTCACTTCAAGTGGGATCCAGAATAGATTACAACCTGGAAAATATGTACATTATCCATCTTTCCATTAAGGTGTTTTCAGCCTTGCAGGACTAATATTTTTTGAGGTCTTTGTCTATAATGTCCAAGCTAGCTCTCTGGAGGGCCTCAGGATCAGTCAAAGTCAGAATCAGTAAAAGTCCTTAGAGAACTTTTAGGAGAAGTGAACGAGGCAGCCAAGCTGCCATGTGGCTGGGTCTTCAAAGATGGATCCTAGATGCTGAAGTCTGGAGACTAAAGTCTTACCTGCTGAGAGAGACTGTGACCCTCTCCCTCAGCCCTCCAATCTTATCCTACAATTACCTCACCACACCATATTCAGCAGGCACCAATCTTGAGGAGAGCCATAACATCACCATATTATCTAAGTATATGTTTATAGAACCATTATATCAGTTAGGTACTTACCTTTATATTCTCTGCAGTTCTGGATTCATGTACAACTTTTCAGAGTTCCAACCCTCTACATTTGCCCATACAAAAAAGGTGAATTTTTAAGCCTTAAAGTAGGCAACAAAGAATGAACAGAATATATATCTATAATGTACCTGGATCTGTAAGTTTTCTAAAGGTGACATTTTCTATACTGATATTGAAAAGTAGATGCTTTCTTATTACTATGTCCTATTTGCTTCTACATATAGGTTGCTGATCAAAATTGTACTTTTCCAGAGTTGCCCACTATGAGTTTGGTGATTTCAGATAGTCCTTATAAGATTCATAGGGAATGGGAATGTTCCATTGGTAAATAGAAATGGGGTTTTAAAATTATGTTTGCTTAGTTCCTCTTCATAATAGTGCCTTTCATAAATAAATGGTAATTATGCCAGAGACTGTATTCTCCAGTCCAGGCTCCAAAATTCTGTCCCTTCCAGTAGCTCAAATGATCCTCACCTGTGAGGATCTGGTTCCTGAGAAATGGTCATTTGTCCATTATAAGCTATGTGATTTGAGAGGACTTCAGATAGCATTAATATGTGAGAGAATTTCTTTAGAACACGAGTGTCCTTGAACAACTGTCCAGTGAGCATAAAGTCTCTTGATGTCATAATTTATAGTGTATAGCAGGCTTAATAACAAACAAAATGAGATGTATAGATCTGTCACTTTTAAACTTTGATCATTCCAAAATGAAAGGTAAGGAAAATTGGCTTATAATAAGAAGAGGCAAATTTCCCACTAAGTAGGGACTTGGAAACTACTCTAGCAGAAAGTAAGACATAATTTTTGAGTACTTTGGTAGAAGACTGCTCAGTAAAGTGAATTCCCTAACCCCATAGAACTTATATACATATATATGTGTGTGTGTGTGTGTGTGTGTGTGTGTGTGTGTGTGTGTGTATGTGTGTGTGTCATTTGTAAACATATATCCCTCTAGTTGAATGTAAATTCTTTAAAGGCAGGAACAGTATCATCTAATGACTGACACATAATAAGGGCGTTAATAAATCCTTCTTACCAATTGAGTGTTCAATGCAGGACTTGAAAAAGGATTTCAGTAAGGCATTAATGCTTGTTTGGCATATGAAATGACAATTTAAAGATGCAAAATTTGATTCTATTTCATTTGGAACTTCATCTGATAACAAACAGCATGATGCATTGAAAGTATGGGATTTTGATTCAGGAGATCTTCAGGTTTGCATACTGATTTCACCCTTCAATAAGTAATTTAATCCCCATGGCCTTAGTTTCCTCATATATATAGAATAGGAATAAAAATACTACCATTGTCTACTTCACAATATTATTATGAGATCCAAATTAGATTAAAAATGCAAAGGAATTTATGATCATTATTAAATGCTATGTAAATTAAGATCCTATTATATTCATCAGTTTTAAGAAGAGCCTAAAAGAAATATTTCTTTGAAAATCAGCATTTTCTCCCTAGAGAAGATTGTCATAAGTACTAGTTTTGAAGTAGAAAGACATTTTTTGAAATACTGCTGTTTTCTTTGATTTTAGCTAAAAGTAAATCAAAGCATTTTTTTTTCTGTGAAAATGAAACCCATTGAGCTTTTAGATGTCTATAAGCAACTAAAGAATTTTCTCCTTCTGACAAGAAGACTTTCACAGCAAGAAAGGCTTTAAGATATTGTGAAGCTCCTGAATTTACATGAACAAAAATAAGTCAAATAAATGCAAAGAAAAAAAAATCAGTATATGCCATTCCAGAGTGTTCAACTTAGATTGAGTCTGAAGAGCAAGCAGAATAGAATAGTACTGTACCCACCTTGATCACTTCCTTCCTATGTGATCTTGGGAAAGTCATTTTACCTTTCAATATCTCATTTTCCAAATTCACTAAATTGAGATGAATGGGAGAAGGTTGGACTTAAAGATATTTATGTTTCTTTCTAGCTCTAAATATATAATCCTATTAGTCTTTTATATTACACTGATGGATGCCTTTAGAATTCTGAAAGGAAACAGTAACGGAAAATATTTTTCAGTGAAAACAACACTACATGAGAACTTGGAATATTATGCCTTTAATTCATATCTCAGAACTTCTTAATTTCTGTGTGATTATGAAAACCCATAAACTTTCTGGGCCTCAATTTTCTCATTTCTGAAATAGAGGAGTTTAAAGGATTTCTAAAATTTCTTCCAGCTCTAGTTCAATGATCTTATGTTCTAGATGAGAACATAGCAATTAGATCTGCAATCTTCGAGTTTCAGTTCATGTTCTCTAAACAGACAGGTCCTACAGACCTAAAAAAAATTCTTCCTTATAAATCTTTTAGAAATACTATATTTGGAATATGATATACATTTATGCATGCTACATTTTAAAGGCTGATCAGGCTTTTTAAATAAATTTTAATGGATAGATGTTAAAGCATTTTAAACATTAAACATGTGAATTTAAACATTTACAATTGTCCACTAAATCATTACCTAAAAATTTTATATATCTTTGAAAATGAACCAGTGTTTCTCTGATATTTACACATTTGCTCAATATTTTCTATTGTGTTACTTACTCAGTGCTACTAAATTTCATGTAAATATTTTGAACTACATGGAATTTCCTAAATAATCACACTGCTCTATAACTGAGAATTGAAGACCTTTTAATTCTTTATGCTATTCTGTTGAACAATCATATTTTAATTATGAGTAATGTCAAAATAGAATCACTGCCAATTAAAAACAACTAGAAGAAATAGATAAACAAAATCATTGAGGAAAAGGACTAGAAAATCATATGAGAACTCATACAAATCTTAAATGCTGGATTCTGGATGAATTGCTGCAACTTTCAGGAAAGTATATTAAAAACAATCTACAAAGAAAAAAAAAAGTCCCTCCTTTGAGGTTTTTTTTTTTTTTTTTCCTCTTCATAGGTGATTAGGGTTATTGAAACCTTTATATCTATTTCCTTTTTTTTTTTTCCCTAATATGTTGACATTTTTAGTTTGATCAAAACAGGTGCTTTCTAAGAAATAAATAATTCCATGCCATTTGCTCATTAGTGGGACCTCTGGTTCAAAGAGTTTGAATAATTAATTCAATCAAACTTTTGAAATGGTTTTTCAGAGCTAGTCAATTCTCTTCCAAGTGTACTAAACAGATTCTATAATAATGAGTTTTTCCATCTTTTCCTTTCATTACAAATTTGATGGTTTGAAATGATTTGACTTTAATCAATGTATTTTTCAGTTAAGAATCTTAATAATATACCATGTGGTTGTTAATATGTTATATAAATTTATTTTCCTTTGTAAATTTGTTTCTTCACTTCCTTGGACCATTTATGTATTGGGAACTGGGTCTCAGTATAACAGATTTGTATCAATCTCTGTATATTTTTGATATTATACTTTTATTAAATACTTATTGTAAATAACTTTCTTGTCAAGTCCAGGCTAGCTCCTCTGAAGGGCTCAGAATAAGTCCTTGCCCCACATTGGGTACCAAAATGTAATTTTCTAATGGTCTCTCAGTTGTAATCCTTCTCTGGGAGGAGATCTCTTTTCTGTAAAATATTTTCTTCTATGAACAGGTTTCTTGGGAAGCTTCTGGAGCCTCCAGGCAGAGCAAAGGTAGAATCCTGAATCCTCTTCTTCCTGAATCCTGGCTCTGAATCTCCACAAGCTTTCCTGAAGTTCTCCAAGGAAGTCTTGTTCTTCTCCCAGTCTAGACTCTCCTTCCAGACTGCCATTTAAACTCAATCTCCCAGTCTAGACTGACTCTTCAGGCTCAATGTTGCCTCTTTTATCCTCGCAGAGAATGGAATTATGAAAACTTCCAGGCACTTGTAGGAACTCCTTCAACCAGTGAATTTGCTCCTTTTAAAGGTTGTGTAAACTCCTTTTCAGAACTCCTTTTAAATATGTAAACTGCTTTAAATGTGCAACTCCCCCTTCAGAAGTCTAAAGGTGTAAACTCCTAAAGGTGTGAACTCTGAGCTAGAGAATTGTTTAGACAAACTGAGTTATCACCTTGTAATCCTAACACTTTCTAATATGTATTTTTCATAGAAAATCCTATATGATATTTTGTTAGGATTCTTATAAGGTGCTAAGTCACTGGAAGGAATAGAAACAATAATTATCTAATTCAACATGATTAATCTGACCCTACAATGAGATTATATGGGCCAGAACTTGAAACAAGCAGATCAGCATACCCCCTGGCCAGTCCAGCAAGATGTGTCACAGTACAGAAGCAGAAGCTGGATTATATGTGGGTCCACGCCATATCCTGTTGATTTTTAAATTCATTGAATGGATTGAATTCATCAATACAGAAGGGGATATTGACCAATACACAAAAATGCTTCCTTATTTGGCATGAGTACTGTAGATTCTGTTTCATAAGCATAGTGTGACTTCCTGAAACTTAGGCCTAGGATCTTTTCTACTTTATCCTACAACATTCTGAGAAATTTTTATTCATTGCATTTAATTCCTACTCTTATTGATATTCACCTGAAGATTATTCACACCATTCAGGATACATCTCTTCTGCTAAGGCCTCCATATTATCCCTACTGTCCAATTCAATTCTTTCTCCAGTATCTATGAGAATCACCCCTGTCCATTCAAGCCTAGCATCCTTACATTGGCCGAGGTCTTTACTGAGACCATTATTAACTAAAGAATTTCAAACAATCCTAGTGATTAGTTGTATCACACAAGGAAAACAAGTAGGACAATAAAACAGCTTGAACAATAAGCAAAAAAAAAGGATTTTTTTTTTACAGATTCTTTTTTTTAATTTTATTTATTTATAATTTCTGACAGTATATATGCAGGAGTAATTTTTTTTAAACATTATCCCTTGTAGTCATTTTTCCATTTTTTTCAAAATATCTCCTCCCTCCTCTTGATGACAGGCAATTCCATACATTTTACACATGTTACAAAATAACCTAGATAAAATATATGTGTGTAAATACCATTTTCTTGTTGCACATTAATTATTAGATTCCGAAGGTATAAGTAACCTGGGTAGATAGACAGTAGTGCTAACAATTTGCATTCACTTCCCAGTGTTCCTTCTCTGGGTATAGTTGTTTCTGTCCATCATTGATCAACTGGAAGTGAGTTGGATCTTCTTTATGTTGAAGATATCCACTTCCATCAGAATACATCTTCATACAACATTGAAGTGTACAGTGATCTTTTGGTTCTATTCATTTCACTCAGCATCAGTTGATGTAAGTCTCTCCAAGCCTCTATGTATTTGTCCTGCTGGTCATTTCTTACAGAGCAATAATATTCCATAATATTCATATACCATAATTTACTCAACCATTCTCCAATTGATGGACATCCATTCATCTTCCAGTTTCTAGCCACTACAAAACAAGCTGCTACAAACATTTTGGCACATACAGGTCCCTTTCCCCTCCTCAGTATTTCTTTGGGATATAAGCCCAATAGCAGCAATGCTGGATCAAAGGGTATGCACAGTTTGATAACTTTTTGGGCATATTTCCAAATTGCTCTCCAGAATGGCTGGATTCTTTCACAACTCCACCAACAATGTATCAGTGTCCCAATTTTCCCACATCCCCTCCAACATCCATCATTATTTGTTCCTGTCATCTTAGCCAATCTTACAGGTGTGTAGTGGTATTTCAGAGTTGTCTTAATTTGCATTTCTCTAATCAGTAGTGATTTGGAACACTCTTTCATGTGAGTGGATATAATTTCAATTTCATCATCTGAGAATTGTCTATTCATATCCTTTGACTATTTATCAATTGGAGAATGGTTTGATTTCTTAAAAATTAGGGTCAGTTCTCTATATATTTTGGAAATTAGACCTTTATCAGAACCTTTAACTGTAAAAATATTTTCCTAATTTGTTACTTGCCTTCTAATCTTGTTTGCATTAGCATTTTTTGTACAGAAAATTTTTAGTTTGATGTAATCAAAATGTTCTATATTGTGATCAATAATGATCTCTAGTTCTCCTCTGGTCATAAATTCCTTCCTCCTGCACAGGTCTGAGAGGTAGACTATTCTCTGTTCCTCTAATCTATTTATGATCTCATTCTTTATGCCTAAGTCATGGACCCATTTTGATCTTATCTTGGTATATGGTGTTAAGTGTGGATCCATATCTAATTTCTGCCATACTAATTTCCAGTTTTCCCAACAGTTTTTTCCAAATAATGAATTTTTATCCCTAATGTAGGTATCTTTGGATTTGTCAAAGACTAGATTGCTATAGATGTACCCTTTTTTGTCCTTTGTACCTAATCTGTTCCAATGATCTACTGGTCCATTTCTTAGCCAATACCAAATGGTTTTGGTGACTGCTGCTATATAATATAGCTTTAGATCAGGTACACCTAGACCACCTTAATCTGACTTTTTTTTCATTAGTTCCCTTGCAATTCTCGACCTTTTATTCTTCCATATGAATTTTGTTGTTATTTTTTCTAGGTCATTAAAATAGTTTCTTGGGAGTCTGATTGGTATGGCACTAAATAAATAGATTAGTTTGGAGAGAATTGTCATCTTTATTATATTCACTCAGCCTATCCAAGAGCACTGAATGTCTTTCCAATTATTTAAATCTGACTTTATTTTTGTGGCAAGTGTTTTGTAATTTTTCTCATATAATTCCTGACCATGCTTTGGTAGATAGATTCCCAAATACTTTATACTCTCAACATTTGTTTGGAATGGAATTTCTCTTTGTATCTCTTGCTGTTGGATTTTGTTAATGATATATAAAAATGCTGAGGATTTATGTGAATTTATTTGTATCCTGCAACTTTGCTAAAATTCTGAATTATTTCTAATAGCTTTTTAGCAGAGTCTTAGGGGTTCTCTGAGTATACCATCATGTCATCTGCAAAGAGTGATAGTTTGATTTCCTCATTTCCTACTCTAATTCCTTGAATCTCTTTCTTGGCTCTTATTGCCGAGCCTAGCATTTCTAGTACTATATTAAATAGTAATGGTAATAGTGGGCAACCTTGTTCACTCCTGATCTTACTGGGAAAGGTTCCAGTTTATTTCTATTGCATATTATGCTTACTGATGGTCGTAAATATATGCTCCTGATTATTCTAAGGAATAGTCTATTTATTCCTATACTCTCAAGCATTTTTATTAGGAATGGATGTTGGATTTTGTCAAATGCCTTTTCTGCATCTATTGAGATGATCATATGTTTTTTATTAATTTGATTATTAATATGGTCAATTATACTAATAGTTTTCCTAATATTAAACCAGCCCTGCATTTCTAGTATAAATCCTACTTTATCATAGTGTATTATCCTGGGGATGATTTTCTGAAGTCTTTTTGCTAATATCTTATTTAAGATTTTAGCATCAATATTAATTGAGGAAATTGGTCTATAATTTTCTTTCTCAGTTTTAGATCGACCTGGTTTAGGTATCAGTACCATGTCTGTGTCATACAAGGAGTTTGGTAGGACTCCTTCATCCCCTATTTTTTCAAATAGTTTATATAGCATTGGGGCTAATTGTTCTTTAAATGTTTGGTAGAATTCACATGTAAATCCATTTGGTTCTGGGGATTTTTTCCTGGGGAGTTGATTAATAGCTTGTTCTATTATTTTTTCCCGAAATGGGACTACTTAAGCAATTTGTCTCCTCCTCTGTTAATCTAGGAAGCCTATATTTTTGGAGAAAGTCATCCATTTCACTTAAGTTATCAAATTTATTGACATAAAGTTGGGCAAAGTAACTCATTATTTCTCTAATTTCCTCTTCATTGGTGGAAAGATCCCCCTTTTCACTCTGTTGCCTCGGGCTGTGTCCCTGCTGTTCAGGCTCTTAACTACCCCAAGGTGAAGTCCAGACAGCAGAAAGTGGCTGCACAGCCATGCAAAGATCTGTTAGGTCACTTCCGATTTGGGGTGGTTCAAGTATCTTGGTTTATATTTTAAAGTGGCTTGATTTCTCTTCTGAACTGCTGTTTTATAAGCAGAGAAGAGCTCACAGCCTGTGCCAGATTCCTCTATCTCAGTGGCTTCTCTGATCCCAGAGTCCTCCCCAGCCTTATTGGCACAGTGTGCTAGCACCAGTCTGTGCTGGCCTTTTTTCTTCCTCCCTTTGGAACTGACCTTTTCTGTTGAAACTCCAGATTCTCTTCAGCTGGTACATTGTGCTTGCAATCCTTGTGGTTTCTATCAGTCCAGTGTTATTTTTGAGGCTGATTTAACTAATTTGTAGAGAGGGTAGAAGGGAGCTTACAAATTGGAGTGTATCTTCTCTGACATCTTGGCTCTGCCCCAGGACCCCATAGAGTTGACTGGGAAGTGAATGTAAACAGTAAGGCCACAAATCTAATGATAGTCCTTTAAGGTGGGCTGCTTCTGATAAAAAATGGTTGAGATATGCCTGCCATTAACCACTGAGTAGTACTGCTAGTCCTCATAATTTAGGGGTCCTCCTACTATTCCACTATCTTTTGAAAAGTTATATATCCACAGCAGCTGTTTCAATATCTAAGTATATTCATCAATCTTCTCTTTTCTCATCCCATTCAGATTATGTGCACTCTAAAATGAGGTAAAATATTGACTAAAGAAGAGTTACGTCAACTCCAACCCCAATCAATGATCCTGCAGGTGGTGAGTCTGGTTCTATTGGTAGAAACATTAGGTCATATTTTTATACCATTAATAGTCCTATTCCTTGGTCCATTAGTATAGGTCCAACATTTTGGCACATACAGGTCCCTTTCCACTCTTTAGTATTTCTTTGGGATATAATCCCAATAACAGCAATGCTGGGTCAAAGTGTATGCACAGTTTGACAACTTTTTGGGCATAATTCCAGATTGCTCTCCAGAATGGTTGGATTCTTTCACAACTCTACCAACAATGCATCAGTGTCCCAGTTTTCCCACAGCCCCTCAAACATTCATCGTTATTTGTTCCTGTCATCTTAGCCAATCTGACAGGTGTGTAATGATATCTCAGAGTTGCCTTAATTTGCATTTCTCTGATCAATAGTGATTTGGAACACTCTTTCATATGAGTGGAAATAGTTTCAATTTCATCATCTGAAAATTGTCTGCTCATATCCTTTCACCATTTATCAATTGGAGAATGGTTTGAGTTCTTATAGAGTCAATTCTCTGTATATTTTGGAGATGAGGGCTTTATCAGAACCTTTAACTGTAAAAATGTTTTCCCAATTTCTTACTTCCCTTCTAATCTTGTTTGCATCAGTTTTGTTTGTACAAAAGCTTTTTTAATTTGATATAATCGAAATTTTATATTTTGTGATCAATAATGATCTCTAGTTCTCCTTTGGAAACACATTACTTCTTCCTCCACAATTCTGAGAGGTAAACTATCCTATGTTCCTCTAATTTATTTTTGCTTATTGTTTATGCCTAAATCATGGACCCATTTTGATCTTATCTTAGTATGTGGTGTTAAATGTGGGTCCATGCCTAGTTTCTGCCATACTACTTTCCAGTTTTCCCAGCAGTTTTTGCCAAATGATGGATTCTTATCCCAGAAGTTGGGATCTTTGGGTTTGTCAAAGACTAGGTTGCTATTTTTATTCACTATCTTGCCCTGTGAACATAACCTATTCCACTGATCAACTAGTCTATGTCTTAGCCAATACCAAATGGTTTTGAGGAATGCTGCTTTATAATAAAATTCTAGATCAGGTACAGCTAGGCCATGTTCAATTGATTTTTTTTTTCATTACTTCCCTTGAAATTCTCGACCTTTTGTTATTCCAGATGAATTTTGTTGTTATTTTTTCTTGGTCATTAAAATAGTTTCTTGGGAGTCTGATTGGTATAAGCACTAAATAAATAGATTAGTTTAGGGAGTATTGTCATCTTAGTTATATTCGCTCGGCCTATCCAAGAACACTTAATGTCTTTCCAATTATATAAATCTGACTTTATTTTTGTGGCTAGGGTTTTGTAATTTGGCTCATATAATTCCTGAATTTCCTTTGGTAGATATATTCCCAAATATTTTATACTATCAACAGTTATTTTGAAGGGTATTTCTCTTTGTATCTCTTGCTGTTGGATTGTGTTGGTAATGTATTAAAATGTTAAGGATTTATGTGGATTTATTTTGTTTCCTGAAACTTTGATAAAGTTCTGAATTATTTCTAATAGCTTTTTAGCAGTCTTTGGGGTTGCCTAAGTATACCATCATTTCATCTGCAAAGAGTGATAGTTTGATTTCCTCATTACCTACTCTAATTCCTGAATCTCTTTCTCAACTCTTATTGCCAAGACTAGCCTTTCTAGTACAATATTGAATAGTAATGGTGATAGTGGGCAACCTTGTTTCACACCTGATCTTACAGGGAAAGGTTCCAGTTTATTGGCATTACATATGATGTTTACTGACAGTTTTAAATATATGCTCCTTATTATTTTAAGGAATAGTCCATTTATTCCTATACTCTCAAATGTTTTTAGTAGGAGTGGATGTTGGATTTTATCAAATGCTTTTTCTGCATCTATTGAGATGATTATATGGTTTTTATTAATTTGATTATTAATATGGTCAATTATACTAATAGTTTTCCTAATATTAAACCAGCCCTGCATTCCTGGTATAAATCCTACTTGATCATAGTGTTATCCATGTATTATCCTGGGGATGATTTTCTGAAGTCTTTTTGCTAATATCTTATTTAAGATTTTAGCATCACTATTCATTAAAGAAATTGGTGTATAATTTTCTTTCTCAGTTTTTGATCGACCTGGTTTAGGTATCAGTACCATGTCTGTGTCATAAAAGGAGTTTGGTAAGACTCCTTCAATCCCTATTTTTTCAAATAGTTTATATAGCATTGGAGTTAGTTGTTCTTTAAATGTTTGGTTGAATTCACATG
This sequence comes from Sminthopsis crassicaudata, assembly GCF_048593235.1. Classification (NCBI taxonomy): domain Eukaryota; kingdom Metazoa; phylum Chordata; class Mammalia; order Dasyuromorphia; family Dasyuridae; genus Sminthopsis; species Sminthopsis crassicaudata. The sequence continues at coordinate 204,047,350 of NC_133620.1, read as the reverse complement.
TAAATCCATCTGGTCCTGAGGATTTTTTCTTAGGGAGTTGGTTAATTGCTTGTTCTATTTCTTTTTCTGAAATGGTACTATTTAGACTATTTATTTCTTCCTCTGTTAATCTGGGCAAGCTATATTTTTGAAGGTATTCTTTCATTTCATTTAAGTTATTGAATTTATTGGCATAAAGTTGAGCAAAGTAGCTCCTATCTATTGTTCTAATTTCCTCTTGATTAGTTGTAAGTTCTCCCTTTTTATTTTTAAGACTAACAATTTGTTTTTCCTCTTTCCTTTTTTTAATCAGGTTTACTAAGGGTTTTTCTATTTTGTTGTATTTTTCATAAAACCAACTCTTAGTTTTATTAATTAATTCAATAGTTTTTTAACTTTCATTTTATTAATCTCACCTTTTATTTTTAGAATTTCAAGTTTCGTTTTTGTCTGGGAGTTTTTAATTTGTTCTTTATCTAGTATTTTTAGTTGTAAGTCCAATTTGTTGATCCTCTCTTTCTGTATTTTATGCAAGTAGGCCTCTAGAGATATAAAACTTCCCCTTATTCCTGCTTTGGCTGTATCCCACACATTTTGGTATGATGTCTCATTATTGTCATTTTCTTGGGTGAAATTATTAATTATGTCTATGATTTGCTGTTTCACCCAATCATTCTTTAGTATAAGATTATTTAGTTTCCAATTATTTTTTGGTCTATTTTCCCCTAGCTTTTTATTAAATGTAATTTCAATTGCATTGTGGTCTGAAAAGGATGCATTTACTATTTCTTCCTTACTGTATTTGATTTTGAGGTTGTTATGTCCTAATATATGGTCAATTTTTGTATAGGTTCCATAAACCTCTGAGAAGAAAGTGTACTCCTTTCTGTCTACATTTAGTTTTCGCCAAAGATCTATTATGTCAAACTTTTCTAGTATTCTATTTACCTCTTTGACTTCTTTCTTATTTATTTTGTGGTTTGATTTATCTAATTCTGAGAGTACAAGGTTGAGATCTCTCACTATTATAGTTTTGCTGTCTATTTCTTCTTGTAGCTCTCTTAATTTCTCTTTTAAGGATTTAGATGCTACACCATTTGGTGTGTATATGTTTAATATTGATACTGCTTCATTATTTATGCTACCCTTTAGCAGGATATAATGCCCTTCCTTATCTCTTTAAATTAGATCAATTTTTGTTTTTGCTTGATCTGAGATGAGGATGGCTACCCCTGCTTTTTTGGCTTTGCCTGAAGCATAGTAGATTCTGCTCTACCCTTTTACTTTTATTTTGAGTGTATTACCCTGTTTCCGGTGTGCTTTCTGTAAGCAAAATATAGTAGGATTCTGGCTTTTAATCCAGTCTGCTAACTGCTTACCCCATTCACATTTATGTTTAGAATGACTAATTCTATATTGCTTGGCATCCTTTTAACCCTTGCTTATGCTTTTCTCCTTTCCTTCTCTGTTACCCCCCTACCCAGTATTAAACTTTTGAACACCACTTGCTTTTCACAGCCCTCCATTTTTAGTATCCCTTCCCCACCTTAAAGTTCCTCCCCCTACTTTACCCCTTTTCCTCACAATTTCTGTATTCCCTTCCCCTTAGCTTATTCCTTCCCTCTCACTTTTCAATGAAGTGGAAGAAGTTTCACCATAAATCAAATATGTCTATTGATAAACACTATGTTCATCTCCCTCCTTTCTTTCTCTCAGATATAATAGCTTATCTTTGCCTCTTGATGAGATGTACTACCACCACTTTACCCTTTTTTATGATATAATTTCCTTTCTCTGAGGCTCTGAGAACGCACTGAGTCACTCCAGGTCGGGGTGGGGGTGTCTGGCTCCTGAGAGAAGCTAGCTTTCTGGGGGTTTTATTCTTCACCTCCAGTGTTTACGCCCTCCCTGTTACTCCTAGCTTGCTGCCACGATGGAACATCCACACTGGGGTAAAAGTCTTTTTGCAGAAACAGAAGAGATTGCACCCCTCTCCCCTCCAGTCTGAGCTGTGTGAGCTGCCTGCCTTACTCTTGGTGCCTGCCCTTAATCTGTGCCCAGTTTGTTCATCCCAAGCAAACACAGACCTTTTCTGGTGAATTTCAAGGATGTCTTCTGTTGGTGATTATTTGTGGGGGTTTTTTCCGGTGGTCAAGCATTAATGCCTAGGCTTGTTATGAAGTAAGTCCTGAGAGAAAACACAAAGCTCAAGCAGCTGTCTGCCTCCACGCTGCCATCTTGGCAGTATATATATATATATATATATATATATATATACTTCCATCCTTTTCACTTATTAACTTTAGAACCTGATTTAAGGCATACAATTAACAGGCTTGAGAAAACCAGGCTTTTGGTAAGCTCCATGATTGAACAAGAGATCTTCTATCCCCATCTATAATAGCATATACATTCAGTATCTTTCCATATATCACCTCTGAAGAACTGTCTATAAACCACATTAGCTCCCCTGGGGATTGGGGATTCTTACAAGTCTTCCCTTACTTTGATCTGGTAGTCTATCAGTTTTAGACAACAGTGCTCTGATTCTGATCAGTCTCAGAGTAAATGGTTAGGAAATCAACTAGGTTGATCTTAAGATCCTGAGTTAATATCAAATCATCTTTTCCCAACAATATAGCTTCATATTTCAAAATTCTGGAATCAGTTAACCATCTGTCTGCTTTTTGATTTAGTATTGTTCTTACTTGATGAGAAATATTGACAATTATACTCCCCCAAAGGTGATTTTCCTGCTTTCCTTCACAAGAAGAACAATAGCCACTATGGCCTGAAAGCAGATAGATTACCTGAAGGCCACTGGTTCTAACATTTTTTTGACAAAAAGGCTACTGGGCATCTCTGCCCTATTATTTGTGCTAAGATCCCTAGCCCTATTCCTCTATATTCCTCAACAAATGAAAAAACTTTCTCCAAGGAAGGCAGTGCTAACACAGGGGCTGAAATCAGGCTTCCCTTCAGTTATTCAAAATTATGTTCACTTTCAGAATTCCATTGGATTGGTCTGACTTTTCTTCAAACAGATGACTATTAAAGAGTTTAGTTAGGGTGGCAAATTAATCAATTTAAATTTCTAGTATCCTATTAGATCTAACAATTTCCTTCTTAGTTCTGGGCCAAGGTATTTCTATATAAGGCATATATCTATTCCACTCAAGAAATGTCCAGTCTCCTTTTTCCTTCATTGATAAGGTGAACTAGATACTCTGCTTCTCTTTCCACAAATTGTAATTTTTCTTTAGATACACTTAGTTCCCATAATCCCAGAAAGTTTAGCCTCTTAATAGTAGCCTGACTGACCTCCTCCCTCTTGTTCCCTGTTATCAATAAGTCATAATATATTGAATAACTCTGACCTAATGGTTCTTATAGACCTATTAGGTCTTGCATGATTGAAAATCTCCTTCTTAAAATTTTTCACCTCAGTGGTGCTAAGGGGTTCATTAACAAACCCTAACCCCCCTTGGGCTAAAGGTATCTCTCTTAGTAGGTACATATGGGCCCCAGAAATAGACAGGTTAGAGATTGAGAATTTTACATTATACTTTTTGAGTTGCTCTATTTCCCTCCTCAAAGTTCTATGGAAATGGGTGAAGGGAGTTAATAAATCCTCTAGAGAATTGATAAGGTCAGAAGTGGTGGGGAGTGGAAGTGTAGGGAAGGACATGGCTGCTGTTGCCTGAGTTGGAAAAGGAGAAGCATCAGGAAGGGAGAGAGAGAAAAGGGTCCCAAAGGAGTGATGGGACTGATTCCTATTTTGTCTTCCCCTTCCCATCCTTCTTTATTATTGAAAGGAAGAGGTGAGCCTTGGGCAACCAGAGGATAACATAAACTACTTCTTCTGGATTTAAAAGATATTTTCCATTCACATACAAGTTTAATTTTTGACACATTCAATGATCAGAAGACAAATATTTTGGCCAACATTTACCTCCTCTACTGCCTTAACCTTCTCTCCTCACAAAACAGCAATATTTTATCATTTTCTTTTTATCTTTCCCTTTATACTTTGATAATTTATTCTAATTTTATAGCCAGCTACCTAATGGACTACTGGTGGTATTTTAGATTTTTGCTCTGAAAATTTAGGTTCAGACTGCTCCTTCTCTATTCTGCTGAAGGTTTCCCTTCTAGGGAGAGCAGTTCAAATTTAATGACTAACAATTCTATAAAACAGAGCTAGCTTCTCGACTCAGATTTACAAGTTTTTTGGGGTTGCCCCCACCAAGAAATCACACAGAATGTTCCTCCTTTGTGACATTTATCAGATTTTCCTCTTAGCTTACTAAGAACCACCCCTTTCTTTGGATCACTAAACCCCCAGCAATCCCAGGGTTTCATTCAGCCTAAGGACAGTCCAAGGGCAAAGACACTGCTCACACAGAGTGCTTATGACTGGATTATACATGAATAAATTGCCTGATTGTCTTCTAGCCAACCAGGATTTTGGGGAGATTTTTCATTTTCTGTTTTTACCAAGTTCATGCCCTGGCTGGGTACTTCATGGAGAGGGAAGCCAGAAGTCCTATGCTGAAAAACATTGAAGACAGCTTTCAACAGATATCTGTCCCTATATCAGAATTTTACCTGTTTCTCTACACAGGATCCCAGATGAACCCCCATAAAACTGTGTGGGATGGAGTATGAGAATTCCCTTTCCCAAACTGACTTCTTGGAGGCATCTCCAGTACAAACAGAAAGTCTTTCTTTGATTCTTGCAAGAAGCAATTAGCACACTAATTAGACAATCCAGCAAGGTATAGCAGAGTATAGAAACAGAAGCTGGATTATATAGCCCCAAAACCAGAAATAAAACATCTCCTATTGCTTTTTAAATTCAATGGACAGACTGAATTATTCAGGAGCATGGAAGGGACTATAGGCCAATGTACAACCATATTTCCTTATTTGGCATGAACAGTACAGACTCTGTTTCATAGAGATTATGTGACTTCCTGAAACATAGGACTAGGGCAGCTCTACTTTATCCTACAGTGTTCTGAGAAATTTTCATTTATTCCATTCACTGTGTTAAAATGTATAGATATAAATGTTGCCCAAGAGAGGTCACTATAGGAAACTACTTTTAACCCTTTTGATTGGGTAGGGAAAAAACAAAAAAAAAAAAAAAAAAAAAAAAAAACACATGAAATAAACACCAGTAAAACTCTCAAAAGTCCCAGGTATAAAAATCATTCTCTTCATTTACAGATAATGAGATTAGTGGCAGAAGATTTTAGTTTAGGGTGAAGGGTGTCCTTTTATCAGCCTTCTGGTTTATGCAAAGCTAAAGAACAGAACAAAACAAAAGGAAAGAGAAATCTTATAAGCTTCTAATTGTAAATAGGATTGATATGATGGCTCTAGCTTCTAGGAAACTGGTTGATTGAGGGGAGCTGAAGGTGATTTCACCCACTTCCCTTTGAATTAAATTATCTTATCTCTATGAAGTATTATTTAAAAATAAATAACTAGTAAGCAAACAATCTTTAGTGATTAACTTTTTTCACCCTTTATTTCAGGCAATAACACAAAAAAGAAAAAAAAAAACAAAAAAACAATGAGCTGAGTGTATTCCTTGCTATTTCACAGGGTTTCTCTTAAGAGCCAGAATTCAGGTATTCTGCAGTATTCTCTTTGGTAATACTTTGAAGGCTGGAAAGAAAAGATTCGAAAACAAGAGGGAGGCTCTTATCCCATCAAGTCCTACTACTCCCTCTCCAGGAAATCTCTAGAAAGCTTTTCAAACTTCTACCATACAGAGAGCTCCATCCCCTTTTTGGTTCACCATACAAATATCTTCTAGGCTTTGAAGAAAAAAAAAAAACAAAAAAACACCTCCTGTATTGTTAGACATTGATTTCTCTTTCAAAAGGAGAGGCCAACTAAGACTGTAGGCCTTTTTTGTTCATTTGTGCATGTCTTTTGACTCAGCAATTCTTCTAGAGGGTTTATTTTCAAAATGATTTAAAAAGAAAGAAAGAGAGACAAAAGAAAGAAAAAGAACCATATGTATGAAAATATTTCTAGCAGTTTTTGTTGTTGTTGTTGTTGTGGCAAAAACTTAGAAACAAATGACATGCCTATGTGAGAAATGGATGGGCATTTGTTTTCTACAGATATGAAAATTAAATTGAAGAAATGAAACTTATATTTGAAAACCAAAATCCAAAAGGACATCAAAGAATAATCAAGTGTGAAAGTTAGCTTCTTCCAATAGAATGTAATCCCTTTGGAAGTAAAGACTGACTTTTGTAATGAAGGATGATAGCCTGAAATTTGAAAAGACCCTTTTTTTCTCTGCCCTTTGCCCTCCTTTCTTACCCTTCTAGAATGGAAGCTCCTTTGGGGACAGGGAGTGGCTATATATTGAGGGGTGGATATTCATGTTGTGTAACTTCTGTAACATCCAATTATTGGGGAATCAAAGGAGGAATTTATGCTTCAGTATAGGAAATAAAATGTTGCCTTTGGAGTTTCAAAAGTATGTCTATTCACTATTCCTGCAAAAATGTAAAACAAATCTTTCCTACATTCATCAGTGAGTCTGTGAAGTTCTTGATAAGGTCTTAAACTTATCAGTTAGAAATGGCTAAATAAACTATGGGTTATGGTTTTAATGCAATACTATTATGTTGTAAGAAATGATCAAAGAGATATCTCAGAAAAACCTTGGAAGTATTATGATGCAAAATCCAGTGAATAGAGCTAGGAAAACCTTAGATGCTAAAATAGAATACTTTAATGATAATTAAGTTTGAAAGACTGAGCTATTCTAAGCATTACACTGGTCTGCAACAATTCCAAAAGATCCATGATGAACAATGCTATCTAATTCCAGAGATAGATGTTTTGTATTCTAAGGGAAGACTGAAAAATATTTTTTTTTCTTATTCATTTACTTTGCTTTCTCTTCTTTATCACTTGGCTAATGACATCTTGTATAACATCATGTGTGTAATAAGCGTCTAAGTGTCATATTTCTTATCTTCTCAAATGGTAGGAAGGAGTGGAGGGAAAGAAAGAATTTGAAACTTAAAATAAATATTATTTAGAAAAACAAAGGAAACTTCCAGCCAAGATGGTGGAGAGGACACACACATCTACCTAAGCTTCTTCTTGCTCTCAGAATACGTTTTTTCATGACAAGGTCTTGTAATTAGAGCTTGATTGAAAAAAACCACAAATACATTACCAACAGAAGATATTCCTCAAAATTTGCCAGAAAAGTTCTGTTACTGCTCGCAGGCGGGATAGTTAGATCAGGTGCAGGCTATGAGAGTGCAGCAGGCATCTCACACTGAGCAGACCTGAGGGTGGTGGCATGTAATCTCAGCCATTTCTGTGGGGAGAACTTGGATACTTTGCCCTGGCAACAAGCTAGTAGATGGGCATGGAGAAGTTGTAAACACAGTGGGTAAAGACTATAACCCCAAAGCACTAGGGTCTCTCCATACCTGGCCACACCGACTTGGAGTGACTAAGCATGCTCTCAGAGTTTCAGAGTGCAGACCCAGTGTAGCCATTACTGTCTTGCTAGTGCCTCATTGCTGACACCTCCCCCCCAAGTAATACAGAATTTATCATTTTAACCATAAATGTGAATGGGGTAAACTCCCCCAAAGAGGAAGCAGATAGACAATTGGATTAAAAGCCAGAATCCTACAGTATGTTTTTAGAGGAAATACACCTGATGATACATACAAAGTAAAGGTAAAATTTTGGCTGGAGTAGAATCTACTATGCTTCAAGTGAAGTCAAAAAAGCAAGGGTAGCCATACTGATCTCAAATCAAGCAAAAGCAAAAATTAATCTAATTAAAAGAGATAAGGAAGGGCACTATATCTTGGGGCAGGGGCTGAGTCAGTTGAAGTAGAGGGATTGTCATTAGCTAACATCTGCCCCATTTCAGCTATAAGAGATTGCTGGTTTAGCCCTTAAGAAGGTAAGTTCCTTATTTTTCTATTAGAACACTCACTTAATCTTTAACAAAGTTTCCTTGTTACTCATGGTTATTTCTGTGTCAGAAAACCTTTTCCACTGGAATCAGGATCGTGTCAGTCCTCGTTTGGGCGACAAATTGCCATGGTCCAGTCTAGCTCCTCTAAAGGGCTCAGAATAAGTCCTTGTCAGGATAAGCAAAAGTCCTTGCCCCACATTGTGGACACCAATATGTAATGTGCTGTTTTCTCTAGAAACTGTTGATTGCTCTCTGGGAGGAGATCTGCTGTGTCAACTCAAATCTTGCTGTCAACTCTGGTCCAGACTAGTGATTTCCCTTCCTGCAGAGAGCTGCCTTGAGTCTGGTCCAGACCAGACTCTCTATCTCTCGAGTGCCACCCTCCTTTATCCTCCCAGAGAATGGGCATGGGATAACGCAAGGGCTTCTGGCAAAAATTACTTCAACCAATGAACTTGCTCCTCCTAAGCATGCAAGCTCCTCCCCAGGAGTTCACAAGTAAAACTCCCAGTAAAAGCTGGAACTAGAGAATTGTTAAGTACCAACTTAGCACTTAGTAAGAACCTAACATTGGTCAACCTGCCATATCAGGGAAGGAGTGAGGGGAAGGAGGGGAAAATGTGAAACAAAAGGTTTTGTAGTTGTCAATGCTGGAAAATTACCTATGCATAAATTTCGATTATCTCTCCTAGATCTATTTTCCAGGTCTGTTGTTTCCCAGATAGCTATTTAACATTTTTTTTAAACATTTTTCATTATTTTGGTTTTGCTTGACTAATTATTGATGTCTCCTTGAGTCTTTCATTTCCATTTTTTTCATGTCTGATTTTTAAGGAATTATTTTTTTCATTTACTTTTTTTTAAATTTCTTTTTGTATCTGTCCAATTGAGCTTTTAAATGAGGAGTTTTGTTCTGTGCTATTTTTCTTTTCATTTCCTCAATTTTTATGGAGTTATTTTCTTTTTGCAGTTCATAAATTGTATTTTCCTGAGAGTTCTTTTCTTTTTCCACTATATCTTTTAATGAGTTAATATGACTTAAGCAGACCCTCTTGCAAGGGTTTATTTCCTTTCTCCATTTTTCTTCCAGCTCTCTTATAAGATCCCTTGTAATTTCTTCTCAGAGTCTTACGTGGTGGGGACCAGGTCATATCCCCATTTGGGGTTTCATCTAGAGTAAATCTGTTATTAGTCTCCTCAAGGTTTGAAATCTGCTCTCTTTCACTATAGAAGCTACTGCTAGTTAAAGTCCACTTTGACTTTTTACTCAATTTAACAACAACAAATAAGGCTATGGTCTGCTTTTGGGGCAATGCTTCCAAGCTTCCTCAAGAGACAACAGGAAGTGGCAGTGAAGCAGCAGTGCAAAGGAAGTGGCTGAGCTTGGATAAGTGGCTGTGCTGGGATTGCACTGAGTCATCCTGGTGTTGGGTGGGTGTGGCTAGGTCCCATGAGACTCCAGCACTTTGGAGACACTCTTTATCCCCTTTGTTTATGTTGGAAGTTTTATCACTTCTCTGCTAATAGGCTTGCTGCCAGGGCAGAGTAGCTGACGCTGGGTTATAGTCTTCCCCATAGATTTTCTGCCCCTGGAGACCACCCACACCTAGTCTGCTCAGCATGAGCTGTCCTCCATACTTTGCCTACTTGCCTACCTGTGCCTGTTCCTGGCCTCTTCCCATTCTCATGCATGAACAAAACAGACATTTTCAGGTGATATTTGAGATTATCTTCTCTTGGTAATGTGTTGTACACCCAATATTCACGGTTTCTGAGAGTCCAGCACTAATTCAGAGGCTGAATTTTGTAAATACTTTGAGAATAGTAGAGGAGCTCAGAATGAAGTGTGTATCTTCTCTGCCCATCTTGGCTCCACCCCCCATTTTCTTAGTCTTTCAAGAGGTTTTCCAAATCTGAATAGTTTTGGCGCTAGTATTCATTCTCCTGAGATTAGAAAATAACAAATTCAAAGTATCATCAAACCCTGTCTCAATGTAATTTATGTAATTTATCTGCTATGTGTCATAGTGTCATCAGATCCAAGATAGGAGAGATAACAAGCCATCCCTATTCCAGCCTATACTGAAAGTTACTCTATATAGTTTGATATAATTTATATCTGAAAGAGAAGAGGGTAAAATAATTCTTTTAAATAACCATCATGTCATCAACTCTTCCTGCCAATTAGTTAATAAGAGGACTTCACCACTATTTCAACTATCAGTGGTTTTCTAATTTGAGTCACATACTTGTAACTGAGTGGACAAAGAAATGTCAATTGTGTGGATGCTCTATTCAACATCTGTTACACTTGAAATCATAGCAACTTATACATAACATTGTTCATTTGTCATAGCAAAATAAGGTGTTAGCAGAACATTTTTTTCTGTTATTCTAATATCTCTTATACATGGAATTTCATATCTAGTCGGCATTCTTTATTAACCAGGTTATACTTTGGTTAAGTAGGGACCCAATCATCAAGGCCATCATTTTTCCTTCCACAGCTCTTCATTTTCAGTGGAAGTCAGTTTGACAAAATTTCCACTTCCACTTAAAATGGTAATAGAACTATCTATAAAAGTTAATAATATTAAGAAAATAGTTTGTCATCCACTGATTAATATGAATTTAATCATCTTTCCTTCTTTCTGACAAATTCCAGATATTTTCAAAACATTGATTATATATTTTAATGGAAAGAGGGTTGGAGAGGGAGAAGTGAAAGGATCATATTGGACAAGTTGTCTAAACTGACTTACATGGATATTAAACTAATGAGAAAAGTGTAAGAAGAGCATAGGAAAAACTTTTTAGAAATATTAAAAATCAATAATATCACAAGAAATACCTATGAGCCTAAAAATAAAAATGCAAAGAAAATCAGTATCAATGCTAAATAGGAGAATCTATTTATTTCAGAATTTTACTCATGGCTGCATTTTATAAATTTTGACATAGTTATATGTGATACAGAAACTGCTAACCCAAAATAATTCAAATAGACATTTCTTAGAGCTAGAGTAGAAATCAGTTTATTCAATTTCTATAGAAAAAGGGTGTCATCTCTTTTAGCATTATCTAATGGAGTGAGGCAAAGGACAGATAACAGAGTGGATTTTTTAATACCCTAAAATAACTTTATCACATTTTGGACCCTAGCTATCCCTGACTTACTTAGGATCAATGAACAGAGGCACTATAGATTACAAAGTAGTTGTATAAAATTAAGCCATGATATAAGCGGGGGGGGGGGGGGGGGGGAGGAGGAGGGTTAGTACTATAGCCCTAAACTATGGCAGGGGTCAGTTTTCTGAAAAGGCCTCATAATATCTCCATCCCACTTAAATATAACTATATTTCAATGGATCATCACTATAATATCTTATGTGTGTGAATGCCTGCAAGAAAGTAGATTCTTTTTTTCCCCCTGACAACCAAGACTATAAATTTTTAAAACTCTCAATAAGAAGAGAGTGGAAGTCTATATTTCTTATATACTGCACTGTCCATTGTTCAGAAATCTACTTAAAGACCATACATGATGAAGTTTATATAAAGTTTGATAAGTTTCCCTGGTGTTCAACATATGCTTCAAACCATTTTAGACATCTTCAGTCTTTCATTTTTTTTTTTTTTGAAGATAACAAAAAAAACCTTCTGACAGATGAGACATCTGTACAGATGAGAACACAGGTGAATAAAAATTGAGTCATTTTTGTGGAAACATAAATAAATAAGATTTAAAATTAGAGTTCATAACCTCATGATTCATATAATATTTGCCTATGTGGGCAATGTGACATTTTCATTACAATTTGATGTTCAGAGCGTATTTTTAAAAGGGTGATTTTTACATCCTCCTCCAGGACTGACCTTATTTTTAATTCATGTTACTAGTTTTAAAGAAAAAGCCATTAATATAGCTTCAAGTTTAACAACAACAACCACCAAAAAAAAAAACACTTTCATGTACATTAACATATTTATTATTTATGACAATAATGTCAAATAAATAATATATGCATAATTATAACAATATCATGCATAAGAAAATTTTGGTTCAGAGAATTAGATCACTTGCCAAAGATCAGGTAGTTGTTGAATATAAAAAGCATGATACAAGGCCTGTTCTCTTCTAAGTCCACAACAACCTTTTCACAGTATCATACTTCTATTAAGTAATTAGCGGTGACTTTTGTGTTTATGTTTGTATATACATATTTATGTGTTGGTAACTAATCATAAAAAGTACATGGACTTTAGAATGTAAAACAATAGAACATGTAGAATTTCTTCAGTATTTGTATAATCAAATAATTATGCATAATGAATGATTAATAATAATTTACTAATTAAATGTAAATAAACTAAAGATGGAAGTAAAGCACAGGAAAAAATTTAAAAAAAGGAAAAAGGCATAAAATTGCTTAAAAGTAGCAGATATTAAAATGTACTATAAAATCTATAACTTTAAAAACTATAAAGTAATAGGAAAAGAATGGAAAAATAGATCAATGTAACAGTATAGAGAACATAGTAAATAACAATAACTAAAAAAATAACTTTTTGATGGACAAACTCATGATATCCAAAAATATATTAGGGCAATAAAATAACCATTCAATAAAATTTTTCTAAGAAACTAAGATAGTTGTATAACGAAGAAACTGTCTTTAAAAGTATACCTTAAAACTTATCACCCAATAAATAAACTCTCATAGGATAAATTAACTTAATTTGTAATAAATAATAAAACTGTACAAAATAAGAATAATATATTTATTTACTTTGAAAGAAGGAACAAATATTTAATTTTTCACATATCAACTTTCCAATATCAAGTTTCACATATCAACTTTTCCAAAGACTAAGGGGAAAACTGCTATTATCAATGATATTTTAAAATGAATTATTTGAAATTCAAACAAACACATCAAGTATCATGAATCTTATTTATAACTCCTGTTTCCTAGAAAGCAGGTTAAGGTTATCAAGTCTATTTGCAGAGTTATAAGGTGCAGTTGGACTAAAGATAATTGTTTACTTTTACTAAATATAGCGCTAACATGGTGAACTGTTTAAAGAAGTAATAGGATTTTTTAAAAAGAAGGGGGGAAAAAAGGATTCAGGTCAGAAATAGAGCAAATGAAATTTTTCATTGTAATCAGTGCTTGAATTTTACATATCTACCCTGGTGAGATAAGGAAATTCAGTTTAAAAAACAAATAATTTTCCTCCATCTCTCTAAAATGGATTTGAACTTTAATGGAATTGTGTGTGTATCTGTGTATATATATATATATATATATATATATATGCATATATGTATACACACACACACATATATATATATTTATATATAATTGCTGTTTATATAGATTTGAAACACAAAGTGAGAAAGCAAAAATTCATGTTATTTACATACATATCTATCTATCTATCTATATAATACAAGCAAGAAAAATAACAAATGGAAAATTGTGAATGAAAGTTAAAAACCAACATTTTAAGTTATTTACTCAACATTTTAATCTCAAATACAATCTGAGATTTTTATTAAATATAAAAGTATAATTTGGAAAATACACTGTACAATTAAAAAAAAACAATTTTCACAAATTTATCTGTGTTTATATGCATTTCATAGTTAGAAAAATGAGACAAAACTTAAGAGATGTCACTTTACTTGGACAGCTCACACCAATTATACTCTCAAATATATTTGTGATTGTAAACTTGAATAATAACTTCCCAATTATCTTCACAAACCTCACCTAAAGTGAAATATCATCAAAGAGATAATAGAACCTCAAATTTACAAATGTTAAATGTTTTAATTATAGCTGTTTAAGAGCTAAGCAACACCAGCCACTCTATTATGGAAAACATGCTTACTAATTATCATTTTCAAAAAGTCACATTAATTATCATCATTTTATTTTTAATTTTCCCTGTATTATCTTGGCTTGAAACTGCTTTTTTTCCTCTTTAATTCTTTCGGCTTTTTTATTTTTTTAAAGCTTTTCCTTATTTTATTTTTTTTTTTTTTGCTAATCATAGCATTATCTTGTTCCTTGAAGTAACACACACTGCAACTTTATCTAACTTCTATGAGTGTAAAACACAGTAGTTGGTCAGGAAATAACAATAAGAACTAACATTGCTCTTGTTATCATTCAGGCACTGAATGCTCTTTACAAGCCTGCACTATGGGAAGTGCTTCTACAGATCTGGTTACCCAGAGAAGTTCATTAACAGCCTGAGGCTACTGCCTACCAGTATGGCAGGTGCTATTAGAATCATTGTTACTCTTAGAATGATTCCCTTCACTAAAAGCTCGAAGTTAATCCATAGAATAATTCCAGTCTCAGTCACGCTCTTTTATATGGTTTGAAAATGCAGCAAGAGACACGGAAAAGAAGGGTTTCTAAGATTTTCTCGCCCAAGTCAGTCAGATTAAAAACAAAACAAAACAAAACAATCTTTAACAATGATCATTCAGGACTTCCGGCCAAGATGGCGGCGTGGAGGCAGACAGCTGCTTGAGCTCCTCGTTTTCTCTCAGAACTTACTTCATGACAAGCCTCTGACTTAATGCTTGACCCAGAAAGAAATCCACAAATTATCACCAAGAGAAGACATCCTTGAAAGTCGCCAGAAAAGGTCTGTGTTTGTTCGGGGGAGGGTCAATCAGACTGGGTACAGACTGAGGGCAGATAGCCAGAGCAAGACAGGCAGCTCACACAGCTCAGACCGGAGGGGGAGGGGTGTGATCTCTGCAGTTTCTGCGAAAGGGCTTTTGCCCCAGTGTGGATGCTCTGTCTTGGCAGCAAGCCAGGAGCAGCAGAGAGGGTGTAAACACTGGAGGTGAAGATTAAAACCCCAGAAAGCCAGCGTCTCTCAGAGCCCGGCCACCCCCAACCCCCACCTGGACTGACTCGGTGCATTCTCAGAGCCTCAGAGCTCAGACTCGGTACAGTCATTGCTGTTCTGTTAGTGGCTCTCTGCTGCCCTACCCCCAGTCTGTAGAGGAAGCCCATTAATACCATCCAGCCCCATCCCCCGCAAAACAGACCAATTGTTTCTCTTGTCAGTTTGTTTTCTTTGATTCCTACTCTGACAAAATGAACAAAAAATTCAAAAGGGCTCTAACCATTGACAGCTTCTGTGTGGAGAGGGAGCAGACCTCAAATGCTGAGGAGACTAGGAACAGAATGTCCCCAGATGTATCCCCTGGGAGGGATATAAGCTGCTCCTCAATACAAAAGAACCTCATAGAGGAAATCAAAAAGGCTCTCACAAGAGAGCTGGAAGAGAAATGGGAAAAGGAAAGGGAAGCTTGGCAAGAGAGCCTGGAGAAGTCATCCCATGCATTCAAAGACAGAGTGGATAAAGAAATCAAATCATTGAGAAACAAGATTAGTGAGCTGGAAAAGGTAAACAACTCCAAGGAAAACAGGATTAGTGAGCTGGAAAAGGTAAACAACTCCAAGGAAAACAGGATTAGTGAGCTGGAAAAGGTAAACAACTCCAAGGAAAACAGGATTAGAGAGCTGGAAAAAGAAATCAGCTCTCTAAAAAATAAAATGGATAAAATGGAAAAAAATTCCATAGAAGATAAAAACTCAATTGGACAATTACAAAGAGATATAAAAAAAGTGAGTGAAGAAAATACATCATTGAAAATTAGACTGGAACAAGTAGAAATGAATGACTCAAGGAGAAACCAAGAGGGAGTCAAGCAAAACCAGAGAAATGAAACAATTGAAAAGACTGTCAAGTACCTTACCAGAAAGACAACAGACCTGGAAAACAGATCCAGGAGAGACAATTTGAGAATAATCGGACTCCCTGAAAAATGGGAGGAAAAAAAGAGCTTGGACACCATTTTCGAGGAAATTATCAAAGAGAACTGCCCAGACATTTTGGAAATAGAGGGTAAAATAGACATTGAGAAAATTCATCGATCACCTACTGAAAGGGACCCTAAAATCAAAACGCCAAGAAATATAGTGGCCAAGTTCAAGAACCATCAGACAAAGGAAAAGATATTGGAAGCTGCTAGAAAAAAACAATTCAGATATGGAGGATCCACAATAAGGATAACACAGGATCTAGCAGCGTCCACATTAAAAGAACGCAGGGCCTGGAACATGATATTCCGAAAGGCTAAGGAACTTGGTATGCAGCCAAGAATAACTTACCCAGCAAGAATGAGCATCGTTTTCCAGGGAAGAAGATGGACATTTAACGAAATAAATGAATTCCATCTATTTTTGATGAAAAAACCAGACCTACATAAGAGGTTTGATCTTCAAATACAGAACTCAAGAGACTTCTAAAAAAGGTAAAAAGAAATCTTGAGAACTATACTTCTGTCAAAAAAATATGTAAAGAACATATGTACAATTTGTCTTAGAAACTAGAGGTGAAAAGGAGATTATATTATAAAAAAGTATAAAGTGGTGGTACTACATCTCATGAAGAGGCAAAGGTAACCTATTATATCTGAGAGAAAGAAAGGAGGGAGATGAACATAGCGTGTATCAATAGACATATTCGATTTATGGTGAAACTTCTTCCACTTCATTGAAAAGTGAAAGGGAAGGAGTAAGCTAAGGGGAAGGGAATACAGTAATTTCGAGGAAAAGGGGTAAAATAAGGGGAGGATCTTTAAGGTGGGGGAGGGATCCTAAAAAGGGAGGGCTGTGAAAAGCAAGTGGTGTTCACCAGTTTAATACTGGATAGGAGGGTAAAAGGGAAGGAAAGGGGAAAAGCATAAGCAGGGGTTAATAGGATGGCAAGCAATATAGAATTAGTCCTTCTAACCATAAATGTGAATGGGGCAAACTGCCTCATAAAGAGGAAGCAGTTAGCAGACTGGATTAAAAGTCAGAATCCTACTATATGTTGTTTACAGGAAACACACCTGAAACAGGATGAGACATTCAAACTAAAAGTAAAAGGGTGGAGCAGAATCTATTATGCTTCAGGCAAAACCAAAAAAGCAGGAGTAGCCATCCTTATCTCAGATCAAGCAAAAACAAAAATTGATCTAATTAAAAGAGATAAGGAAGGGCATTATATCCTGCTAAAGGGAAGCATCAATAGTGAAGCAGTATCTATATTAAACATGTATGCACCAAGTGGTGCAGCATCTAAATTCTTAAAAGAGAAATTAAGAGAGCTGCAAGAGGAAATAGATAGCAAAACTATAATAGCGGGAGATCTCAACCTTGCACTATCTGAATTAGATAAATCAAACCACAAAATAAATAAGAAAGAAGTCAAAGAGGTAAATAGAATACTAGAAAAGTTTGATATGATAGATCTTTGGCGAAAGCTAAATGGAGACAGAAAGGAATATACTTTCTTCTCAGCAGTTCATGGAACCTATACAAAAATTGATCATATACTAGGGCATAAAAACCTCAAAATCAAATGCAGTAAGGCAGAAATAGTAAATGCATCCTTTTCAGATCATAATGCAATCAAAATAACATTTAATAAAAAGCCAGGGGAAAATAGACCAAAAAATAATTGGAAACTAAATAATCTTATACTAAAGAATGATTGGGTAAAACAGCAAATCATAGACATAATTAATAACTTCACCCAAGAAAATGACAATAATGAGACATCATACCAAAATGTGTGGGATACAGCCAAAGCAGTAATTAGGGGAAGTTTTATATCTCTACAGGCCTACCTGCATAAAATAGAGAAAGAGAGGGCCAACGAATTGGGTTTACAACTAAAATTGCTAGAAAAGGAACAAATTAAAAACAATGATCATTCAGCAACTGATGTCTATGAATGCATGTATTATGAAAATACTCAAAATTTAAATATATAAGAATTTAGGGATGCTTTAGTATTTTTCCTTAAGAAGACTGAACACTACTAATATAGTACATGATTCATTTATTCATGCATTGACTTTTGAAAAAAATAGACATTTATTGTTATCTAAGTGTTCAGGGGTTATACAAGGATGAGTTAAGGTAGATTCCTGTATTTCAAAGAATTTACAATCTAATAGGTATAATAAATCTTACAGACCAATAAAAACTTATGAAGTATAAACTATATTGAATTATACAGGCTGACAAGCAAAATGTAACCTGAGTGCAAAATGCAGTTCTTCTATGCCTCTATTTATTCTTATCCAAAGCTCTATTAAAAAATAAAACCCCAAAATTACAAAGAAAGAATACATGTTGCAATCTTTAAATAACTGAAATGTGACTCATCACTAATTTTCACTTATACTAAATGAAGCTTCTTTTCATGTCCCCACATAAGAAAAAAACAACAACAACAAAAACAAAACAAAACAAACAAAAAAAAAAAACTGACAAAAACTTACATCTCAAAAATCTTGGGACTAGAAGAGTCCTAACATGCCATGCCATGCCATGCTATGCCAAAGAAATCTCTGCCCACTGGAATAATATTCTCTTCCAGGGATACCCTCTCTTTATCCTCACCTATTTTCCTAATGAGACTTTATATCTCTGTTGGGATTTCTCTACAAAAAATTTTAGTTCTGTGTCAGCACTCCTCCACTACTTCACTTCCTCATCAGGACATTGCCACTAAGGAATTCAGCCTTTCTTTCATGCATAACAAAGGCTAACTTCCCAATGTCTATAATAAACCTCTTTTATCAATCTAAAAAAAATCTTGTCGAAGGTAATACCTGGATCAGTCTTCATTCTAATCCTGCAATCCCTGAGCATCTGCATGGCTTAGCCATATCTGTCACATATATTTGTCAAATAACCTGGTTGAAAAAAACAGGTCACTGTCCTGACAGCTGGTGTTTCTGCTTTATTCCAGAGTAATGTCATGCATCCCACCCTACTTTATCTCATACTCCCCTAATTCTACCTGTTACTTATCTTCTAATTCCAAAGAATCCTTTATCTCTTCATTCAGAGTTGGTATTTTGGTTCCATAGCATTATGTGACAATTAAATATTCCACTCAGTGTCTATTCCTACCTGGTATTCACTGGAACCAGCTCTAATTGGGGTTTAATTATTGTATGTTCAATATGAATATTTATACCTTAGAAATTGGTAAATATTGTGAATCAGAGTTTGAATTATTATGTTATTAATTGACTATACTTAAGAAAGTGATAGGGAAAATATTAACAATGTAGATTACACTTAAAAGTACACAGTACCTGTAAAGGGGTAGAACTGATCAGATGCACTTTACACAAGATAACCTAGCACTTAAGGCTAATTACCAATTGGACAATTCTCTATTAACATATGCTTGGAGTCTGACCCTATTCAATTCTGTGTTGGCTGGATCTGTGGGTGTGGACAGAAAAGGGGAAGGGAGATCAAAGGTTGGAGTAGGACAAGCAGGATCATTCTTTGGCTGTGGAGAGAGAGGAAGGAGGTATGTAGATTCCTATATCTAATCCCCTGACAGTGACCCAAAAAAATCAAGAATAAAGACTTTTGCTTATCCTGACTCCTACTGATTCTAAGATATCCAGGGTCACAACATTTGGCATCCAACATGTGGGCCAAGCACCCTATTTTCACTGAAGATGTCCTCTGGTGACCAGCAAATTAGGTGAATATTTTAATAGACAAACAGGGAACTTACTTTGTTAAGCGCTAAACTAGTAACCTTTTCTAGCTGAAATGGGACAGATGTTAAGAAAATATTCTCCCCTGTCCCCACCCCTAAGGGACACTATAGAAAGCATGCTTAAGTTAATTGAGGGGCAAGGTTTAATTATAACCTGAGAACAACTTGCTAGACTCTTGGGTACATTAAGATGCACATTCCCTTGGTTCTTAGAGGAAGAAGAAATAAATGCAGATAATTGGAAACTTGTGGGACAACAACTCTGCAAATACTATAATGATAGAGGTCCTAATTCAATTTCCACAGAAGCATTTTATATATACAACATAATTCAATAGGCCTTAAACAATCTTGCAAGTTGTAGAAAAAGGAAAAGTTTTAGAAAGAGCCAGATGAGGAAGTATGAGGAAAAAGAGGAAGACAAAGAACAGTCTCAAGAACATATTGACTGAGGGCATGAGTGTAACGTGCTGTTGACTCCAGAAGCTGCCAATCGCTCTCTGAGAGGAGATCTGCTGTGTCAAATCAAATCTCTAGGATAGATATTTTTAACATGCTGTTGTCTCTAGACAGTTGCCACTAACTCTCGTCCAGAGAAGTGACTTCCCTTCCTGCAGAGAGCTGTGTCAAGACTGGTGTAGAGCAGAGACTATGTCTGGAGTGCTGCCCTCTTCTTCCTCAGAGAGAATGGGCATCGGATAATGCAAGGGCTTCTGGGAAGTACCACTTCAACCAATGAACTTGCTCCTCCCAAGCACACAAGCTCTTCCCCAGGAATTCACAAGTCAAACTACCAGGAAAGGCCAGAACTAGAAAACTGTCAAGTACTGACTTAGCACTTAGTAAAAACCCAGTATCTCATTATCTCATTAGCACTTAATAAGAACCTAACATCTCCCCCTTTCTTTTGATTTAGAACATAGGGTGGTCATGACCTTGAAACATAAATCCATCAATATGGGAGGCATTACACATAATTACATAGATTTCATAAACACATAGTAACATAGTAACATAGTAACATAATACATGCTAGAAGTATGTAACAAATAACATGATCAAATAAACATAAATTGAGAATTTATAAATGTCCATAAGTCCATTGTCCATTAATCTCATCTTGTGTTAGGAAATCCAATGAATCCTGCTGGTTTTTAAAGTTCTTTAACAGTCTTCTTATTAGCCATGCTCTTTCAGTGTCAGATGTTTCTTAGATTTTCTCCTTTGTTTTGAGGTTTTTCTCTTTTTCTGTGTCTCTCTGGTGGACAAGGCGAATACGACTCATTGGCACCATCTGATTCCTTCTCCATCTGAAGAAATACAAGCAAACCCTCTCCCCCAGGCAGTTAACCTATCTGTTCCCTTCCATTCACCACTTTCTGGGTCTCTCCACATCACCTGGACATTATCTAAGGACAATAGAGCTGCTTGCACTGGACACTGCCCTTCTGGTGGGTTATAAAACCTGTCTGCCAGAGCCAGTGCATCTTTGTCAAAAATTAGAAAATTAATGGTATAGAGGACTAAATTTAGAAGCTCCCTAGGGATACCTGTGGCTCCTCCTTTCTTTTGTTTTTGGAGGAGCGTCTTAATGTCTCTGTTTCTTCTCTCTACTATTGCCTGACCTTGTGGATTGAAAGGTATTCCAGTAATGTGTAATATCTTATACTGTGCACAGAAGTGCACAAAATGTTTAGAACTATATGCAGGTCCATTATCTGTTTTTATTTCCTGTGGCACACCCATAATTGCAAATGCTTGGATAAGGAATTCAGTGACCACTCGTGCTGTCTCTTTTGCTGTTGGAACTGCAAAAGTGAATCCTGAAAAGATATCTACTACCACGTGGATGAAAGACAGACGACCAAAAGATTTATAGTGGGTCACATCCATTTGGCAGATTTCATTGGGTATCAAACCACGAGGATTCTTCCCTGGAGGGAGTGTAGGAGCATGGAAAGGAAGACAAGCTGTACAGCTTTTTACTATGCTCCTAGCTTTCTCTCTTGTGATTCCTGATTGTAAATGTAAAGCTCGAGCAGCCTGATGATATTTAGAATGAGATTCTTGTGCTTCCTGAAATAAAGGACTACTGATTAACATGGCTAGAAGGCTATCTGTCTTTGAATTTCCATCAAAAATAGGACCTGGAAGTCCACTATGTGAGTGGACATGCAAGATATAAATCTTTCCTGGATGTTTTCTCAGTTGCTCTTGAAGTTCCTTGAAGAACTGATAAATATTAGAGGCTGCAAATTTTATTTGGGCTGTGGCAATTCTTTGTACTCCTACTGAATAGGCTGAATCAGTAATTATATTTACATCTCCTGGGTAATAAGTAAGAGCTAGCATGATAGCAAATAATTCATTCTGTCGAGTGGACTGAAAAGGAGTCCTGACTACTTTCTTTATGGTTAAATCATGGGAGTATACAGCACAAATATTTTCTTTGGAGGCGTCTGTAAAGATCCTTTTAAGAGGAACCTCAGAAACCTTTTCTTCAAAAATCCATCGCCAATTATGTAGTAGCCCGGTTATCTTTAAAGGAGATCCATGTGCAAAATTTGGAGTGGTGGCCAATAAAATTTGCCATTCTGGGATATTCTCACAGCATACATTAATTTGTGTGTTAATATAGAATGTGTATATTTTTTCAGGACTTATTCCAGATAATTGTATTACTCTCTTAATTGCCTTTAATAAAATTCTAGCCACATGCACTGGGTAAGGAGTAAGGTTTTATTCTGGTTGTGCTGGGAGGTCCACCCCCTCAATCACACTGTCTCCTTGACGAAGGACTGCTGTGGGTGCCTCTTTTGTAGCAAAAACTGATATTTCCAAGGGTTTTTTAGTGACTCTTTCAACCACATTGGATAAAGCCAGTTCAACTTCTTTCAAAGCCTCTTGTGCTTCTTTTGTAAACCAGCATGGTGAATTTAAAGCACTGTCTCCCCTTAAAATGTCATATAGAGGTTGTAGTTGATTGGTAGTTAAGCCTAACATTGGACGCATCAATTGGATATCTCCTATTAATTTTTGAAAATCACTTAAGATGTTCAACTTCTCTGTTCTTAAAGAAAGCTTTTGTACTGTGAGTGACTTAGGATATACTTCATATCCTAAATATTGAAAAGGAGCATGTCTTTGAATTTTTTCTGTAGCTATATGCAGTTTGTAGTACTTTAGTGTTTCCATGGTCTTTTGTAGACATACTTCTAACATTTGTTCCTCAGGTGCACATCCCAAAATATCATCCATATAATGTAACAATATTACTTTTGGAAAGGCTTTTCTTTTTTTTTTTTTTTTATTCATTTTTCCAAATTATCCCCTCCCTCCGTCCACTCCCTCCCCCCGATGGCAGGTAATCCCATACATGTTACATGTGTTACAATATAACCTAGATACAATATATGTGTGTAAATACCATTTTCTTGTTGCACATTAATTATTAGCTTCCGAAGATATAAGTAACCTGGGTAGATAGACAGTAGTGCTAACAATTTACATTCACTTCCCAGTGTTACTTCTCTGGGTATAGTTATTTCTGTCCATCATTGATCAACTGAAAGTGAGTTGGATCTTCTTTATGTTGAAGATTTCCACTTCCATCAGAATACATCCTCATACAGTATTGTTGTTGAAGTGTATAGTGATCTTCTGGTTCTGCTCATTTCACTCAGCAACAGTTGATTTAAGTCTCTCCAAGCCTCTCTGTATTCCTCCTGCTGGTCATTTCTTACAGAGCAATAATATTCCATAACCTTCATATACCACAATTTACTCAACCATTCTCCAATTGATGGACATCCATTCACTTTCCAGTTTCTAGCTACCACAAAAAGAGCTGCCACAAATATTTTGGCACATAAAGGTCCCTTTCCTCTCCTCAGTATTTCTTGGGATATAATCCCAATAGCAGCAATGCTGGATCAACGGTATGCACAGTTTGACAACTTTTTGGGCCTAGTTCCAAATTGCTCTCCAGAATGGCTGGATTCTTTCACAACTCCACCAACAATGTATTAGTGTCCCAGTTTTCCCACATCCCCTCCAACATTCATCATTATTTGTTCCTGTCATCTTAGCCAATCTGACAGGTGTGTAGTGGTATCTCAGAGTTGTCTTAATTTGCATTTCTCTGATCAGCAGTGATTTGGAACACTCTTTCATATGAGTGGAAATAGTTTCAATTTCATCATCTGAGAATTGTCTATTCATATCCCTTGACCATTTATCAATTGGAGAATGGTTCGGTTTCCTATAAATCAGGGTCAGTTCTCTATATATTTTGAAGATGAGACCTTTGTCAGAACCTTTCCTTTTAAAAATATTTTCCCAATTTGTTACTTCCCTTCTAATCTTGTTTGCATTAATATTGTTTGTACAGAAACTTTTTAGTTTGATGTAATCAAAATCTTCTATTTTGTGATCAGTAATGATCTCTAATTCTCCTCTGGTCATAAATTCCTTCCTCCTCCACAGGTCTGATAGGTAGACTATTCTCTGTTCCTCTAATCTATTTATTATCTCCCTCTTTATGCCTAAATCATGGACCCATTTTGATGTTATCTTGGTATATGGTGTTAAGTGTGGATCCATATCTAATTTCTGCCATACTAATTTCCAGTTTTCCCAACAGTTTCTTCCAAATAATGAATTTTTGTCCCTAATGTTGGTATCTTTGGGTTTGTCAAAGATTAGATTGCTATAGGTGTACCCTTTTTTGTCCTTTGTATCTAATTTGTTGCACTGATCTACCGTTCTATTTCTTAGCCAGTACCAAATGGTTTTGGTGACTGCTGCTATATAATATATCTTTAGATCAGGTACACTTAGACCACCTTCCTCTGAGTTTTTTTTCATTAGTTCCCTTGCAATTCTCGACCTTTTATTCTTCCATATGAATTTTGTTGTTATTTTTTCTAGGTCATTAAAATAGTTTCTTGGGAGTCTGATTGGTATAGCACTAAATAAATAGATTAGTTTGGGGAGTATTGTCATCTTTATTATATTCGCTCGGCCTATCCAAGAGCACTGAATGTCTTTCCAATTATTTAAATCTGACTTTATTTTTGTGGCGGAAAGGCTTTTCTTACTAGAGCAAGAGCAGCAGCAACATACATTTGGCACATAGTAGGGCTGTTTTTCATTCCCTGTGTTAAAACTGTCTATTCATATCTTTTATAAGGCTCAGCCAAATTAACACTAGGCACTGAAAAAGCAAATCTTTTCATGTCCTCCTAATCTAGAGGTATAGAATAGAAACAATCCTTAATATCTATAACCCATAGAGCCATTCTCTTGACAACTGAGTAGGAGATGGAAGTCCAGGTTGAAGAGTTCCCATAGTTTCCATCTGTTCATTTACTCTTCTTAGATCAGTTAACATCCTCCATTTCCCAGATTTCTTTTTCACCACAAATTCCAAGGACTTAGAGAAGGTCGCAAGGATTCTTGGTCAAGTTGTTCATTCACTATGTCTAATAAGGCCTGAATTTTATCACTTCTTAAGGGCCACTGTTCTACCCACACTGGTGAATCAGTCTTCCACTGAATAGGAACTGGTGAAAGTGCAGGTAGGCCTTCAACAGCAGCCCTGCCTAAAAAGCCAAAGTGTTTATTTGTAATCCTATCTGCTGTAAAAATGTCTCTTCCCCACAGATTGATGGGGATTTTTTTCAACCACAAGAGGAGTAAAAACTCCTGTTTCTCCTTCAAATATCCATCTCAAAGGCCTAGCACTAACTTCTGCTGCTATTGATGCTCCTACCCCAGACAGGTAGGTGTCTGCCTTAATCTTTGGTCAGTGACTGGGCCAATTGGCACCTCTAATAACTGTATGATCTGCACCCGTGGTATTCCATTTATATAAATAATAAGCATAGGTCGGTCAGCTGTCACTGCTGCTGTCCAATATATTCCTGGATTTTGTTCACTGGAGTCAGAATCTAGGCGACTATCACCAGGTTGCTTATTAGGGGTACTTAACAATAAGCCTGATGCTACTACTTCTCCTGGTTGATAAATCACACGTTGTCTACCTGTGTTAGTGGGATATTAGCTACACATTCTCCAGTTTCCCACATAAGTGTATGAATGGACACTGTTTTGTAGGCACTCTCAGAAGTTGAAATGGTCAAGCCTACTGTGCCTGGAGGTAAGGGATCCATAGGCTCAACAGGAACAGATTTAATTTCTCAGTGACGTATCTCATCAGTCTCTACTGCACACAACTCTATTTTTCCTAATTCCAAACCCTTTCTTCCATCTGATTGCCTTTTGGCTGATTGATCATGTCTTAAAATTCTCTGGATGTAACCTCGGCTGCCATCATGCCCCACTTGGGGGGCTGAAGCTGGGCCCTGCCTCTCATGTCCCTGCGTCAATCTACATTCAGAGGCCCAGTGGAGACCCTTGTGACATTTTGGACATGGAGTTTTAGGTCTTCTCTCACCCTGTCTTCTCACTGTATCTCCATATCTACACTGAGCTCTTAGATATCCAATTTTTCCACATTGAAAACATCGCCGAGTTTTTCTAGAAGTCCCTTGCCGGGAGGGACCCTGTCTTTCCATGTTCGTCATTGTCTGGGTGTAAAAAGCATTTATTCCCACTGTAGCACAACGTCTTATGATCTCCTCTAAACGAGCATCTTTGTCTAATCCCCACATAATTCTTTTGCAAATCTCATTGGCATTTTCCTTAGCCAGATGTCTGGTCATTATTTCTGTTGCTGCATGTTCTCCAATAGTTCTTTTGACAGCAGGTTGCAAACATCCCACAAAATCTGCAAAAGATTCATTGGGACCTTGCTCTATTTTAGTGAAAGCCTCTCCCTGATCTTTCTATCCAGGGAGGACAGCCCAAGCTTTTATTGCAGCCTTAGCAATTTGCTCATATATTGTTCTGTTCTGAATTCTCTTCATACTGACCTTCACCAGCTAAGTTCTCAAAAGTGAATTTTGTGTTAACTCCTATTTCCAAATTGCATCTGACTTGATTTTAAATAATTCATGAAACTCCGCAAGCCATAACAAATTTTCTCCCGGTTCCAGGCATGTCCTTGCTATGGATTTCCAATCATTCGGGGTTAGGACTTCATAAGACAAACTATCTAGTAACATTTTAACATAAGCTGATGTAGCCCCATAAAGGGTACAACCTTTTTTCAAATCTTTAATTTTATTTAAATCTAAAGGTGCATATCTTCTCCTTTTTTGACCTACAGAGTCAATCTCTTCAATCACAGGATATGCCTGTATAAAATCACTTATATCCTGTCCTTTTCTCTTAGCTTTAACCAATGCTTTTTCTAATCTTGTCATAGGCTTAGGCTGCTTAACAGGTGATTCTGTTTGTGTTTCTCCCTCTTCCCCTCCTCCTTCTTCCTCCACCTCTGAATGTGGAGTTGATGTGGGCCTGTCAATAATCTGCTCTCTATGTGAGGTTGAAGCTTCTTCAAGAGAATCAGAGTCATCACACCCTAATTCCTCATTTAAGTCCTCTTGCTCTTGGGCAAGATCTTGATTTTTCCTTTTTTCCTCACACTTCCACCTCTGTTCATTTTTAAAACTTTTCCTTCTCCTACAACTTGCTCAATAGTTTAAGGCTAATTCAACTATGTTGTAGATATAAAATACCTCTGCAGAAATTGAACGAGGCTCATTTTTTTTGCATGAAATTCTTTCATTTCAAATCCCACTAGCTTCCAGTTATCTACATCTATCTTTTCTTCCTCTAAGAACCAAGGGGACGTGCGTCTTAATGCAGCCAAGAGTTTAGCAATCTGTACCCAGATTACAAGTAAACTCTGCTCCTCAATTATCTTAATTATATTCTCTATAGTACCACTCCTGAATGGGGGTAGAGCTGAGGCTGCCACTGGGGCTGGGGCTGAGTCAGTTGAGGTTGAGGGATTGTCATTAGCTAACATCTGCCCCATTTCAGCTATAAGAGATTGCTGCTTTAGCCCTTAACAAGTTAAGTTCCTTATTTATCTATTAGAACGTTCACTTAATCTTTAACAAAGTTTCCTTGTTACTCACGGTTCTGGGTCAGAGAGACTGAGATCTTGATTGGAGGCTTTTCCACTGGAATCAGGATTGTGTCTGTCCCTGTTCAGGCTCCAAATTGCTATGGTCCAGTCTAGCTCCTCTGAAGGGCTCAGAATAAGTCCTTGTCAGGATAAGCAAAAGTCTTCGCCCCACGTTGTGGACGCCAATTGTAACGTGCTGTTGTCTCCAGAAGCTGCCGATCACTCTCTCAGAGGAGATCTGCTGTGTCAACTCAAATCCCTAGGACAGATTCTTCTTCCTGTAGAGAACTGTTGTCTCCAGACAGTTACCGTTAACTCTCATCCAGAGAAGTGACTTCCCTTCTAGCAGTCCTTTGCTACACAAGAGGCACCCACAGCAGTCCTTCATCAAGGAGATAGTGTGATAGAGTGGGTGAACCTCCCAGCACAACCAAAACAAAGCCTTACTCAGTGCTTGTGGCTAGAATTTTATTAAAGGTCATTAAGTGAGCAGTACAATTGTCTGGGATAAGACCTGACAAGATATACATACTTTTATACTAATGCACAAGTTAATGTGTGCTGTGAAACCATCCCAGAGTGGCAAATTTTATTAACCATGGCTCCAAATTTTACACATGGGTTTCCATTAAAGATAACCAGACTGTTACATAATTGGTGTTGGATTCTTGAAGAAAAGGTTTCTAAAGTTCCTCTTAAAGGACCACCTATCTTTACAGATACATCCAAACATAATATTTGTGCTGTATACTCTCATCAGAACTCCTTTTCAATCCACTCAGCAGAATAAATTGTATGCAATCATTATAGCTCTTACTTATTATCTGGGAGACATAAATATAATATCTGATTTCGCCTACTCAGTAGGTGTGGTACAAAGAATTGCCACAGCCCAAATAAAATTTGCAGCTTCTAATATTCATCAGTTCTTTAAGGAACTTCAAGAGCAAGTGAGAAAGCATCAGATAAGATTTATATCTTGCATGTCCGCTCTCATAGTGGACTTCCAGGTCCTATTTTTGATGATAATTCAAAGGCAGATAGCCTTCTAACTATGTTGACCAATACTCTTTATTTCAAGAAGCTCAAGAATCTCATTCTAAATATCATCAGGCTGTCCTAGCTTTACATTTACAATTTGGAACAACCAGAGAAGAAGCTGGGAGCATAGTAAAAGCCTGTCCAACTTGTCTTCCTTTCTATTTTCCTACACTCCCTCCAGGGAAGTACCCTCGGGGTTTGAGACCTAATGAAATTTGGCAAATGGATGTGACCCATTATAAATCTTTTGGTCGTCTGTCTTTTATCCGTGTTGTGGTAGACACCTTTTCAGGATTCATTTTTGCAATAACAGCAGCAAAAGAGACAGTCCAAGTGGTCACTGAATTCCTTATACAAGCATTTGCAATTATTGTTGTGACACAAGCAATAAAAATAGACAATGGACCTGCATATACTTCTAAACATTTTGCACACTTTTGTACACAGTATAAGATTTTACATACCACTGGTATACCTTTTAATCCTCAAGGTCAGGCAATAGTAGAGAGAAGAAACAGAGAGATTAAGACACTCCTTCAAAAACAAAAGAGAAGTGGAGCCACTGGTAACTCTAGAGAACTTCTAAATCTAGCCCTTTATACTATTAACTTCTTGATCTTTGACAAAGATGTACTGGCTCCAGCAGAGAGGTTTTATAACCCACCAGAAGGGCAGTGTCCAGTGCGAGTAGCTCCACTATCATTAGATAATCTCCAGGTGATGTATAGAGACCCAGAAAATGTTGAATTGAAGGGACCAGATAGGTTAACTGCTCAGGGGAGAGGGTTTGCTTGCTTCTGTCCAGATGGAGAACAAATCAGATGAGTGGCAATGCGCCATATTCACCTTGTCCACCAGAGAGAGACAGAGCAGATCCTTGAAATGAATAAGAAAACCCAAGAAACTATCTTTAGATAATCACCAGGTCATGTGGAGAGATCCAGAAAGAGGTGAATGGAAGGGACCAGATAACTTAACTGCTTGGGAGAGAGGGTTTGCTTGTATATATATATATATATATATATATATATATATATATATATATATATATATATAGATGGAGAAGGAATCAGATCAGTGCCAATGAGGTGTATTCGCTTTGTCCATCGGAGAGAGATGGAACAGACTCTTGAATTGAAGGAGAAGACCCAAGAAACATCAGTTGGTTCCATTGCTGACTATGCCCACCACTGAAAAAGCCTGGCAGTTATTGTATTTGACTCAAGCACATCAAATTTTTTTGGACTTGAAAGCCATCAGGAATCATTGGGTTCTCTGAAACATAAGACTGTTGCAGATCTTCAAAACGTGTAGGAATCATTGGATTCCCTAGCATATAAAAAGACTGTTGCAGGACTTCAAAAACTTATGGGGATCATTGGATTCTCTGACACATGAAGCAATGGACAATAGATTGGTTTTGGACTATCTCTTTCTTGGCTGCTGAAGAAGGCATATGTGTGACTGATGTTTATATACCCTTCTTCTAGGACTTCTGGAAATCTTTTACAAGACCATGTTGATGTATATTATTTGTTATATCACTACTTGCATGTACAATTCATATTTGTTAGACCTCATAGAGCCTGCACTGACTGTGGGGAGAGTGTAATTGCTATGTGCTTGTGTGATATCTCCCATGCTTATGGGTTTGTGCATACCTGTCTCTAATAAGACCCTTCAGCCCAGAAATCCGCTAGCAATCCCTACTTCCCTTTGGTGCTTTTCATCTCCCTTCCTGAGATGTCAGAAAGAGCGTGATTATCTCCTTTTTAGTGTTTTCATCTCTCTTCCTGAGAAGTCAGGGTGTGTGTGATCACCTCCTTTTTGGTGTTTTCACCTCCATTTCTGAGAAGTCAGGGAAGGTGTGATCACCTCTTTTTGGGGGTTCTTACCTCCCTAAGAAGTCAGAGATGGCGTGACCACCTGTGTTCTAAAACAAAAGAAATCAGGAGATGTAAAGGGCTAGAACTGAGTAGATGCACTTAATGCATGATAACCTAGCATTTAAGACTAATTACCAATTGTACAATTCTCTATTAACATATGCTTGGAGGATGATCCTACTCAACTCTGTGCTGGCTGGATCTGTGGGTGTGGACAGAAAAAGGAAGGGAGATCAGGGGGTCTAATAGGACAAGCAGGATCATTTTTTGGCTGTGGAGAGAGAGGAAGGATGTATGTATATTCCTATATCTAATCCCCTGACAGCGACCCCAAAAGACAAAGAATAAAGACTTTTGCTTATCCTGACTCCAGCTGATTCTATGATATCCAGAGTCACAACAAGTACCCATATATAATTCCTCCCCCCCAACTAAGAATCTATTTCAATCATTTACCACTACCTACTGTGACAAATTTCAATAAAATTCATCTCACAGGCATATCTACTATGAAAGTGCAATTAGAATTCATATGGAGAGTTTCATAAAGAAAATGATAGAAACCTAATCAATAAAGATGTTTGTTTGTCTACTAATATAATTAAAGCAAACAAACAATATAATCATATTCTAACATAAAGAGGAGAAAAAGTAGGGTAGTTTTTTGAAAGTGCAATGTTTTAATTTTTGGAGCAGTTCTTAACTTGTTTTTTTTTTTTTTTTTTTTTTTTTTTTGAGATTTTTGAACTTTTTTTTATTATATATATATATATATATATATATATATATATATATATATATATATATATATATATATATTATAATATTATCCCTTGTATTCATTTTTCCAAATTACCCCCCCTCCCTCTATTCCCTCCCCCCGACGACAGGCAATACCATACATTTTACATGTGTTACAATATAGTCTAGGTACAATACATGTGTGCGAATATCATTTTCTTGTTGCACAATAAACATTAGAATCCGAAGGTACATGCAACCTGGGCAGACAGATATTAGTGCTAACAATTTTCATTCCCCTCCCAGTGTTTCTTCTCTGGGTGTAGCTACCTCTGTCCATCATTGATCAACTGGAAGTGAGTTGGATCTTCTTTATGTTGAAGATTTCCTCTACCATCAGAATACATCCTCATACAGTATTGTTGTTGAAGTGTACAGTGATCTTCTGATTCTGCTCATTTCACTCAGCATCAGTTGATTTAAGTCTCTCCAGGCCTCTCTATATTCCTCCTGCTGGTCATTTCTTACAGAGCAATAATATTCCATAACCTTCATATACCATAATTTACCCAACCATTCTCCAACTGATGGACATCCATTCATCTTCCAGTTTCTAGCTACAACAAAAAGAGCTGCCACAAACATTTTGGCACATATATGTCTCTTTCCGCTCTTTAGTATTTCTTTGGGATATAATCCCAGTAGTAGCGCTGCTGGGTCAAAGGGTATGCACAGTTTGATAACTTTTTGGGCATAATTCCAGATTGCTCTCCAGAATGGCTGGATTCTTTCACAACTCCACCAGCAATGTATTAGTGTCCCAATTTCCCCACATCCCCTCCAACATTCATCATTATTTGTTCCTGTCATCTTAGCCAATCTGACAGGTGTGTAGTGGTATCTCAGAGTGGTCTTAATTTGCATTTCTCTGATCAGTAGTGATTTGGAACACTCTTTCATGTGAGTGGAAATAGTTTCAATTTCTTCCTCTGAGAATTGTCTGTTCATATCCTTTGACCATTTATCAATTGGAGAATGGTTCGGTTTCTTATAAATTATGGTCAGTTCTCTATATATTTTGGAAATGAGACCTTTGTCAGAACCTTTGTTTTTAAAAATATTTTCCCAATTTGTTACTTCCCTTCTAATCTTGTTTGCATTAGTATTATTTGTACAGAAACTTTTTAGTTTGATGTAATCAAAATCTTCTATTTTGTGATCAATAA
Organism: Sminthopsis crassicaudata; assembly: GCF_048593235.1. Taxonomy (NCBI): domain Eukaryota; kingdom Metazoa; phylum Chordata; class Mammalia; order Dasyuromorphia; family Dasyuridae; genus Sminthopsis; species Sminthopsis crassicaudata. Next base: position 204,014,839 of record NC_133620.1, on the reverse strand, counting down.
TGATCTCTCGTTCTCCTCTGGTCATAAATTCCTTCCTCCTCCACAAGTCTGAGAGGTAGATTATCCTCTGTTCCTCTAATCTATTTATTATCTCCCTCTTTATGCCTAAATCATGGACCCATTTTGATCTTATCTTGGTATATGGTGTTAAGTGTGGATCCATATCTAATTTCTGCCATACTAATTTCCAGTTTTCCCAACAGTTTTTTCCGAATAATGAATTTTTATCCCTAATGTTGGAATCTTTGGGTTTGTCAAAGATTAGATTGCTATAGATGTACCCTTTTTTGTCCTTTGTATCTAATCTGTTCCACTGATCTACCGGTCTATTTCGTAGCCAATACCAAATGGTTTTGGTGACTGCTGCTATATAATATAGCTTTAGATCAGGTACACTTAGACCACCTTCCTCTGAGTTTTTTTTCATTAGTTCCCTTGCAATTCTTGACCTTTTATTCTTCCATATGAATTTTGTTGTTATTTTTTCTAGGTCATTAAAATAGTTTCTTGGGAGTCTGATTGGTATAGCACTAAATAAATAGATTAGTTTGGGGAGTATTGTCATCTTTATTATATTCGCTCGGCCTATCCAAGAGCATTGAATGTCTTTCCAATTATTTAAATCTGATTTTATTTTTGTGGCAAGTGTTTTGTAATTTTTCTCATATAATTCCTGACTTTTCTTTGGTAGATGGATTCCCAAATATTTTATACTCTCAACATTTGTTTGGAATGGAATTTCTCTTTGTATCTCTTGCTGTTGCATTTTGTTAGTGATATATAAAAATGCCGAGGATTTATGTGGATTTATTTTGTATCCTGCCACTTTGCTGAAATTTTGAATTATTTCTAGTAGCTTTTTAGCAGAGTCTTTGGGGTTCTCTAAGTATACCATCATGTCATCTGCAAAAAGTGATAGTTTAATTTCCTCATTTCCTACTCTAATTCCTTGAATCTCTTTCTCGGCTCTTATTGCCGAGGCTAGCGTTTCTAGTACTATATTGAATAGTAATGGTGATAGTGGGCAACCTTGTTTCACTCCTGATCTTACTGGGAAAGGTTGCAGTTTATTTCTATTGCATATTATGCTTACTGACGGTCTTAAATATATACTCCTGATTATTCTAAGGAATAATCCATTTATTCCTATACTCTCAAGAGTTTTTAGTAGGAATGGATGTTGGATTTTGTCAAATGCTTTTTCTGCATCTAGTGAGATGATCATATGGTTCTTATTAATTTGATTATTAATATGGTCAATTATATTAATAGTTTTCCTAATATTAAACCAGCCCTGCATTCCTGGAATAAATCCTACTTGATCATAGTGTATTATCTTGGAGATGATTTTCTGAAGTCTTTTTGCTAATATCTTATTTAAGATTTTAGCATCAATATTCATTAAGGAGATTGGTCTATAATTTTCTTTCTCAGTTTTCGATCTACCAGGTTTAGGTATCAGTACCATGTCTGTGTCATAAAAGGAGTTTGGTAGGACTCCTTCATCCCCTATTTTTTCAAATAATTTATATAACATTGGGGCTAATTGTTCTTTAAATGTTTGGTAGAATTCACATGTGAATCCATCTGGCCCTGGGGATTTTTTCCTGGGGAGTTGATTAATAGCTTGTTCTATTTCTTTTTCTGAAATGGGACTATTTAAGCAATTTATCTCCTCCTCTGTTAATCTAGGGAGCCTATATTTTTGGAGAAAGTCATCCATTTCACTTAAGTTATCAAATTTATTGGCATAAAGTTGGGCAAAGTAACTCCTTATTATTTCTCTAATTTCCTCTTCATTGGTGGAAAGATCCCCCTTTTCATTTGTAGTTCTTAACTTGTTTTAACAAAAATAATTATTATTCAATATATTTGGTTTTCATCAAAATCCATTGTCTTTTATTCAATTTCGTGTATATTTGAGAAAGGGTCCACATGCTAAATGGGTTCCTGACCAACAAAAACAAACAAACAAACAAACAAACAAAAACAAATTAAAAATTCCTAGGTTAGTTATCAAGTTCAAATCATTTAATTATTCATTTTGCTACAGAACGGTGAATCTTTTTAAAGATATTTTATTTATTTCATTAAATATTCCATAATTACAAGGAGAAAATGTAACCATCATTAAAAATGAGTTCCAAACTTTCCCCCTCCATCCTGTCACTCTTTCCTCATTGGCAAGGCAAAGAATTTAATATTGATTTTACATATGAAGCCATGAAAAACATTTATATATCAGTTATGTTGCAAAAGAAAAGACAAAAGCATGAAGAAGAAAAGAGAAAATATATGCTTAATTGTGCATTCAAAGTTTGTGAGGCCTTTCTCTGAAGGTAAAGAAATACATTTTCACAATGGATACTTTGAAATTGTCTTGGATCATTGCTGATAAGAGAAGATAATTCTTGCACTTTTGATTATCCTTACACTATTGCTTCTCTCAGTACAATGTTTCCCTGGTTCTACTTAGTTTATTCTGCTTTAATTCATAGAGGCCTTCTCAGTTTTTTCCAAAACCATCCTACTCATCTTTTTTTTTTTTAATAATACAATAGTATTCCATCATAATTCTATAACATAACTCATTAACTCATTCAGTCCTTCCCAATTGATGAACATTCTATCAATTTTTAATTTCTTTTGCCACCACAAAAATAGTTTCTATCGATATTGTTATAAATATTTTTATATATTAGCTTGTATACAAATATTCTGGTGTGCCTTCCTTCCCCTTTTATTGATCTCTTGATGTACAGACCTAATAGTAATAATGGGTCTAAGAGTATGCACAATTTTATAACTCTTAGGCATAGCTCCAAATTGTTCTCTAGAATGATTATAGCTCCACCAATAGTACATTAGTGTTTCAATTTTTCCACATCTCCACTAGATATTTTTATTTTGTGTCATGTTAGCAAATCTGGTAAATATGAGGTAGTATCTTAGAGTTTCTTAAAGTCTTATTTATCTAATTATTTAGAGCATTTTTTCCATATCACTCTTGATAATCTTGATTTCTTCTTTTGTCATATTTTAGCATCACAATTGTCTCACTTATTTGTCAGTTGATGTACATTTCTTTTGCCTCCTATTTCCCTCTTTGTCATAGTATGTATGATATGAATGAATCATCTTTCATTATTTATTATTTGTTTTTCTTTGTTTATAATTTTTTATATTTATTTATTTTTATTTATATTTTTATGTTACCTTTTACCCTGACTTTTGCATTTTATGAAGATGTACTACTTTCAGCGAGAAGAGAGAGTAGTCTTCTATGTCATTAAATAATCATTTCCATCTCCTATATGACTATACTCAGTTTTTCTGGGAAAATGAATGTTGGTTGTAAATCTGTATCTTTTGCTATTTGGAAATTTGTATTCCAGGTTGTCTAATTCTTATTGGTAATGGCTATCTGTTAGTATGTGATCTTAAATATTGCTCTTTATTAATTGAGTTATTGCTTTTTGGCTACTTGCAACATTTCATATGATAGCATTAGATTTGGGCTTTGATTTTTCTGGGAGTTTTCATTTTGGAGTTTCTTTCAGGAGGGACTTGAACTTTTTCTATTTTAATTTTGCACTTTGATTCTAAGAGATCTGGAGAGTTTTAAGATTTCTTGAAATATGTTAGCTATGTTTTTTAAATTTTTATTATAGAAGCTTAGAGGTAGGGGTGGTTTGGAAATTTTCTCATTTTCCTGTTTCCAGAGCAGTTGTTTTTGCTCCACTAGTAATTATGTTGAATTTGTGCTTATGGTTTGGTTTTATTATTTTTGAGTCATTGCTTATAGATTTCCTTATTCAATGGAGCATCCCTTTTTAATAGGATTTCTATTACATACATACATTCACACACATATACAAACCAAAGAAAGTTTCACAGTAAATCTGAGAGAATTGCATATTTTACACATTCACTCCATAAAAAAATGGGAGGAGCAAGGTAACAAGGACTCTTCTCACACCACAAAACATTCTGACATTTGGTACTAAAATAAAATGAAGAAAAATATTATGTCAGAAGGAGGAGCAAAGAGAATCAAAGGCTAGGTCTAGAGGAATGGATCTAGTCCTTGTATCAAGAGAGAATTAACTTCCTATAATACATTCTTCTGTGCCAAAACACAAGACCAGGGTGCTGTAAGAAAAACAGAGGAATACATCTCAGAATCAGGAAACAACTTTGAAGAAAGGTGTTTTGTAATAAGCTAGGTAGAATTCCTTTGTTTCTTTTCTTTCTTTGTTGTTTTTTTTTTTTTTTAATAAAGTCTCCACAAATAAAAAAAAGTGGAAAAAAAAAACCTGAAATGGGACCATAATGTCCAGAGTAAGAATTGATTCCTTAAATCTCTTCTACCCAGTCCATTATTTAAGAATCCAGGGGATCAAGACTGTACAAAACTTCATTGTAGAAAGGCAAGAGTGAGGACTGGGGAGAAGGAAAGGGAATCAAATTGGACTAGAAGATAGAGGAGTTCTTATTTGTTGGACAGATTCCGGGGAAAGGAACAGAAAAGAAATACAGAGGGAAAAATACATACATACATACACACACACACACACACACACACACACACACACATATATATATATATATATATAAAATGAATCACAACATAGAACCAGTGTATTCTGATGACATTCACAAACATAAGTCTAATTCCTTTGCTGAGCTTCTTATCCATCACAGGAGTTACTGAACTTCTCTCCCTGATGGATCACCTATGGACAAGGAAAGTTCTTATTGACATGTGGACAGATCTTTACATCTTCATTTGGGAAGGGGCTGAGAGAGTTGAGTGAAGAGAGAAAAAACAAAGAAGAGACCCAATACTGTGAAGGCCAGGAGAGCCCAAGCTGATGTTTCTTCCAATACTTTCCTGCTCTCACCTATGTCCTCAGACATTATAGAAGTGATGGGAGAGATGGAGGCATCCAGAAAGGTAGCATGCTCATTATTCCATAATATTCATAGTGGAAAAGTTGGAAGCATTCATGGGATTTGGAGGAGGAGCAGACTGGGTATGTACTATTCCTGTAGAACAAGGTGGCAGCTAAGGAAGCTGCAAGGACTAGGGGTAGAGATGGCTGAATCCTTATAGATCAGGGGCATATTGGGGGTTGCTTTGAATCGGAAGGGGCTCCTGAAGAAGCTGCTATAGTTATTTGCTAATGTTTCTACTGGACACTGTACCAGACTGGTGGTAGTGGTCATGGTATTTTGTTGTCATGGCAAGGAGATAACAGAAGTTCATATTGCTCCTAGGCTTCAAGGAAGGTTGCTATTGCTGCTATGGAGAAAGAGAAACAGAGCGTCAGGATAAAGATTGACCATTGAGAGATAGGTAATAGTAGCATCATGCTCATAGGTGGAAGTAGTATCTTATCTCTTCCTTGGTAAAAAAAAATAGACCCCAGAGTCCTAGGCATATTTTTTTCATGTATTAATTCATTGGAGGAATGCCATGGTTCCTAGGTTGTATGGATAATTTTCCGAGTGTCCTGAACTCATCCATAGTGACATCTCTGAATAGTGGACATTAGATATGATAATAGATTGGCAAAAACAGCAGATGGAAACAGTAAAACCAGGAGTGTCCAAAGCCTGAGGTTCTAGTTACAGAAGTTGGAATAAAACTTTTATTCAATTCTGCCATGAATGTCATTTTTTCACATGTATGCTTTATCTTGAGCTGACTCAAAGTCACCAGGCATTTGAAATTTACAATCTGAAGTCATATGATCAGACTCTCCACACTTGAAAATAATTATTATATTACTGATGAAACCATGACAAGGTCTTAAAATCCTGTGTCATATTCCTATAGTCTCCATCAGACAGGCTGGCTCTCATAGCTTCATCTTCTATAAGTTATTCAGAGTTTTAAAATATTGTTTGTAAAATATTCCAGATCTGTTGTACTGCCATTTTTACATTTTTCCATGGCTAGGATAAGGAATGTCTAATCCTACTTAGAGAATAGCTATTAATTAGCTTTCTCTCTATCATAATAAGAAGCCCTATAAATTTGATTTCTATATGAAAACATCCTTTTTTTTTTATCACTTACCTGAGTTGCTAGAGCTGTGTTATCTGTCAGTGGTTTGAGATCAGGATTGAGTGCAACACTCTCTGTGATGAGTTTGTGACTTTCTCCAGTTATTTCAGAGTACAAAATTCATGAGTATTGAGCCTTTTCCTCTCACAATTATATATGGACTTAAAGAAGGAAACGTTTCCTTACCATTGGGGATGATGGTCTAGTTTCCTTTACATAGAGTTTTGACTTGTCTTCTAACTGAAGTCATACTATATAACTCTGTCTTAATCCCTTAAGTCCAAAGGAATTATAGAAGACATTATTGGCGCCATTCTGTTCTAATGTGTCCTATTTTCAGCTCTGGACAGTACCTTTAGATTTGACTTTGGCTTAATCAACTTCATGAGGGACTATAAGTAGGAGAATTTACATTTCTCTTGTACACAGAAGTGCTCCCACAATATGCTCTTAGCAAGATCTTGGTCTTAGGGACTATAGCTCATGCTCCTCTGTCTTCCCATGATGATCCAGATTGGGGAGAAAAAGCTTTAACATTCTTTTTTTTTTTTTTTTTTTTTTTTAAATTTCTCAGCCTTCTAGGGTAAGCAAATAAAATGCCTTTAATTGATTCTTTGATGAACATTTTCCCCCCTTAACATTTTGATTATTCTTCTCTGGATGTGTTACAGCTTATAAGTATAATTTCTAAAATAAGATGCCAAAATTAGAGTCAAATACTTCAGAATTATCACTTCTTTCATTCTGGGTATATATTTTCATTTAGCCTAAAGTCACATTATTTTTTTTAGCTCTCATATACTGATAGCTAATATTGAGCTTGCAAATTGTTACATTTCCAATTAAAAAAAAAATAAAATGTTGTTTGCATGCTGTTTCTTCAGCTTATACTTGAATAGTTGGCTTATAGAATCTAAATTTAAGAATCTATATTAATCCATATTAAAATTAATCCAATTAGATTTATCCTATAATTATAGCCTATCAATTACTTTCTACCTTTGTCATCTGGCATTATCATACCTAGCTTCCTCTCATCCTCAAATTTGATAAATATCCTTCTTTTCTTTAATCCAAATTTTTGAAAACAAACCTCATAAATAAAAAATAGCTAGGTACATCTTTTGATACTCCGTTAAGTACTACCCCTTTGTTTGCCACTGAGTCATTAATGATTATGTTTAGTACAATCATTCAATCAATCCAAAGTTAATTTATATGTACAAGCATCTATTCTGTTTCTGACTCTGTCTTTCTTTCTGTGCCTTTTGTGTCTATATTGTCTCTGTGTTTTTCTGTATTTCTCTTTATTGCATTTACAAATAAAAACAAAATAAATAAAGCAATTCATAGCTCCTCCACAAATGCATTTCTGTACTTCTCTTTCCAAAATCCTTTTAATATTTCTCATCTTTGCTTCTTCTTCAATCTGATTAGTATATCTCTCTCTCCCGCCCTCGCTGCCCCCCTGTCTCTGTCTACCTATGTCTGTCTCTGTTCTGACTGCATATATATATATATATATATATATGTTCCATTTCTTCTTTGAAATTTACCTCTTCATATTTATTCCCTGGAAAATAGTTCTTATTATACATTTGTACTAATACATGATATATTATGTATATCACTCCTTTATCAGAAATTTATAATAATTCAGCCAATGTTTTCCTTATTAAGGAATAACCTCTCACCTTATATGCATTGTTTTTGAATATGTAAAAGATTTTTAAAAACATTTAAGCAGATGTAGATCTTTTATCTTTTATACTAATTTCTAGTGTATGGCTAAGAATTCTTCCCATTTCTGTACAAGTTACTATTGTACACCTTTTAGATATGTTTGTAAATAAAGATTACATTTATATAAAATTTCATTTTTGCATACTGTATAAACACAAATAGAAACATAATGTATGTATATGTGCTATAGTAGTATATAAATCTATTAAATATTTCATTTTATAACTTCTACAATTTGAATTATACATATATATACATATATATATATATACATATATATATATATATATATATATATATATATATAAATTTGGAGGAATTTTGGAATTTTTTTTTGGTGCACAGAATAAAGATATTGAACAGAATTTAATTTCTGAGATGTTACTTTCCAGTAGCTTAATGAATATCTGGTTTTTTTATTATTTATTATGCTATGAAAGAGTTATGTTAATTTCTTTCAATTTTACTTCATTTTCCCAAATGAAGTACCAAGCTGTTGAGAGAATTTATTTTTTAAAAACATGAAGTAAAAAATTCTCAGATCCCAATTTTGAAATTCAATTTTTGGTGAAGCTCAGTAAATATGCTTAGATAATTTTGTACTTGTATATGCAAATGGACATGTTTTTAAAATATTCAAACTAATTTTGTATTTAAAGAAATGCTTTTAATGTATCTTTTGTCCTTATATTAATCATTTCGACCTCATCACCTCTAAATTTAAACCTTCCCTCATGACAAAGAAAACCATGAAGCTGAAAATCTAAAAGTGACCACAGAATATATTAGATACAAAATTAAAACAATTTTCTTATTATAAACTTATTTTAATGCTTATTTGCTGATTTAGTTAATTTCTTATCTTTTGAGCAATGAAAATTGTAATGGATTTTTTTCCATGAAAATTGATTTTATTTTTTATTTAGCTATAAATATCACCTTTTTGATTTTTTTAGTATATCTTTTATATGTAGACTTTTAGAAAAAAAGTAATTGGTAAGTTACTATCTTGAAAACTGCTTAAGTACAGGTTTGCTTTCAGGTAAAGCAGGAATGTTTCAAGTAAATTAATATGCTTTTAGAAAATAAACTCATTCATTGCTTTTGAAATAGAAAACAATGCGATCCATCACATGTGGATTTCTTCAATGATCAACTTAAATTTCATCTTACTATGATATCCACTTAATTTGTATTTAACTAGCTAAATGAGAGATTATATATAAATATATATGTGCATGCATATATCTATCTATTTACCATATATCCTCAAATAAGTTGATTTAAATATTGCTAAATTTTAGCATTAACTAATATAAATTTCAATAACTTTTTCTAATTATTGCATGTGTCTAGATTTATATCTATCTTCAAATTGATGATATTTGTTATATACAGATTATGCATCTATAAATCGATTAACCTACTCTTTAAAGTTTATGTCTGACCTTCAACTGTAAGTGACTAAACCTGCTACTTCTGGACACAATTGTGCTATGTGAATTCTGGACTATAGAAACTGAATTGCCTTTATACATTTTAATTATTAAAAACAAATACTTTTTCCTCTTTGCTACCTGAGGGCACAATGAGAAGAAGACTGTATATATTTATTATTTTTGTTGTTTTGCTTTCATTTGTTTCTTTCTGAATTGGCTCTGTCACTATCAAAATAAGAGTATTCTTTTCTTTTTAAAAGTTACTCTGAGATTCTTTAAATACACAAAGTGAAAGGAAAGGCAACACAATTAGCTAGAAAGCTTTTCTCTGAAGACTATTCTTGCATTTGTGTCTTTGAACAATCCTATTATTCTATGTTGTAACTTTTAACCTCTTCCCCAAGTTTCAAGCTGCTGAGCATCGAATCACAGAATATTTTCTTTTCTAATCATGCTCTAGTTACTTTTTACATTATACCATTTTGTACACCAAGGAGATTTTAAGAGTTAGACATTAAAGCTAGAGAATTGTTAGTGCACAGCTAATAAACTCAGATATTCATTTTTGTCATCCCAGTGTGTAGTTAACAGAAGGCCACTGGTCTTTAATGATCTGTTTAGTAGACTTATAAAAGTCATTATATTTTTCAAGGTTTCAGACCTTGGGAGACCTGGAAAGAATTAATATGATAAATCCATATCCTACTGCCTATATTTACATCTAGGGAGGTAATGTTCTTAGAATTTGTTTTTCATGATAATAGATAAATGAAAGAGTGAGTGAATTGCTTTTTTTTCTAGTGTCTAGGACTAAATAGAAGATACTTTCAACTATACTCTGCTGTCATCAAACTATATTTGCAGCACTGTAGTTAGTTTAGGAAGTACATTGTAGAATAGGCATTACCTCTAGAGAACATGAAGATTAATGATAGCACAAAAAGGAAAGTAAAAAGGATAATCAAAGGCTCTGAATTATTGCCATTCACTAGTAGAATAAAGGTAATCAAAAAGTCTAACTTAAAGAAAAGGAAATTTAGAGATTGTGGAATACATATTTGTATTGGGGGAAGTGAGGTAGAGGTAGTGATATGTCCTAAGATTTGAAAGGTTGTGTGAAAGAAGACAAATTAAACTTGTTTTACTTGTCCCCAGAATTAAGAAGTAGAAAGCATTTGGCTGAAAGAACAAGGAGAAAGATTTGAGTTTTGTATAAAGAGATTTTTTTTTGTAATGGTAGCTATAAAAATCTATCATTGGACAAGAGATAGTGAACTGCAACTTGCTGCATATTTTCACAATAGGGTGTATAATCACTTGTTGAGGATGCTGTAAAAAACATTTTTTAAATTGGGGGTTGAACTAGATGTCTATGGAGGTCCTTTCCAATAAGAGTTTGTATGATCACTTGAATGGGATAATTTAAAGTTACATTTTTAAGCAAGTTATGTATGGAAGAAAAAAATGGTAAGGGCTTTTGCAATTTCCAAAAAAACTATTACTTCTAATATTTTTTTTTGCAAATAAATAATATAATTCTTCACCTTCACCAAGTCTCATAATTTCTGGTCCAGCTTCCTTTAAGCAAAATGACATAATGGTCTATAGTAGAGTTGATCTTTTAGCTCAGCCAAAAATTATTAATAATTCATTAATAACTTGGCTGCAGATGGGTCTTTTCAAAATCTTAATTTGAAGAGAAATTTTATGACATTCTCTCTATCAAATGTTTAAGGATATAGGTAATTTAATATTACTAATATGGCTCCCAACATCAGCAGTGTCATTGGCCTCAGAAAGGAACATTTAATCATATTTAATGGAAATAACTGTATAAAATATTGTAGAGAGATGACTTTGATGATACTTTCATTAATTGAAGGTTGCCATAACAACTGAAGGTCTGTACTCATAAGCCCAGAGTTACAAAGAGAACTTGCTGTCCTATGTCACCTTTATTGTAATTCTTAACACTTGTACATGTATGGCATACCTAATTTATCTCAAGAAGATTTTAAGGTGAAAGGCACATGAAATAAATGTGAACATAGGAGGCATCAGATTAATGTTCTTTCAGTAAAACATTTTTGTGTATTAATTCATTAAATTCTATAATTAAATTTGTATATATACACATTTGTATATATTATGTATGAATATATAATATATACATATGTTTAGAGTTTTCTTACCCTAAAGAAAAAATAAACCCAAATAATGTTGTTTCTAGTATTATAATTATATTATTTATTAATGATTTTTGTATTCATATAATACATATACAAATAAATTTGTTGACCCTAAAGAAAAAAATAAACTAAAATAATTCTATTTTTATCTTTACAATTATTTTCACTAGTTATTATTAATATTTTTTTTTTTCCTGAGAAGGCAATGTGAATTCCAAGCTGAAACCAATTCTATGGAGCAAATTCCCTTAACTTTTATCATCACTCATAGCATCTAAAACAGTTTTGCATATGAAAGGTGATCAAGAAATATTAATTGAATGAATTAATTTAAGATCAGGAAAATTTACATTTTTAAAGGAAAGAAGGAAGAAAGAATATAAGGAAGGAAGGAGGTAAGGAAGGATGGAAAGAAATAAGGCAAGGAGAAAGAAAAGAAGAAAAAATGATAGTAAAGAAAGATATAAATAAAAAAGAAAAGGAATAAGGAAAAAAAGGAAAGAAGGAAGGAAGGAAAAGGGAAAAAAAGGAAGGAAAGGACTATGTCAGTCAACAAGCATTTTTAAAGTTCCTACTATGTGTCAGGATGAGTGCTAAGAGCTTCGTAAGTTTACACAATGTGAGTGTGTGTGTGTGTGTGTGCGCGCGCGCACACACACACACACACACACACACACACACACACACACCTGGACAAAAAGATGGAGACATATATGAAAAATACTTTCCCAGGGAAAAAACAAACAAACAAACAAAAAAAAATTATTCCCTTTTTGTAGTTGAAGCTATGAAGTTGAAATATATATATATATATATATATATATAATTACACAAATGTTATAAAAAAAGATGGACTAATATAGTGAAAGGCAAAATTTATCATAAATATGTACATGGCAAATTGAATGCCAAAAGAATAAGCTCTTAATGTAAGTCCAAATAAATGAGAGGCTTCTATGAAAATGGTGTTATTTATCTCATCTAATATATCTGAGATGGATCAGAATAAGCAAAATGTATCTCAAATGCTATCTTTTTCTGATATGTATTAAAAATTGGAACATAGATTGTAAAATAAACAAGTATGTCATTCAATACCATTCTATTCAATAAATATTTATTGTGTAACCTGTTAAGTAAATTTGTGATAGATATTTGAGGAGATTTAAATGAGTAACACACAGATGTCTCAAAGACCTTATTATATAGTCAAGACAAGTACATAAATAACTATAGTAGAAACAGAATATTGTGTATACTATTAGACAAGGACAAAATGCTATTGATTTCACTGGCAATGAAAAAAAAATATTATTTTATTGGATAAATAAAGGGATACTTCTTGAAGGAAATAGTTTGTAGCTAAACTTTGAAAGATTGACATCACCAAGGGAGAATAAGGGAACGACTTTCTTAAGCAGTTAGGTAATACAATGGATAGAATTCTGTTTTGGGACACAAAATGACTTCTCTTCCTGAGTTAAAATCTAACCTCAGACACTTACTAGCTATGTGGACCTGGGCAGATTGCTCTACCCTGTTGCCTCAGTTTCTTCATCAGTGGAATTGCAATGGTTCAGTCTAGAGCCTCTGAAGGGCTCAGAATAAATCCTTGTCAGGATAAGCAAAAGTCCTTGCCCCACATTGTGGATGCCAATATGTTACGTGCTGTTGTCTCCAGAAGCTGCCGATTGCTCTCTGGGAGGAGAACTGCTGTGTCAACTCAAATCTCTAGGACAGATATTTGTAATGTGCTGTTGTCTCCAGACAGTTGCCGTTAACTCTCATCTAGAGAAATGATTTCCCTTCTTGCAGAGAGCTGCCTCAAGTCTGGTCTAGAGCAGAAACTGATTCTTCCTCTAGAGCTGCCCTCTTTTATCCTCCCAGAAAATGGGCGTAGGATAATGCAAGGGCTTCTGGAAAAAATTACTTCAGCCAATGAACTTACTCCTTCTAAGCATGCAAGCTCCTCCCCAGTAAAGGCCAGAACTAGAGAATTATCAAGTACTGACTTAGCACTTAGTAAGAACCTAATATCTCATCATCTCATCAGCACTTAGTAAGAACCTAATATAGAATTATTTGCAGAAGAAACTGACAGATCACTGCAGTATCTTTGCCAACAAACCCCAAATGGGGTCATGTAGAAATGGTCATGACTAAAATTGCTGAATGATAATAACAAACTTTGTGTGGAAGGTATTCTATGAATAAAGATGCAGAGACTAGCATGGTGTAAGTTTAAGGAAAAGTGGACTGAAACATAGATAATCTATAAAGGAACTGTAGAAGATAAAGTTCGAGCAGAGATGTTTTGTAGAGATCCACAATTATTAGGTTAAGAAATTTGTGCCTTCAATTCTAGGTAGGGTAGAAAAGCAAATGTTATTTGTTTTTTTGTTTGTTTGTTTGTTTGTTTTTTGTCTTTTTTTGTTTGTTTGTTTGTTTGTTTTTTAGCAATAAGACTAATGATAGTAATGATAACTCACATCAACACAACTCCTTTAAGTATTCAAAGTACCTTAGTAGGGGCAGTAGGTAGCACACTGGATCAACAACCAGCCCTGAAGTCAAGAGGACCTGAGTTCAAATCTGGCATCAAATACTTAACACTTTCTAACTGTGTGACTTTGGGCAAATCACTTAATTCCAAATTCCTCAAGGGGAAAAAAAAAAAGGACCTTAGTGCACTGTCTCATTTGGTCCTTGCTATAAACCTTTGAAGTAAATAATCAACCAACAAGTATTTAATTATCATTTATTCTTTTAGTTGATGAAGACAGAAAGACTTTCTTTTTTCCTTGAAGAGTTTTCCTTTTTATGGGGATGACATTACAAATCCATGTATGGGTTTATAGATGCAAATATATATACAGAAACAAACAAATAAAAAAAAAACACAAGGACATTAAATGCAAGATACTTATAGCTACACTGCAACTGGTGAAGTCTGGGAAGACTTCATATATAGAAAGTGTGCTGCCACTCAGTTTTAAAGAAAGATAGGGATTCAGGTCATGGGAGATAGCAAATGGACAGGCATACAGATGAGAGATGAAATGTCATTTGTGATAAAAGTAAGACTGATTCAGGAAGGCTAAGGAAAATGAAGACTTAAAAAAGACACTTAGATTTTGTGTATAAGAAATCACTGGAGATACTAGAGAAAAAATTCAGACATTTACAAATGAGTTTAAGAAATGTTAGGTGACCTATCTCAGACTTACAGAAAACAGATATAATATTTAGAGTTTATTTTCATATATTTTGAAGAAATATATATATAAAACTATATATGAAGAAATATACATACATATATATATATATATAGTCAAGAGACCTAGGTTCTATCTCTTGGGAAATTTTTGGTCATGGGAGATATAAAGATGAGAGATTTCATGAGTGATAGAGAAAGGTAAGACTGATTAGGAAGGTTTAGAAGAATGAGGACGGAAAAGAGACCATTAGATTATTGTATTGCTGAGAATAGCTAAGTGATTTATAGTAGATAATCTTACAATGTTGTTTTTACTGTGTATGTTCTCCTGGTTCTGCTCATTTCATTTTATATAAGTTCATGAAAGCCTTTCCAAGTTTTTCAAAGAACATCCTGCTCATTATTTCTTATGTCATATTTATAGTATCCCATCACAATACTTATGACAATTTATTCAAATACACTCCAATTGATGGACCTCCTCTCAATTTCCAATTCTTTGCCACAACTAAAAGAAATGTTATAAATGTTTTTTATACATATAGGTCCTTTTCCTTTTTTGGGGGGGAAGCCTCTTTGGGTGATAAACCAAACCTAGTAATGCTATTGCTGGGTCAAAAGATATATGCATGGGGCAGCTAGGTGGCACAGTGGGTAGAGCACCAGCCCTGAATTCAGGAAGACCTGAGTTCAAATCTGATCTCAGACACTTTACACTTCCTACCTGTGTGATCCTGGGCAAGTCGCTTAACCCCAAATGCCTCAGGAAAAAAAATATATATATGTATATGCATGGTTTTATAGCCTTCTGTTAATAATGCCACATTGACATCCAGAATGGTTGAATCATTTCACAACTCCATGAATAATGCATTATTGTTTCTATTTGCTCACATCACTTCAAAAATTTGTCATTTTTTTCTTTTTTGTTGTATTAGTATTTGTATTTGTCGGGTGTAGCATTAAAAGTGCTTTTTGAAGGGAAAAGATGAGAAGATATTTCTCTAGAAAATATAGTAATAGGAGGGGAAATAAGAGGACTAGTTCTATTGCTAATTAAAAGCCTCATTGTTCTCCTAAAGGCTGGGTTTTTACTTGGACAATTGTAAGCAGTATTGAGGAGGGAGTAGAGAGGGAATATCTCTCTTATTACTTTCTTCCTCTTTTAAAGCTTTTTATTTTTTTCAACAGCTTTATGAGATAAATCTTTTTTATTTCATAATATACTGTTCTTAGATTTTAGAGAAAGTTTGTGTACAAAAAGAAGATTATGGAGAGTTCAGGAAGAATAGTGCCTCTGGTATGATAGTTTTCAAAGTTGTTCATTTACTTTTGGCATCTATCTGATTCATCCAACTCTGACCTGTGGCTCCAAGAAGCTTTAGCATATATAATAGCCACACCCTGGTAAATAATCTTTTTTAAAATTAATTTTATAATTATAACTTTTTTTTGACAGTACACATGCATAGGTATTTTTTTTTTTTACAACATTATCCCTAGTAATCCCGTCTGTTCGGAAATTTTCCCCTCCTCCCTCCACCTTCTCCCCTAGATGGGAGGCATTCACATACATATTAAATATCTTTTAGTATATGAGTATATGCTTTGGTACAATATATATGTGCAGAACCGAATTTTGTTGTTGTTGTTGTTGCAAAGGAAGAATTGGATTCGGAAGGTAAAAATAATCTGGGAAGAAAAACAAAAAACAAAAAACAAAAATGCTCATAGTTTACATTCATTTCCCAGTGTTCCTTTTTCTGGGTGTAGCTGATTCTGTCCATCATTGATCAATTGGAATTGGATTAACTCTTCTCTATGATGAAGATATCCACTTCTATCAGAATATATCCTCATACAGTATCATTGTTGAAGTGTATAATGATCTCCTAGGTCTGCTCAGCATCAGTTGATGTAAGTCTCTCCAAGCCTCTGTGTATATATCTTATTGGTCATTTCTTACAGAACAATAATATTCCATAACATTCATTTACCATAACCTACCCAACCATTCTCCAATTGATGGACATCCATTCATTTTCCAGTTTCTAGACACTACAAAAAGGGCTGCCCCAAACATTTTGGCACATAAAGGTCCCTTTCCCTTCTTTAGTATTTCCTTGGGATATAAGTCCAGTAGTAGCACTGCTAGGTCAAAGGGTATGGTATATCTTGATAACTTTTTGGGCATAATTCCAGATTGCTCTCCAGAATGGTTGGATTCTTTCACAACACGACCAACAATGCATCAGTGTCCCAGTTTTCTCACAGCCCCTCCAACATTCATCATTATTTATTCCTATCATCTTAGCCAATCTGACAGGAGTGTATTGGTAGCTCAGAGTTGTCTTAATTTGCATTTCTCTGATCAATAGTGATTTGGAACACTCTTTCATATGAGTGGAAATAGTTTTAATTTCATCATCAGAAAATTGTCTGTTCATATCCTTTGACCATTTATCAATTGGAGAATGGCTTTATTTCTTATAAATTAAAGTCAATTCTCTGTATATTTTGAAGATGAGACCTTTATCAGAACCTTTAACTGTAAAAATTTTTTCCCAACTTGTTACTTCCCTTCTAATCTTGTTTGCATTAGTTTTGTTTGTGCAAAACTTTTTAATTTGATGTAATCAAAATTTTCTATTTTGTGATCAATAATGATCTCTAGTACTCCTTTAGACACAAATTCCTTCCTCCTCCACAAATCTGAGAGGTTGACTATCCTATGTTCCTCTAATTTATTCATGATCTTGTTCTGAATGCCTAAATCTTGGACCCATTTTGATCTTATCTTACTATGTGGTGTTAAATGTGGATCCATGCCTAGTTTCTGCCATATTAATTTCCAGTTTTCCCAGCAGTTTTTGTCAAATAATGAATTTTTATCCCAAAAGGTGGGATCTTTGGGTTTATCAAACACTAGATTGCTATTTTTATTCACTATCTTGCCCTGTGAACCTAACCTATGCCACTGATCAACTAGTCTATTTCTTAGCCAATACCAAATGGTTTTGGTGACTGTTGCTTTATAATATAGTTCTAGATCAGGTACAGCTAGACCACCTTCATTTAATTTTTTTTTTCATTACTTCCCTTGAAATTCTCAACCTTTAGTTGTTCCATATGAATTCTGTTGTTATTTTTTCTAGGTCATTAAAATAGTTTCTTGGGAGTCTGGTATAGCACTGAATAAATAGATTAGTTTAGGGAGTATTGTCATCTTAATTATATTCGCTCAGCCTGTCCAAGAGCACTCAATGTCTTTCCAATTATTTAAACCTGACTTTATTTTTGTGGCAAGTGTTTCGTAGTTTTGCTCATATAATTCCTGAATTTCCTTTGGTAGATATATTCCCAAATATTTTATACTATCGACAGTTATTTTGAAAGGAATTTCTCTTTGTATCTCTTGCTCTTGAATTGTGTTGGTAATGTATAAAAATGCTGAGGATTTATGTGGATTCATTTTGTATCTTGCAACTTTGCTAAAGTTCTGAATTATTTCTAGTAGCTTTTTAGCAGAGTCTTTGGGGTTCCCTAAGTATACCATCATGTCATCTGCAAAGAGTGATAGTTTGATTTTTTCATTTCCTGTTCTAATTCCTTGAATCTCTTTCTCAGCTGTTATTTATTGCTATTACATATGATGTCTAATGACGGTTTTAATATATATGCTCCTTATTATTTTAAGGAATAGTCCATTTATTCCTATACTCTCAAGCATTTTTAGTAGGAATGGATGTTGGATTTTATCAAATGCTTTTTATGCATCTATTGAGATGATCATATGGTTTTTATTAATTTGATTATTAATATGGTCAATTATACTAATAGTTTTCCTAATATTAAACCAGCCCTGCATTTCTGGTATAAATCCTACTTGATCATAGTGTATTATCCTGGGGATGATTTTCTGTGGTCTTTTTGCTAATATCTTATTTAAGATTTTACCATCAATATTCATTAAGGAAATTGGTCTATAGTTTTGTTTCTCAGTTTTCAATCTACCTGGTTTAGGTATCAGTACCATGTCTGTGTCATAAAAGGAATTTGGTAGCACTCCTTCAATCCCTATTTTTTCAAATAGTTTACATAGCATTGGAGTTAGTTGTTCTTTAAATGTTTGGTAGAATTCACATGTAAATC
Organism: Sminthopsis crassicaudata; assembly: GCF_048593235.1. Taxonomy (NCBI): domain Eukaryota; kingdom Metazoa; phylum Chordata; class Mammalia; order Dasyuromorphia; family Dasyuridae; genus Sminthopsis; species Sminthopsis crassicaudata. Next base: position 203,996,026 of record NC_133620.1, on the reverse strand, counting down.
CATCTGGTCCTGGGGAATTTTTCTTAGGAAGTTGATTAATAGCTTGTTCTATTTCTTTTTCTGAGATGGGACAATTTAGACTACTTATTCTTTCTCTGTTAATCTGGGCAAGCTATATTTTTTAAGGTATTCTTCCATTTCATTTAAGTTATCAAATTGATTGGCATAAAGTTGAGCTAAGTAGCTCCTAACTATTGTTATAATTTCCTCTTCATTAGTGGTGAGTTCTCCCTTTTCATTTTCAAGACTAACACTTTGCTTTTTCCCTTTCCTTTTTAAAATCAGATTTACTAAGGGTTTGTCTATTTTGTTGTTTTTTTCATAGAACCAACTCTTAATTTTATTAATTAATTCAATAGTTTTTTTACTTTCAATTTTATTAATCCCACCTTTTATTTTTAGAATTTCCAGTTTTGTGTTTGTCTGGGGGGGTTTAATTTGTTCCTTTCCTAGCAATTTTAGTTGTAAGCCCAATTTGTTGATCCTTTCTTTCTCTATTTTATGCAAGTACGCCTCTAGACATATAAAACTTCCCCTTATTACTGCTTTGGCTTTATCCCACACATTTGGGTATGATGTCTCATTATTGTCATTTTCTTGGGTGAAGTTCTTAATTATGTCTATGATTTGCTGTTTTACCCAATCATTCTTTAGTATGAGATTATTTGGTTTCCAATTATTTTTTGGTCTATTTTTTCCTGCCTTTTTATTAAATGTAATTTTCATTGCATTGTGGTCTGAAAAGGAAGCTTTTACTATTTCTGCCTTACTGCATTTGATTTTGAGGTTTTTATATCCTAGTATAAGATCAGTTTTTTCTATATGTTCCATGAACTGCTAAGAAGCAAGTATACTCCTTTCTGTCTCCATTTAGATTTCGCCAAAAATCTATCATGTCAAACTTTTTTAGTATTCTATTTACTTCTTTGACTTCTTTCTTATTTATTTTGTGGTTTGATTTATCTAAATCTGAGAGTGCAAGGTTGAGATCTCCCACTATTATAGTTTTGCTGTCTATTTCTTTTTGCAGCTCTCTTCATTTCTCTTTTAAGAATTTAGATGCTGAACCACTTGGTGGTGTATGTTTAATATTGATACTGCTTCATTATCTATGCTACCCTTTAGCAGTATATAATGCCCTTTCTTATCTCTTTTAATTAGATCAATTTTTGTTTTTGATTGATCTGAGATGAGAATGGGTAACCCTGCTTTTTTTGGCTTCACCTGAAGCATAGTAGATTCTGCTCCACCCTTTTACTTTTAGTTTGAATGTATCACCCTGTTTCAGGTGTGTTTCCTGTAAATAACATATAGTAGGACTCTGGCTTTTAATCCAGTCTGCTAACTGCTTCCTCTTTTTGAGGGAGTTTACTCCATTTCCACTTATGGTTAGAATAACTAATTCTATATTGCTTGCCATCCTGTTAACCCATGCTTATGCTTATGAACACCACTTGCTTTTCACAGCTCTCCCTTTTTAGTATCCCTCCTCCACGTTAAAGTTCCTCCCCCATCTTTTATCCCTTTTCCTCACAATTTCTGTATTCCCTTGCCTTTAGCTTATTCCTTCCCTCTCACTTTTCAATGAAGTGGAAGAAATTTCACCATAAATCGAATGTGTCTATTGATACACACTATGTTCTTCCTCCTCCTTTCTTTCTCTCAGATATAATAGGTTACCTTTGCCTCTTCATCAGATATAGTATCACCTCTTTACCTTTTTTATGATATAATTTCCTTTCCACCTCTAGTTTCTAGGACAAATTATACATGTGTTCTTTACATATCTTTATGGCTGAAATATAGTTCTTAAGATTTATTTTTACCTTTTTAGAAATCTCTTGAGTTCTGTATTTGAAGATCAAACATTTTGTGTAGATCTGTTTTTTTCATCAAGAATAGATGGAATTCATTTATTTCATTAAATGTCCATCTTCTTCCCTGGAAAGCTATGCTCATTTCTGCTGGGTAAGTTATTCTTGGCTGCATACCAAGTTCCTTAGCCTTTCAGAATATCATGTTCCAGGCCCTTTGTTCTCTTAATATGGATGCTGCTAGATCCTGGGTTATCCTTATTGTGGCTCCTCCATATCTGAATTGCTTTTTAATACAGCTTCGGATATTTTTTCATTCTTCTGATGAGTCTTGAATTTGCCAGTATATTTCTTGGCATTTTGATTTTAGGTTCCCTTTCAGTAGGTGATCAATTAATTTTTTAATGTCTATTTTACCCTCTGTTTCCAAAACGTCTGGAAGTTCTCTTTGATAATTTGCTGGAAAATAGTGTCCAGGCTCTTTTTTTCCTCACATTTTTCAGGGAGTCCGATTATTCTCAAATTGTCTCTTCTGGATCTGTTTTGCAGGTTTGTTGTCTTTCCAGTAAGGTACTTTACATTCCTTTCAATTGTTTCATTTTTCCGGTTTTGCTTGACTACTTCTTGTGTTCTCCTTGAGTCATTCATTTCTACTTGTTCGAGTCTAATTTTCAATGATGTGTTTTCTTCACTCCCTTTTTTTATATCTTTTTTAAATGTCCAATTGAATTTTTATCTTATATGGAATTTTTTTCCATTTTATCCATTTTGTTTTTTAGAGAGCTGTTTTCTTTTACCAGCTCACTAATCCTGTTTTCCTCAGAGTTGTTTACCTTTTCTAATTCACTAATTTTATTTCTTAATGATTTGTTTTCTTTATCCACTCTGTCTTTAAATGCATGGACTGACTTTTCCAGGCTCTGTTGCCAAGCTTCCCTTTCCTTTTCCCATTTTTCTTCTAGCTCTCTTGTAAGAGCCTTTTTGATTTCTTCTATGAGATTTTTTGTATTGAGGAGCAGATTATATCCCCCTTTGGGGGTTCCTCTGGGGACAGTCTGTTTTTAGTCTCTTTAGTATTTGAAGCCTGCTCTCTCTCCACACAGAAGGTGTCAATGATAAGAGCCCTATTAAATTTTTTGTTCATTTTGTTAGAGCGGGAATCTAAGAAAACAAATTGACAACAGAAACAATCAGCCTATTTTGGGGGGGATGGGGCTGAATGGTGTAAATGAGTTCCTCTATAGACTGAGGGAGACAGTAGGGAGGCACTAACAGGACAACAATGGCTGTGCTGCGTCTACTCTCTGAGGCTCTGAGAGTGCTCTGAGTCATTCCAGGTGGGGGTGGGGATGGCCGGGTCCTGAGAGATGCTAGCTTTCCAGGGTTTTATTCTTTACCTCCAGTGTTTACACTTTCCCAGCTGCTCCTGTCTTGGTGCCAAGGCAGAATATCCACACTGGGGTAAAAGTCTTTTTGCAGAAACGGCAGAGATCATACCCCTCCTCCTTCTGGTCTGAGCTGTATGAGCTGCCTGTCTAGCTCTGGTTGCCTGCCCTCAATCTGAGTCCAGTCTGTTCATCCCCTCCCCTGAGCAAACATAAACCTTCTCTGGCAAATTTCAAGGATGTCTTCTGTTGGTGATTATTTGTGGGTTTCTTTTCCAGTCAAGCATTAATTCTGAGGCTTGCCATGAAGTAAGTCCCAAGAGAAAATTGGAACTCAAGCAGTTGTCTGCCTCCATGTTGCCATCTTGGCCAGAAGTCCTGCCTGGTAAATAATCTTGACAGACAGGCTAAACCAAGTTGAGGGTAACCTATAGGCTTCAGACCCATTTTTTTTTGTGGGTTAGGGGAATATCTTATCCTAGCAGCTAGGTGGTGCAGGGACCAGTGTCAGGCCAGAGAGATTCCTATCTTAGAGCTAATATAGGTACTTGCACACCTATTAGCAGTGCAATTTGGGCAAGTTACTTAACACTGTTTGTTTTAATTCCTCATCTTTAAAGTGAGCAGTATAAAAAAAGGCAAATTATTGCAGTAATTTTCCTTAGAAACTTTCAAATGGGATCTCAAAGAGTCAGACATGACTAAAAATGATTTAAGAACAACTACCCCAAGTATTTTTTTAAATTTTATTTATAAATTTTTGACATTATATATGCATGAGTAATTTTTAAAATAACATTATCCCTTGTATTCATTTTTCCAAATTATCCCCTCCCTCCCCTTGATGACAGTCAATCCCATATATTTTACATGTGTTACAATATAACCTAGATGCAATATATGTGTGTAAATCCAATTTTCTTGTTGCACATTAAGTATTAGATTCTGAAAGTACAAGTAACCTGGGTAGATAGACAGTAGTTCTAGCAGTTTACATTCACTTCCCAGTGTTCCTTCTCTGGGTGTAGTTGTTTCTGACCATCATTGATAAACTGGAAGTTAATTGGATCTTCTTTATGTTGAAGATATCCACTTCCATCAGAATACATCTTCATACAACGTTGAAGTGTACAGTGATCTTCTAGTTCTATTCATTTCACACAGCATCAGTTGATGTAAGTCTCTCCAAGCCTCTCTGTATTCCTCCTGCTGGTCATTTCTTACAGAGCAATAATATTCCATAACATTCATATACCATAATTTACCCAACCACTCTCCAATTGATGGACATCCATTCATCTTCCAGTTTCTAGCCACTACGGAAAGAGCTGCCAAAAACATTTTGGCACATACAGGTCCCTTTCCTCTCCTCAGTATTTCTTGGGATATAATCCCAATAGCAGCAATGCTGGATCAAAGGGTATGCACAGTTTGACAACTTTTTGGGCTTAGTTCCAAATTGCTCTCCAGAATGGTTGGGTTCTTTCACAACTCCACCAACAATGTATCAGTGTCCCAGTTTTCCCACAGCCCCTCCAACATTCAACATTATTTTTTCCTATCATCTTAGCCAATACGACAGGAGTGTAGTGGTATCTCAGAGTTGTCTTAATTTGCATTTCTCTGATCAGTAGTGATTTGGAACACTCTTTCATATGAGTGAAAATAGTTTCAATTTCATCATCTGAGAATTGCTGTTCATATCCTTTGACCATTTATCAATTGGAGAATGGTTTGATTTCTTATAAATTAGGGTCATTTCTTTATATATTTTGGAAATGAGACTTTTGTCAGAACCTTTACTTTTAAAAATATTTTCCTAATTTGTTACTTCCCTTCTAATCTTGTTTGCATTAGTATTGTTTGTACAGAAAATTTTAGTTTGATGTAATCAAAATCTTCTATTTTGTGATCAATAATGATCTCTAGTTCTCCTGTGGTCATAAATTCCTTCCTCCTCCACAGGTCTGAGAGGTAGACTATTCTCTGTTCCTCTAATCTATTTATGATCTCATTCTTTATGCCTAAGTCATGGACCCATTTTGATCTTATCTTGGTATATGGTGTTAAGTTTGGATCCATATCTAATTTCTGCCATACTAATTTCCAGTTTTCCCAACAGGTTTTTTCCAAATAATGTATATTTGGGTTTGTCAAAGACTAGATTGCTATAGATGTACCCTTTTTTGTCCTTTGTATCTAATTTGTTCCACTGATTGACTGGTCTATTTCTTAGCCAATACCAAATGGTTTTGGTGACTGCTGCTATATAATATAGCTTTAGATCAGGTACACCTAGACCACCTTCATCTGACTTTTTTTTTTTTCATTAGTTCCCTTGCAATTCTCGACCTTTTATTCTTCCATATGAATTTTGTTGTTATTTTTTTCTAGGTCATTAAAATAGTTTCTTGGGAGTCTGATTGGTATAGCACTAAATAAATAGATTAGTTTGGACTACCTCAAGTATTAGAAAACTTTCTCTGGTGGATTGGGCAGATGAGAACAATTTGTTTTACTGACTGTAAAGGTGGCTAAAGTGAGCACTATGGGACACTTAGAGCTTGTTCAGAAATTAAAGACGCTGAGGTTGTTTACATTCATAGAAAGATGTCAGCAATCATCCTGATTTCTGTTTTGGCACTAGATTATGGTGAATCTGAATGAGAAAGTCAGCCTGACAAGTTTATACAACTCTGTTCACTTACATTGAATTAACCTGCAAATCAAAGCACCTCCCATCATCTTGATGTCATTGATACTCTGAAAAATGCAAACAAACAACATGCATGCAAATTATTTAACTGGTCATAAAATAAATTTTTGTATTATAACCGTGCAAATTAGATTTCAGTGGATTGCAGTTTTCATTATTGCATGTTAAAAACTGCTGCATTCTAGGATACTATGTATAATAAAGAAAAGAAATTGACTTTTAAATTTTTGCTATTTCCTATTTTAAATAACCTATAATTTCCTCTATTATTTCTTGATATCTTTATGAAAACAGAAAAATAAATGACAATATAAACTATATGTGATACACTAAATTGATTTTAACCAGTTTTATTAAAATCGTTATTATGTCTTTCCATTTTTAAAATTTGTGATTCATGTACTATGTGCAAAGGTTTGTCTTTCTTTTTCTTATTATATTACTAGCTGAATTAAGCAATTTAATGGGTAAATGAACAAAATAGATAATTGATTCTTGAAAATATAAATTATAAAGATTTATTATTGTTAATATTGTACCTGAGAATACTATTTTCAATGTGACTTTGAGTTTTCATTTCTTTTTCTCCCCCATATCTGATCATTGATTCGTTCTAAAAATGATATAAAGTGATATAAGAATAACATTTTTAAACATTTGTAAAGTTTCAAGAGCCAAAGTTGAAAGGGATAAATAGAAATAGATTCTAGATAATCAAGGCTTTCATAGGAAAATGTTAGAAAGTAGCTATGCTCAATGCATATGTAAAATTTTGTTTGTTTAAGTCAAATATCAAAGTATAATTATGTACGTATTTTTGCCGCTTGTTCCAAGTTGACTAACCAATGCCTTCTTGAAACCTAAAGAAAGGCAGTGAGTACTAATTATGCAGAACAGTAAAATACTGAGCATATTAGGATATCTTCTTGGTCTTACAGTTTACTAGTCACTTCATTTCTCAATTCTTATACATTGTATGCATGACAAAGCCTTCTTAAAGCATGGTGGCCTTGTGGTCACCAGAGATACGACACTAATCATGCAGATGTCTACATTGCTCTTTTATCATTGTTAAGCCTATTTGGAGGGTGAATTAAACAGTTAAAATACTCCCTATCTAGCTCCATAGTTATTTAGTGGATGAAAAGGAATATTAATAGAATATTGTTGGTAATAGTTTTTCTAATTATCTCACTGGAATACTGGAAGTTGAAATTCAGTGTTATCTTTTGCCCAATTTTGCCCAGTTCTTCCAGTTAATTGCCAGTTTTAATGGTAAATGTCAATGGTCCATGTGAAGATATTATGGGTGAAACCCCTTCTTTTTCCAAGAAGCAATATGGTATTCAAGAATCACAAGTCAGTCAGGTTATTACTCACAGATGTACACATATGAGGCTCTTCATTCCTTCATTTCCAGCAGCAAATATGGGTGGTGATATGAGCATATGATAGTGCCACAATTGAAACTTAGAAGTCTGGGTCCCTGACTTTTTACAAGATTATTATTGCTAGGACAAAGTGGAAGTCCAACTTTGGCTTCACTGACCTTAGTAGCATTGCAATTAGGAAATATGGCTAACCTTATTACCATTAGGAAAGCCTTAGAGAGACCCTGCTCACATGAATTTAGTTTATATTACTTACTAGATACATATAAATTTTGTGATAGGCAAGTGGCTTAATTAATGAAGTTACTGTCAACAAGGGCCTAACAATAAACCACTCTTTATATCTGCATTCACAATCATGACAATTAGAAAGTTCCAATATTCAGGGCAATGTAAGGAAGCAGAAGCATCCAATATTGTTTGATTGTTTGCCTTTTCTATTTTAATGATCCCCATTCTATCTCTGATAAGTATGTACTCTCAGACACCTGAAGTTTAAGGGGTAAAGGAGAAAAAAGTTAGTCTCTTCACTGTGCCAGAATCAACAAGCCAGTGTCAAAGGAAAATAACTATTCTAAAAGATAAGGAGACCATGGGTATGGAATATTTATGTAACTTAAGAAAAGAAAATCCTGAATTGGGACAAAGGTGGGTATTAGAAGATTAAGGGAGTTAAAGTAATCCCTTGTTCATTGCATTCTTCTACTCAGAAGTCTTCAGTGGCTCCCTATGGGTGCCTATAGAATAAAGTTCAAGCTCTTTGGCTTCCCATTTAAGGCTTTCAAAACACTACTTCCAAATTTTCTCTTCAATTGTATCTCATAATATTTACAACATGTAATATTCAACTATATGTTAATGTACTTTTGATAATTATGAATATATCCTAGTATTCTGAAAAGTGATTTTTCTAAGAAAATACCAGATATACCCAATGCCTTTGACATAGAGATTCACTGCATACCTGCAAGAAGATAAATATTAAAAAAAAGATGGATGCCTATTACTTCCATATATTTACAGTGTTTTTTCTTATTAATAAAAACTAGAATATTTGGTAATGGATAATAAATTACAATAAATGAAAATAATACAACTTCATTCTATTATGGAAACAATTATATAAATAGATTATGATACTATATGTTTTGCATATTATCTGTATATATGTAAAAATACCTATACAATATGTGTGTTTATGTATATGTGTGTGAGTAGATGGATTGTAATACATTACACATGCACATGTATATACAAACACAGATATAACTATCCAGTCTAACTCATTTCTCCTATATATTCCTGTTTTTATTCCTTTTGTTGCCTTTTAAAAAAAAAACATTCCATTTGTACGTATTAGAAATAGGGTCATAGGTACATAATCTAAAGTTGTAAGGGATATTAGAGGCTATCTGATGAACCCATTTTACTTTACAGATTAAAAAAAGATAAGGCTAGAGAGTTTGAAGACTTGCCTATGGTTACACTGGAATTTAATCATTGGGATTTGAACCCATGTTCATTGACTCTAGAGTTAACATTCTTTCCATTATACCATGCTATTCTCATTTCCATTATTATTTCTCATCCTCAACATTGTCATTTATTTACAATTTATAAAGTGTTTATGTATGTCATATTCCTTATATCATAAATGAGGCAGTTCATCTTTTACAACCTTAAAAAAATTATTACAGAGGTAATTGATGAGATTAGTCTCCTAACCTTTTCCTTGAAAGTCTGGAAAGCTGTTTCCAGACTTGTGTGACACAGGAACTTAGTCAAAAATTGCACAGATGGGTTTCCATATAGAGAAAAAAGAAGTGGGAGGTCCATACATACCCAATTCAAATGCTAATTTACTCTTGTTGAATCACCCTTCTATTCTATTGCTAAGTAAATATTATTTTATTAAATGTTGAATGCCTTATGCCTGCTTCATTTCATTTCAATATTTAACCAATTTTTACAAGGTATCTTCTGTCTAAAAAGAAATGAATGAACGAACAAACAAACAAACAAACAAATAAATAAATAAAAGTCATATTTAGAGGTCAAAACACACAGAACCAGCAACTGGATATTTAGGAATTCAGGATAGCAAGGATGGAATAATGCTTGCTGATTATTATTTTAAGGGAAGTATATACTTTATTAAAAATTTTCTGCTAGAACATTAGATAATAGTTATATTCTAGTAGAACAAATGAGCTTTGCCAATGATTTAGACTTCAAGATTAATATATTCTAACTTCAAGGTTGTATATACATACATATATATATATATATATATCCTAATATATATTCTCCTAATATATTCTAACTTCAAGGTTTTGTATATATATATATATATATATATATATTTATATTTATATATATATATATATATATATATATATATATATATATATATATATATATATATATATATATATATATATATATATATATATATATATATATATATATCCTCATATATATTCTCCTAATATATTCTAACTTCAAGGTTTTGTGTATATATATATATATATATATATATTCTCCTAATATATTCTAACTTCAAGGTTTTGTATATATATATATATATATTTATATTTATATATATATCCTAATATATATTCTCCTAATATATTCTAACTTCAAGGTTTTGTATATATATATATATATATATATATATATATATTCTCCTAATATAGTCTAACTTCAAGGTTTTATATATATATATATATATATATATATCCTAATATATATTCTCCTAATATATTCTAACTTCAAGGTTTTGTATATATATATATATATATATCCCTTTATTATCATTCTGAAAATTGTCCTTTAATTTATGCTAACTCATTTTTTTTAATCTTCTAGCCTTGCCTCTTGATTTATTTACTTCCAGTAAAAATGGACAAAGGTGGGAGAAATTACTTTTTGTAGGATCTTGTGACACCTTATTTGAAAAACTTTTTTTAAAAATACTTTTAGTAGTATTTTATTTTTCCCAATTACATTTTAAAATAATTGTTAGTGCTTATTTTTAAACTATTTTAATCTACAAATTTTTTTTCTGCTTTACTTTTTTCCTTTCCCTCTTTCTATAATGGTAGACAATTACATATAGATTATACTTGTGCTATCATATAAAACTTATTTCCACTTTTTATCACAGGTTCAAAAGAAAAAGCAGATCAAAATGGAAAATACTATGAAAAAGAATAAAGTAAGTGAAAAAATATGCTTCAGTATGAATTCAGAATCCATCATGATTTTAATTGGATGCACATTTCATTTTCCTTTGTGAGTACTTTATATTTGTCTTGGACTATTGTATTGCTGAGAAGAGTGAGTCATTCATAGTTTATAATCACAAAATGTTGCTGATAATGTGTACAATATTTTGCTGGTAACACTCATCTCACTTTTCATTAGCTAATACAAGTGTTTTGAAATTTTTGAGCAATCTGCCTTTTCATTATTTCCTATTGCCTAATAGTATTCTATTACTTTTATATACCTGTGCTTGTTTAGCCATTTGCCAGCTGATGAGTATCCCCTTATTTATCAATATTTTACCATCATAAAAAGAGCTGGTAGAAATGTTTGTAGGTATGCATGCCATTTCCCCATTCTTGGGTCTCATTGGTATACAAATCTGGTAGTAATATTGCTGGCATTCATAGTTTGATTACCGTTTAGGCATAACTCCAAATTGTTTTCCAGAATGGTATGATAAATTCACAATTTTACTAATAGTGCATTAGTGTCCCAGTTTTTCACATCCTCTCCAACATCTATCATTGTCATTTTCTGCCATATTAGCCATTGTGATAGGAGTGATTTGGTACCTGAATTGGTGTCTATTTTAATTTGTATTTCTCTAATCAAAAGCAATTTAGGGGTACTTATTTATATACCTATAGATAGCTTTATTTTTTCATCTGAAAACTGCCTGTTCACATCCTTGGCCATTTATCAATTGGAGAATGACTTGTATTCTTATAAATTTAATTTAGTTCTTTATATATTTGAGAAAGAAGAACTCTATCATAAACATTTGGTGAAAAGATTGTTTCTTAGCTCTCTGCTTTCCTTCTAATCCTGGTCACACTGGTTTTGTTTGTGGAAAATCTTTTCAAATTTAATATAATTTAAATTGTATATTTTGCATAATGATTTCTATCTTTTATTTGGTCATGAACCTGTAACTTACTTAACTTCTCTTTTAAGAATTTGGATGCTGGGCAAAGTCAAGATGGTGGAGGGTAGATGTGTCTCCATCTGACTTTCTCTCAAATCAACAACAGATTAAGTCTTTGAATTGGTTTTGAAGTGATAGAACCCATAAATATTTGGAGTATAACAAATACCCAGAAGAAGATGCTTTGGAAGAATTTCAGAAAAGGTCTGCTTCATTGGGAAGACAGAGAGACTGCTGAGACTAGACCACAGTGCAAAGAGCCCTGGGCAAGGAGCCAGTGCAGAGAGCCAGGGTGTTGGTATTCATATACCAGGAAATCTACTGGGTGTCTCTTTGGTTACTCTATCCTGGTTACAAGCCAGTGTTTGTGAGACTTGCTCTGAGACATCCAAAGCAAATACAAAAGGCAAAAATGTGAACCCCTGAACCCCAGAATGAGGGACTTGATCAATCTCAGAAACACCAACCTCAGGGAAAATTAAAGTGGTTGTCTTTTGACTTAAGAAAACTCCTTAACCCTTAAAAAATGAGCAAAAAACCAAAAACAAAAATAAAACAAAAAACATAACAAAAATAAAACAAAAAACAAAAGAAAACAAAACAAAAACTGAGCATAAACAGATTTTATGGAGAGAAAAGAACAGATCTTAAAACCTGAGGTTCTTAAAGGGAAATAAACTCCAGATGAAGCCCCATTTCAAAATGGGGAAGTAAGTCCCCATTTCACAAGATTCTCTGGAAGAATTCAAAAAGGGTCATAAAAGAGAATTAAAAGAATAATGGGGCAAGGACATTAAATCTTTGGAAAAGTGTATGGAAAGTGAAAAACAGAAATTATCTAAAGAAAACTCCTTAAAAATAGATATGATGAAATAGGGAAAACACATAACTCCTTACAAAAATTGATATGAAAAAGAAATCAAGCTATTAAAAAACAGAATTAGTAAAATGGAAAAAAATGCAATGAACAAAACTACTCATTTAAAAATTCAATTGGCCAACTTAAAAAACAAGTTAAAAAAGTAACGAGGAAATAATTCACTAAAAATTAGAACTGAATAAATGGAAATGCATGACTCAGTGAGACATCAAGAATCAGTCAAATAAAACAAAAACAAATGAAAATAAATAGAAGAAGTAGTAAAATACATCATTGCAAAAACAATGGACCTGGAAATTATATCTAGGAAAGACAATCTAAATATTAATGGACTTCCTGAAACCATGATTATAAAATGAACCTAGACATTATGTTGCTTGCAGGAAATTATCCATGAAAACTGGCCTGATGTCCTAGAATCAGAGGGTAAAATAGCCATTGAAAGAATTCACCAATCATCTTTTGAAAGAGTCCCCAAAATGAAAACTCCAAGGACCAATGTAACTAAATTTCAGCATCATCGAATTAAAGAAAAAAAATATTGCAAGCAGCCAGAAAGAAACAAGTCAAATATTGACGAGTCACAATCAGGACCTAGTAGCCCCCACCTTGAAGAATTGTAGAACCTGGAATCTGGTATTGTGAAAGACATAGAAACTTGGATTGCAGCCAAGAATTAACTATCTAGCAAAACTGAGCATTATATTTCAGGGAATAATATGGGTATTCAATTATATTTCTGATAAAAAGCCTAGAGCTGAACAGAAAATTTGATCTCCAAATATATAACTCAAAAGAATCATAAAAATGTAAAAAAGAAAAGAACTCTTGACAACTACATCTGTGTAATCGATATACATGTTATGAGTATAATTTGATTTTATTGTGATAATATGAAAACAAAAAAAAAAAAACTACAAGTGGAAAGGAGATGATACTGGAAAAGGCAAAAAATAGAGGTAAAATGAGGGAAATTATATTTTATGAAGAGGTGAAGAAGACCTATTATAATTGAAGGAAAGAAGGGATGGGGATGAACACTGTGTGAATTTTACTCTCATCAGATTTGACTCAAAAAGAGAATATCAGACATGTCTGTTTTTGCAGAGAAACTTTTCTCACTTTATAGGGAAGAGGGAGGGGAAAGAAGAAAGGAAAGGGGAAAGTTAATAGAAATGAAAACATAAGTAAAAGGGGAAAGGTATAAAAAAAGGAAGGGGCTTTAAAGGGGGAGGACAGTTTGAGAAAGGTGATGGTCAAAATAGGATTTATACCAGAAAATGCAAGGATGGTTCAATATTAAGAAAACTATTAGCATAACTGACTATATCAATAACCAAATTAACAAAAATATATGATCATCTAAATAGATGCAGAAAAAGCATTTGATAAAACTCAACACACATTCCTATTAAAAAACACTAGAGAATGTAGGCATAAGGAATTTGTCTTAAAATAATCAATAGCATCTATTTAAAACCATCAGTAAGCATCATATGTAACAGTGATAAACTGGAACCATTCCCAGTAATATCAGGGGTTAAACAATGTAACCCACTATTACCATTACTGTTCAATATTGTATTAGAAACACTAGCTTCAGCAATAAGAGATGAAAATTCAAGAAATTAAAGGAATTAGAGTAGGTAATGAGGAAACCAAATTATCATTCTTTGCAGATGATATGATGGTATATTAAGAAAACCACAGAGATTCTACTAAAAAGCTATTATGATGCAGAACTTTAGCAAAGTTGCAAGATACAAAATAAATCCATGTAAATCATCAGCATTTTTATACATCACTAACAAAATCCGAAATCAAGAGATACACAAAGAAATTCCATTTAAAATAACTGTCAATAGCATAAAATATTTAGGAATCTATCTGCCAAAGGAAAGTGAGCAATTATGTGAGCAAAACTACAAAACACATTTTACACAAATAAAGTCAGATTTAAACAATTAAAACATATTAAGTGCTCTTGCATATGCTGAGAGAATATAATAAACATGACAATACCACTAATCTAGTTATTTAATGCTATAGCAATCAGACTTCCAAGGAGAAACTATTTTAATGACCAAGAAAAAAATAACAGCAAAATTTATATGGAAGAACAAAAGGTCAATAATTTCAAGGGAACTAATAAAAAAAAATAAATGAAGATGTCCTAGTTTTCCCTGATTTACAATTATATTATAAAATTATGTTAAAGAGATATATAACATTATATTAAATATAAAAACTATATTATAAATATCAAAACCATTTGGTATTGCCTAAGAAATAGACTAGTTGATCAGTGGAATAGGTTAGGTTCACAGGACAAAATAGTCAATAGCTAAAGCAAGCTAGTGTTTGACAGACCCAAAGACCATAGATTTTGGGATAATAATTCATTATTTGACAAAAATTGCTAGGAAAATTGGAAATTAGCATGGCAGAACATAGGCATTGATCCATACTTAACACTATACGCCAAGATAAAATTAAAATGGCTTCATGATCTAGGCATAAAGAATGAGATTATAAATAAATTAGAAGAACATAGAATTGTTTACTTCTCAGAGCTATGGAGGAGGAAGGAATTTGTGACCAAAGAAGGACTAGAAGTCATTATTGATCATAAAACAGAAAATTTTGATTATATTAAGTTAAAAAGCTTTTGTACAAATAAAACTAATGCAGACAGTATTAGAAGGGAAGCAATAAAATGGGAAACCATTTTTACAGCTAAAATTTCTGATAAAGGCCTTATCTCCAAAATATATAGGGAACTGACTCAAATTTATAAGGAATCAAGCCATTCTCCAATTGATAAATGGTTAAAGGATATGAACAGACAATTTTCAGATAAAGAAATTGAAACTATTTATAGGCATATGAAAATGTGTTACAAATCATTACTGATCAGAGAAATGCAAAGTAAAACAACTCTGAGATATCACTACACACTTCTCAGATTGGCTTAGATGACAGGAAATATAATGATGAATTTTGGAGGGGATGTCAGAAAACTGGGACACTGATGCATTGTTGATGGAGTTGTGAAAGGATTCAACCATTCTGGAGAGCAATTTGGAACTATGCTCAAAAAATTGTCAAACGTTGAACAAGCAGTGTTACTACTGGGCTTATATCCCAAAGAGATATTAAAGAAGGGAAAAGGACCCATATGTGCAAAAAATGTTTGTGGTAGTCCTTTTCATAGTGGCTAGAAACTGGAAATTGAGTGGATGCCCACCAATTGGAGAATGGCTGAATAAGTTGTGGTACATGAATGTTATGGAATATTATAATTCTATAAGAAATGACCAGTGGGAGGAATACAGAGAGGCTTGGAGAGACATACATGTACTGATGCTAAGTGAAATGACCAAAAACCAGGAGATCATTCTACACTTCAACAACAATACTATATAAGGATCAATTCTAATAGAAGTGGCTCTCTTCAACAAAGAGAGAATCCAAATCAGTTCCAATTGATCTGTAATGAGCAGAACCAGCTTCACCCAGAGAAGGAACACTGGGAAATGAGTATTGACCACAACATAACATTTCCATTCTTTCTGATATTGTTTTCTTTTATTTTTGTTTTTTATTCTCAGGTTATTTTTACCTTTTTTCTAAAACCAATCTTTCTTGTGCAATAAGGTAACTGTATATATATGTATACATATATTATACTTAACATATAATTTAACATTTTTAACATGTATGGGACTACCTGCTATCTAAGGAAGGGAATGGAGGGAAGGATGGAAAAGTTGAAACAGAAGTTTTTGCAAGGGTCAATGTTGAAAAATTAGCCATACATATGTTTTGTATATAAAAAAAAAGTATAATAAACACACAAATAAATAATTAAAAAAATAGAGAGAAGTGGTGGTCAGAAGCAAAATACTAGGAGAGAGGGAAAGGGGGAAAGGAAAAGTAAAAGTTTAAATAAGTTGGTGAAAAATACAGAATTAATCATTTCAACTGTGAATGTGAATATGATGAATTCTCTCATAAAACAGAAGTGGATGGATAGCAGGCTGGATTAAAAGTCAGAATCTTACAATGTGTTATTTATAGGAAACACATTTAAATAAAAAGCTGAAGCAGTACTTATTATGCTTGACCTGAAGTAAAAAATAATAATAATAAAAAAAAAACAGAGACAGCAATCCTGATTTCAGATCAAGCAAAAGCAAAACTAGATCTAATTAAAAGAGATATGAAATCTTGCTAAAGATACCAATATATAGTGACACAATATTAATACTAAATATAAATGTACTAAATGGTATAGCATCCAAATTCCTAGACAAGTTAAGAAACCTGCAAAAAGAAACAGAGAGCAAAACTATACTAATGGGAGGTCTCAAACTTTCTTTCTCAGAACTAGGAAGTTGAACCACAAAATAAATAAGAAAGAAGTTAAGGTAATAAATAGAAAACTATTAAAGGTGGTAAACCTTTAGAAAAGTTAGATATGATAGATATTTGCATAAAATTGAATGGAGACATAAATTAGTATAGTTTTCTTGTTTTTGTTTTTGTTTTGTTTTGCTTTGTTTTTCTCAGCAGTTCATGGAACCTATGTAAAAACTGACCATAAAAACCTCAAAATAAAATGCAGAAAGACAGAAATAGTAATTCATTTTTTTCTCATCATGATGCAAAAAAAATTTCATGTAATAAAGGGCCAGGGAAAGTAGAGCAAAAATTAATTGTAAACTAAATACTGTAATCCTTAAAAAGAATGGGTGAAACAACAAATCATAGAAACGATCAATCATTTCATTCAAGAGAATGACAATAATGGCACAATACAGAAAAATTTGTGGAATATAACCAAAGCAGTTATTAGGGGAAATTCCATATCTCTCAATGCTTACTTGCATAAAATAGAGAAATAGAAGATCATCTAATTGTCCTTACATCTAAAAAAAATTAGAAAAAAGGAACAAATTAAAAACCTCTAAATAATAGCAAATTTGAAATTCTGAAAATAAAAGAGATTAATAAAATTGAAAGTAAGAAAACTATTAAATTAATAAATAAAACTAAGAATTGGTTTCATGAAAAAAATCAACAAAATAGATTTCTTTAGTTAATTTGATTAGAAAAATGGAAAGAAGAAAATAAAATTGTTTCAAAAATGAAAAGGGAGAACTTTTAACCAATGAAAAGGAAATTAGAGCAAAATTAGAAGTTATTTTGCCCAACTTTTTATCAATAAATTAAATAAGCTGAGTGAAATGCAAAAGTAGCTACAAAAATATAGATTGCCCAGATTAACAAAAGAGAAAATAAATTACTAAAATAATCTCATTTTAGAAAAAGACATTGAAGAAGCTTTTAATCAACTCCCTAAGGAAAAAAAAAAATCTTCAGGGCCAGATTACATGTGAATTCTAGCACATACTTAAAGAACAATTAATTCCAAAGCATATGAAAAAATAGGGAAAGAAGAAGTTCTACCAAATTCCTTTTATGATACAAATACAGTGCTCTTATCTGAACCCAGCAGGATGAAAACAGAGAATGAAAATTATTAAAAAAAAAAATAAAATAAAATAAAAAAATAAAGTCTGCTTTTAAGCTAGGGGAGGTTTTTCAAGTTTCCTATACAAGCAGCTGCAGCTGTGCTGTGTCTGTGCTGACTCACTCATAATGTTGGTTAGGTGTGGCTAGGTCCTGTGAGATTCTGGTGTTTTGGGGTTCACTATTTACATTTTGTGTTTGTATTGGATTTTTTTATAACTTCTCTGCTGATCTACTTGTTTGCAGTCAGGGCAGAATAGCCAACACTGGTGTAAATTCTTCCCAGTAGATTCTCTCATGTGTGAAGCTTGCACCACCCCAGGTCTGCAATGCTGCACTGGCATCTGTGCTCAGCCTGCTTGCATTTGGCCAACCTCCTTCCATGACAGATTGAAACAGAACTTTTCTGGTGATCTTTGAAATCATCTTGAGGTGGTAATTTCTTGCACTCCCAATATTCATGGATTCTGCCATCCAGAACTAATTCAGAGGCTGGATTTTTGAATTAGTCTGAGGGATGTGAAAGAAGATCAGGAAGAAACATGTATCCTCTCTGCCATCTTGGCTCTCAGGAGAATATATTCTTATCAAAGATTAAAATTTTGCTTATCATCAAATCTTACCACTAAACAAAATTAAAATGTAACTAGGAAATGTTTAACAAAATAAATAAGACTATAATCCAAGATAAGAAATGTTAATTTGTGGTTTTCTAAATCAATATAATATTCTTTGGAATGGATTTCTGAGTGAGTTTAACAACAAACTTTCTTCATTGAGGCTTATATTCAATGAAGATATGACATTATAAACTTTCCTTATTAAGATTTATGTCTGAAAAAAAGAACAGATTAAAAACCACACTAAAAACACATAACAACAAAGAAATTAATGATTCCTTTTGTCCAGGTCTTTTGATGTGCACTGTTAATCATTTAATTTTATAATCATGTATTTTATGGATTATTATAATCATGTATCATTATAATTAATAATAACCATGTATTATTAATCATAAGACATTTAATCAGTACTTTTATTTTGTAAAGTTTTGATGAATAAAAGGACATTGGCTCCAATATTCACAATGTGTGTTTATGGGTGTGGGAGGTGATTTGGCTTAAAGATATCACAAACATTTGTACACACACACATACATACATAATGCTTTTCCTGTTGTTTTAATTTGTTGCTATTTAATTTATTCTGTTTTAACTCAATTTTACTTTATATTTTGATTTATCTCCTTTTTTCAAATGTTCTCTTATTTGATCCTTATAACAATTCTGTAAGGTCTTGTTGTTCTTTTTTAAAATTAAATTCATAATTATAACATTTTTTTGACAGTATATATGCATAGGTAAGTTTTTTTTTTTTTTTTTTACAACATTATTCCTTGTACTCCCCCGAATTTTTCCCATCCTTCACTCCACCGCCTTCCCTAGATGGCAGGCATTCCCATACATAATAAATATCTTATAGTATATCCTAGGTACAATATATATGTGCAGAACTGAATTTTGTTGTTGTTGCAAAGGAGGAATTGTATTCAGAAGGTAAAAATAATCTGGGAAGAAAAACAAAAAAAATGCTCACAGTTTAAACTCATTTCCCAGTGTTCCTTTTCTGGGTGCAGCTGATTCTGTCCATCATTGATCAATTGGAATTGGATTAGCTCTTCTCTATGTTGAAGATATCCACTTCCATCAGAATACATCCTCATACAGCATCATTGTTGAAGTGTATAATGATCTTCTGGTTCTGCTCGTTTCACTAAGCATCACTTGATGTAAGTCTCTCCAAGCCTATCTGTATTCATCCTATTGATCATTTCTTACAGAATAATAATATTCCATAACATTTATATATTATGATTTACCCAACCATTCTCCAACTGATGTGCATACGCTCATTGTCCAGTTTCTATCCACTACAAAAAGGGCTGCCACAAACATTTTGGCACACACAGGTCCCTTTCCCTTCTTTAGTACTTCCTTGGGATATAATCCCAGTAGTAGCACTGCTAGATCAAAGAGTATGCACATTTTGATAACTTTTTGGGCATAATTCCAGATTGCTCTCCAGAATGGTGGGATTCTTCAACAACTCCACCAACAATGCATCAGTGTCCCAGTTTTCCCAGAGCCCCTCCAACATTCATCGTTAATTGTTACTGTCATCTTAGCCAATCTGACAGATGTGTAGTGGTATCTCAGAGTTGTCTTAATTTGTATTTCTCTGATCAATAGTGATTTGGAACACTCTTTCATATGAGTGGAAATAGTTTTAATTTCATCATCTGAAAATTGTCTGTTCATATCCTTTGAACAATTTATCAATTGGAGAATGGGTTGATTTATTATAAATTAAAGTCAATTCTCTGAAATATTTTGGAGATGAGGCCTTTATCAGAACCTTTAACTGTAAAAATGTTTCCCAATTTGTTACTTCCCCTCTAATCCTGTTTGCTTTAGTTTTTTTGTGCAAAACTTTTTTAATTTGATGTAATCAAAATTTTTTTATTTTGTGATCAATAATGATCTCTAGTTTCCTTTTGGACACAAATTCCTTCCTCCTCCACAAGTATGAGAAGTAAACTATCTTATGTTCCTCTAATTTATTTATGATCTCATTCTTTATGCCTAAATCTTGGACCTATTTTGATCTTATCTTAGTATGTGGGGTTAAATGTGGGTTCATGCCTAGTTTCTGCCATACTAATTTCCAGTTTTCCCAGCAGTTTTTGTAAAATACTGAATTCTTATCCCAAGATTTGGGATCTTTGGGTTTATCAAACACTAGATTGCTATTTTTATTCACTATCTTGCCCTGTGAACCTAACCTATGCCACTGATCAACTAGTCTATTTCTTAGTCAATATCAAATGGATTTGTGACTGTTGCTTTATAATATAGTTCTAGATCAGGTACAGCTAGACTACCTTCATTTAGTGTTTTTTTTTTTTTTTTTTTTCATTACTTCCCTTGAAATTCTCAATCTTTTGTTATTTCATATGAATTCTGTTGTTATTTTTTCTAGGTCATTAAAATAGTTTCTTGGGAGTCTGATTGGTATAGAACTGAATAAATAGATTAGTTTAGGGAGTATTGCCATCTTAATTATATTCGCTCAGCCTATCCAAGAGCACTCAATGTTTTTCCAATTATTTAAATCTGACTTTATTTTTGTGGCAAGTGTTTCATAATTTTGCTCATATAATTGCCAAATATTTTATATTATCGACAGTTATTTTGAATGGAATTTCTCTTTGTATCTCTTGCAATTGGATTGTTTTGGCACTGTATAAAAATGCTGAGGATATATGTGGATTTATTTTGTTTCTTGCAACTTTGCTAAAGTTCTGAATTATTTCTAATAGTTGTTTAGCAGAGTCTTTGGGGTTCTCTAAGTATACCATCATGTCATCTGCAAGAGTGATAGTTTGATTTCCTCATTTCCTACTCTAATTCCTTGAATCTCTTTCTTGGCTCTTATTGCTGAGGCTAGTGTTTCTAGTATTATATTGAATAGTAATGGTGATAGTGGGCAACCTTGTTTCACACCTGATCTTACAGGGAAAAGTTCCAGTTTATCGCTATTACATATGATGTTTACTGACAATTTTAAATATATGCTCCTTATTATTTTAAGGAATAGTCCATTTATTCCTATACTCTCAAGCGTTTTTAGTAGGAATGGATGTTGGATCTTATCAAATGCTTTTTCTGCATCTATTGAGATGATCATATGGTTTTTATTAATTTGATTATTAATATGGTCAATTATACTAACAGTTTTCCTAAAATTAAACCTGCCCTGCATTCCTGGAATACATCGTACTTGATCATAATATATTATCCTGGGTATGATTTTCTGTGGTCTTTTTGCTAATATTGTATTTAAGATTTTAGCATCAATATTCATTAAGGAGATTGGTCTATAGTTTTCTTTCTCAGTTTTCAATCTACCTGGTTTAGGTATCAGTACCATGTCTGTGTCATAAAAGGAATTTGGTAGCCCTCCTTCAATCCCTATTTTTTGAAATGGTTTATATAGCATTGGAATTACTTGTTCTTTAAATGTTTGGGAGAATTCACATGTAAATCCATCTGGTCCTGGGGACTTTTTCTTAGGAAGTTGGTTAATAGCTTGTTCTATTTCTTTTTCTGAAATGGGACTATTTAGACCACTTACTTCTTCCTCTGTTAATCTGGGCAGGCTATATTTTGGAAGGTATTCTTCCATTTCATTTAAGTTATCGAATTTATTGGCACACAGTTGAGCAAAGTAGCTCCTAACTATTGTTCAAATTTCCTCTTCATTAGTGGTGAGTTCTCCCTTTTAATTTTCAAGACTAACAATTTGCTTTTTCCCTTTCCTTTTTTTAATTAGATTTTCTAAGGGTTTGTCTATTTTTTTTTTTCATAGAACCAACTCTTAGTTTTATTATTTAATTCAATAGTTTTTTTACTATCAATTTTATTAATCTCACCTTTTGTTTTTAGAATTTCAAGTTTTTGTTTGTCTGGGGGTTTTTAATTTCTTCCTTTTCTAGCAATTTTAGTTGTAAGCCCAATTCGTTGCCCCTATCTTTCTGTATTTTATGCAAAAAGGCTTCTAGAGATATAAAACTTCCCCTTATTACTGCTTTGGCTTTATCCCACACCTTTGGGTATGATGTCTCATTATTGTCATTTTCTTGGGTGAAGTTCTTAATTATGTCTATGATTTGCTGTTTTACCCAATCATTCTTGAGTATGAGATTATTTGGTTTCCAATTAATTTTTGGTCTATTTTTTTCCTGTCTTTTTATTAAATGTAATTTTCATTGCATTGTGGTCTGAAAAGGATGCATTTACTATTTCTGCCTTACCGCATTTGATTTTGAGGTGTTTATGTCCTAGTATAAGATCAATTTTTCTATAGGTTCCATGAACTGCTAAGAAAAAAGTATACTCCTTTCTATCTCCATTTAACTTCCGCCAAAGCTGTATCATATCAAACTTTTCTAGTAATCTATTTACCTCTTTGACTTCTTTCTTATTTATTTTGTGGTTTGATTTATCTAAATCTGAGAGTGCAAGGTTGAGATCTCCAACTATTATAATTTTTTTTTTTTTTTTTTTTTTTTTTTTTTTTTTAGCTCTCTTCATTTCTCTTTTAAGAATTTAGATGCTGCACCACTTGGTGGTATATGTTTAATATTGATAGTGCTTCATTGTCTATGTTACCCTTTAGCAGAATATAATGCCCTTCCTTATCTCTTTTAATTAGATCAATTTTTGCTTTTGCTTGATCTGAGATGAGGATGGCTACCCCTGCTTTTTTGTCTTTGCCTGAAGAATAGTAGATTCTGCTCCACCCTTTTACTTTTAGTTTGAATGTATCACCCTGTTTCAGGTGTGTTTCCTGTAAACAACATATAGTAGGATTCTGACTTTTAATCCAGTCTGCTAACTGTTTCCTCTATTTGAGGGAGTTTCCATTCACATTTATGGTTAGAATAACTAATTCTATATTTCTTGCCATCCTGTTAACCCCTGCTTATGCTTTTCTCCTTTCCTTCCCTCTTACCCATATTAAACTTTTGAACACCACTTGCTTTTCACTCCCCTCCCTTTTTACTATCCCTCTCCCACCTTAAAGTTCCTCTTCCTATGTTACCGCTTTTTCTCACAATTTCTCTATTGCCTTCCCCTTAGCTTACTCCTTCCCTCTCACTTTTCAATGAAGTGGAAGAAATTTCACCATAAATCAAATATGTCTATTGATACACACTATGTTCATCTCCCTCCTTTCCTTCTCTTAGATATGATAGGTTACCTTTGCCTCTTCATTAGATATAGTACCACCACTTTACCCTTTTTCATGATATAATTTCTTTTCTATCTCTAGTTTCAAGGACAAATTATACATGTGTTCTTTACATATCTTTATGGCTGAAATATAGTTCTCAAGATTTCTTTTTCCATTTTTGGAAATCTCTAGAGTTTTGTATATGAAGACAAATATTTTGAGGTCTGTTTTTTTTTTTCAAAAAGAATAGATGGAATTCATTTATTTTGTTAAATGTTCATCTTCTTCCCTGGAAAATGATGCTCATTTTTGCTGGGTAAGTTATTCTTGGCTGCATACTAAGTTCCTTAGCCTTTCAGAATATCATGTTCCAGGCCCTTCATTCTTTTAATGTGGATGCTGATAGAGCCTATGTTATCCTTATTGTGGCTCCTCCATATCTGAATTGCTTTTTTCTATCAGCTTCCAGTATTTTTTCCTTCTGATGGTTCTTGAACTTGGCCAATATATTTCTTGTCATTTTGATTTTAGAGTCCCTTTCAGTAGGTGATAGATGAATTTTTTCAATGTCTATTTTGCCCTCTGTTTCCAAAACGTCTGGGCAGTTCTTTTTGATAATTTCTTGATAAATAGTGTCCAGGCTCTTTTTTTCCTCACATTTTTCAGGGAGTCCAATTATTCTCAAATTGTCTCTCCTGGATCTTTTTTCCAGGTCTGTTGTATTTCCAATAAGGTACTTGACATTCTTTTCAATTGTTTCATTTTTCTGGTTTTTCTTGACTACTTCTTGGTTTCTCCTTGAGTCGTTCATTTCTACTTGTTCAAGTCTAATTTTCAATGATGTACTTTATTCACTCACTTTTTTTATATCTTTTTTGTAATTGTTCAATTGAGTTTGTAAGTGAGTTTTTTTTCCTCTATGGAACTTTTTTCCATTTCATCCATTTTAATTTTTAGAGAGCTGTTTTCTTTTTCCAGCTCACTAATCCTGTTTTCCTTGGAGTTGTTTACCTTTTCTAATTCACTAATTTTGTTTCTCAATGATTTGTTTTCTTTATCCACTCTGTCTTTAAATGCATGGAATGACTTCTCCAGGCTCTCTTGCCAAGATTCCTTTTCCTTTCCCCATTTCTCTTGTAGCTCTCTTGTGAGAGCCTTTTTTATTTCCTCTATGAGATTATTTTTATTGAGGAGCAGGTCATATCCCCCTTAGGGGATTCCTTGGGAGACAATCTGCTTTTAGTGTCCTCAGTATTTGAAGTCTGCTCTCTCTCCATACAGAAGGTGTATGGTTATAGCCCTTTTGAATTTTTTGTTCATTTTTTCAGAGCAGGACTCAAAGAAAACAAATTGACAAGAGAAACAATTGGTCTGTTTTGGGGGGAGATGTGGCTGGATGGTGTTACCAGGCTTCCTGTACAGACTGAGGGAGACAGCAGCAAGGCACTAACAGGACAGCAATGGCTGTGCTGTGTCTGAGCTCTGAGGTTCTAAGAATGTTCTGAGTCACTCCTGGTGGGGGTTGGGTTGGCTGTGTCCCGAGAGATGGTAGCTTTCTTGGGTTTTATTCTTCACCTCTGGTAATTACACCTTCTCTTCTGCTCCTGGCTTGCTTCCAAGACGTAGTATTCACATGGGGTAAAAGTCTTTTGCAGAAATGGAAGAGATCATAACCCTCTCCCCTTTGTCTGAGCTGTGTGAGCTGCCTGTCTCACTCTGGCTGCCTGCCCTCAGTGTGCACCCAGTCTGTTTGACCCTCCCCCAAGCAAACAGAGACCTTCTCTGGTGAATTTCAAGGATATCTTCTGTTGGTGATTATTTGTGGGTTTCTTTTCAGGTCAAGCATTAATTCCAAGGCTTGTCATGAAGTAAGGCCTAAGAGAAAACATGGAGCTCAAGCAGCTGTCTGCCTCTACGCCACCATCTTAGCTGTAAGTCTCCCCTTGTTCTTTTGTTATTATATTATTCTCTCTATCATACTGGCCTTATGATTTGTCCTCTTTATAAATGCTAATTTCCAGTCATTTTGAGACAAAGGTTACAGGCCACAAATATACTAGATTTACTATTATTAATTTTGAAAACATATCATTTCTTAAAACACTGATCATTATACTGTCATGTGCCTCTAAATTATACTGCTAACTTTTCTTTGACATAGGAATAGTTTCTGGGAGGACTTTTGAACATTTGTTATCAAAATTTTTACTTTGGTAAAAGTACTACTACAGACAAACATGATATGTTGGGGGCATACATATGACTTCTGATGCCTCTGGGACAAGAATGAGTAGATAAGTGGACCACAGCAAAGATGAACAAGAAGACAACTTGGGCCTCAATCGCCAGCAACAGCTCATCATTTTCATATATCTCACCAGGCTCCTGCATTCACTTTATCATCAGGCATTTTCTCTGGGAATTATACAGTTATTAATTAATATTATTAATTATTTTTCTCAATATATACCATCCCCGATTTGTTCTCTTGCTTTAGGCACTACTGAATGTAATGCAATCTCTGGTACAAGTTCTGATATAATCAGGCAGTAACACATCCAACATCATCTGCTTGCTATAGTCTAGGCATGGGAGAAGAACCTGTATGGATTATATTTTTGTTTGTGGATACAGTCAGTAATTCCTTCTTCTCTCTCTACTTCTATAGTTTTTTTGTTGTTGTTGTTTGTTTTTTCCAGATAAACGGATTTTCACATTGGTTCTGTCCAAATATATATAATTTTTCATCATTGTAAGTTCAGCATCTTTATGAAGAGAGCTAAGTTTTTGTTTCATATTCATTCTTTGGGACTTTTAGTTTATCACTGTGGCATATAAATAGTGTAAAAAATTCTGTAAGGGACATTAAAAATAACTATGTAATCAGAAAAGGAGAAGGCTAGTCAGATAATGGGAAGAGAGATTTCAATCAGACAGATTAGAAACCTCAAAATAACAATAAATCAGAAGAACTCCAGTTATTTGATCAGACCATCCATAAAAAATATGTGTAAGAATATAGAATAAGAAATATTATTTATAAAATGTGGATTAATTATAAACTGTATAAAAAGAAAGAATGTTTAAAGAAGCCATTGCACTGAAGTAAGTAAATTAACAAACTTTTCTTTTTTTAATCCAACTTTTCATAATATTAGTACATATTTTGGTCACTCAAGTATTCACTTTGAAACCTGACCTCAGCCATGGGGCATGGACTCCTTTTGGCTTTGTATAAGAGTCCTGCTGTGATTTCTGAGAGAATGAATTTATGAGCCACAGGATATACTTGTTAAGTTATAGAGATAATGTTCATTAGTGACATGTGAACATCAATATTTTCTCCTTTCCTTAATCATTACTCTCATATTTGGATTCACTGATGATTTTTCTTTTAAAACTCAAACCTGCTGTTATTTAAGTATTTAATATCCAACTGAAACTTTTCTTTGGTTTTTAATTAAGTGTAAAGTCCTTATATGAACTTCAAGATTCTCTGCTAATTTCATATTTTACTTTATTTTTCTTTATTCAGGCATAATATTATGTTTCTACCATAAACTATGTGACTTGTCATCAACCCTTCCCCCTCAACTAGAAATGTCTTCATTGTTTCTTATTTATCCTTTCATGAGTTCTGCTTAAAATTTCACAGGAATCTATTAACTTTTCTATTTTGGGACCCTTCCACAACTGAACATTGTGTCAGTCAAACTGAAACCTGTTAAAAATCTTAATTTAAAAAGACCAGGGTGTCTTACTGCATCAATTGTCATCTCCTATTGTTCTGAACAATATCATACTATTGGAGACACATGGTTCTAAAGGAGAAAGTGAAGCACAGCCTTCCCTCACTTAAATAAAATTCACTTGCATGTCATGGTGTCATCATGATCTTTGAGGAAAAAAGATAAATAATACCAAGTTACTACTGTGTTAATATAGGCAAGTCACAACCTCTATGAGACAGTTTTTTTTTTTTTTCCCGTTGGTAAAATAAGTATTATAATGAAAAACCCAATTAATAAAAATTAAAATTGCAGGGTTAAAAACTCATAACACTGTTAGCATTATCATCATCTTCTTTATTCACAACAAAATATAAATACTTGCAATGGGCCAGTGTTCTTCTCTGAACTATTCTACCCATTCTCTGACATTTCAGAAATGGTAACTATATCTAGATTTTTATATCTATATTTAACTTATTGATTTACTACTTGTATACCATTTACTTAGTTTATATTTTTCTTGCCTCATCAGAATGTAAAGTATTTAAGCACCATTTTTGTACATTTTATTTCATGTTTGAAATTTCCTCTTTTAGGTATTTGGTAATTAATAAGTTATGAAATCCTTGGAGGAGTATTTCATTTTTCCCACTACTAGAAGCAATTCACTATCACAGAAAAAAATAATTAAAAGAAAGTGACACAGAAGCTTGAGAGTTCATTTAATACAGACTACTTCTAAACAGAAATAGCCTACACAATAACTTTAATATATGTCTACTCACCCTTCCAAAAAAGATCTTTAATGAAAAGGCAAATCTGTAGAAGATAGAAACTTAGCTTCAAATCTGATTTTTGATTCATATTGATTATGTGAGCCTGGACACGTTATTTAAAGTCTCTCCAAGACTTCCTGTTGAGAAATGTTCATTCTTTTTGGCCATTGGAGTTTTCTCACTTGTTCATTCTCTATGTTACTGAAATTTCAGTTCATTCCTTATACATAAGGAATATCCTTTATTCTTTCAATCTATTCTATTCGGTTTTAAAGTTTCTTTTCCTTATGTTCATTTAGAAATTGCTTCTAGTAAAATTCCATCTATACATTATATATTTCTATTCTCTGTGACTAATAAAAAACAGGGGAGCCACAATAAAACATAGCTCTTTTAAAAAATAATTTATAGTCATTTTTTCATTTTAGTATTTAGTTTTTTTCTGATTACATGTAGACATAGTTTTCAAAATTTATTTTGGTAAAATTTGAGTTCTATTTTTAATTCCTCCCTTCCTTGCCTTCCCTCATCCCAGACAGCAGCCTGATATAGATTATACATATTCAATCATTTTAAACATATTTTATATTAGTCATTTTGTCAAAGAAAAATTAGAACAAAAGGGAAAAACCATGAAAAAAGAAAAAAAAGTGAAAATATATACTTTAATTTACATTCTGTCTCAATAGTTTTTTTGTTTTTTTTCTGAAAATGGCATTTTCCATCATAAGGCTATTGGGATTATCTTCTGTTATTGTATTGCTGCTGAGAAGAGCTAAGTCTATTATAATTAATTATCACACAGTGTTGCAGTTACTGTTTACATTGTTTTGGTTCTGCTCACTTCACTCAGCATCAATTCATGTAAGACTTTCCAGGTTTTTCTTGTTCTTCTTTTTTCCCTCTGAAATCTGCCTATGTAACATTTTTTATAGAATAATAATATTCCATTATGTTCATCTAGCCTGACTTATACAGCCATTCCTCAATCGGACATCTTCTAGATGTTTCTTTTTTTATTATTATTATAGCTTTTTATTTACAAGATATATGCATGGGTAATTTTCAGCATTGACAATTGCCAAGCATTTTGCTCCAATTTTTCCCCTCCTTCCCCACCACCCGCCTCCCCCAGCTGGCAGGTTGACCAATACATGTTACATATGTTAAAGTATAAATTAAATTCAATATATGTATACATGTCCAAACAGTTATTTTGCTGTACACAAAGAATCAGGCTTTGAAATAGTGTGCAATTAGCCTGCAAAGGAAATCAAAAATGCAGGCAGACAAAAATAGGGTTATTAGGAATTCTATGTAGTGGTTCATAGTTACCTCCCAGAGTTCTTTCACTGGGTGTAGCTGGTTCAGTTCATTACTGCTCTATTGGAACTGATTTAGTTCATCTCATTGTTGAAGATGGCCACATCCATCAGAATTGATCATCATACAATATTGTTGTTGAAGTATATAATGATCTCCAGGTCCTGCTCACTTCACTCAGCAGCAGTTCATGTAAGTCACTCCAGGCCTTTCTGAAAGCATCCTGTTGGTCATTTCTTCCAGAAAAATAATATTCCATAATATGTATATACCACAATTTATTCAGCAATTCTTTAATTGATGGTCATCCACTCAGTTTCCAGTTTCTGGGCACTGCAAAGAGGGCTGCCACAACATTTTTGCACATATAGGTCCCTTTCCCTTCTTTAAGATCTTTTTGGGATATAAGCCCAGAAGTAACACTGCTGGATCAAAGGGTATGCACAGTTTAATAACTTTTTGAGCATATTTCCAAATCATTCTCCAGAATGGCTGGATGTATTCACAATTCCACCAACAACGTATCACTGTCTATAAACTTCAACAATGATACAGTATGAAGATATATTATGATTAAATTGGATATCTTCAACATAAAGAAGATCTAATTCAATTCCTGTTGATCAATGATGGACAAAAACAGCTACACCCAGAGAAGGAACACTGGGAATTGAGTGTAAAATGTTTGCACTATTGTCTTTCTACTTAGGTTACTTATACCTTCAGAATCCAATTCTTACCGTGCAACAAGAAATTTGGTTTTACACATATATATTGTATCTGGGATATACTGTAGCACAATTAATATATATGGGATTTCCTGTCATCTAGGGGAGGGAATAGAGGGAAGGAGGGGAAATTTGGAAAAGTGAATTCAAGGGATAATGTTGGAAACAAAAATAGTCATGCATATGTACTGTAAAAAATTATAATTATAAAATTAATTTAAAAAACAATATATCAGTGTCTCTGT
Organism: Sminthopsis crassicaudata; assembly: GCF_048593235.1. Lineage (NCBI taxonomy): Eukaryota > Metazoa > Chordata > Mammalia > Dasyuromorphia > Dasyuridae > Sminthopsis > Sminthopsis crassicaudata. The sequence continues at coordinate 203,965,511 of NC_133620.1, read as the reverse complement.
TTTCCCACATCCCCTCCAACATTCTGTATTATCTTTCTCTGTCATTCTAGCCAATCTGACAAGTGTGTAGTGGTATCTCAGAGTTGTCTTAATTTGCATTTCTCTGAACAATAGAAATTTGGAACACTCTTTCATATGAGTGGATATAGTTTTAATTTCATCATCTGAAAATTGTCTGTTCATATCCTTTGATCATTTATCAAGTGGAGAATGGCTTGATTTCCTATAAATTAGAGTCAGTTTTCTATATATTTTGGAAATGAGGCCTTTATCAGAACCATTGAATGTAAAAATATTTTCCCAGTTTATTGTTTCCCTTCTAATCTTATCTGCTTCAGTTTTGTTTGTACAAATTTTTTTCAATACTCAAAATCTTCTATTTTGTGATCAATAATGACCTCTAGTTCTTTTTTGGTCATAAATTCCTTCCTCTTCCACAGATCTGAGAAGTAAACTATCCTATGTTCCTCTTATTTATAATCTCATTCATTATGCCTAGATCGTGAACCCATTTTGACTTTATCTTGGTGTATGCTGTTCAGTGTGGGTCAATGCCTAGTTTCTGCAATACTAATTTACAATTTTCTCAGCAATATTTGTCAAACATTGAATTCTTATCCCCAAACCTGGGCTCTTTGGATTTGTCAAACACTAGATTATTAAAGTAATATTATTTTTATAATTTTGCTCACATAGTTTCTGATTTTCCCTTGGCAGATAGATTCCTAAAATTTTTATACTAATGGCAGTTATTGTAAATGGAATTTCTTTTTGTAACTCTAACTGTTGGATTTTGTTGGTGATATATAAAAATGCTGTTAACTTATATGGGTTTATTTTGTATCCTACAACTTTGCTAAAGGTGTGAATTATTTATGATAGCTTTTTAGTAGAATTTCTGGGGTTCATAATGATATGCCATCATATCATTAGCAAACAGTGATACTTTGGTTTCCTCGTTACCTACTCTAATTTTTTAATCTCTTTCTCAACTCTCATTGCCATAGCTGGAATTTCTAATACAATATTGAATAGTAATGGTGATAGTGGGCAACCTTGTTTCACTCCTGATCTTATTGGTAATGGTTTCAATTTATTCCCATTACATATGATGCTTACTGAAGGTTTAAAATAGATGCTACTGATTTTTTTTAAGGAAAAGACCATTTATTCCTATACTCTCAACTGTTTTTAAAGGAATGGATGTTGGATTTTATCAAATTATTTTTCTGCATCTATTAAGAAGATTATATGATTTTTGTCAATTTGACTATTAATATGGCCATTTATCCTGAAAGTTTTCCTAATATTGAACTACCCCTGCATTCCTAGTATAAATCCTACTTGGCCATGATGTATTACCCTGGGGATGATTTTCTATACTCTTTTTGCTAATATCTTGTTTAAGATTTTAGCATCAATATTCATTAGAGAGATTGGTCTATAATTTTCTTTCTCTGTTTTCAACCTACCTGGTTTAGGTATCAGTACCATTTCTGTGTCAGAAAAGGAATTTGGTAGTATTACTTCATTCCCTATTTTTCCAAATAGTTTATATAGCATTGGGACTATTTATTCTTTAAATTTTTGGTAAAATTCACATGTAAATCTATCTGGTACTTGGGATTTTTTCTTAGGGAGTTCATTAATAGCTTTTATTTCTTTTTTTCTGAAATGGGACTATTTAAGCAATTTACTTCCTCCTCTGTTACTCTGGGAAGTCTACATTTTTGGAGGTAGTCGTGCATTTCATTTAGGTTCTCAAATTTATTGGTACAATATTGGGCAAAGTAATTCCTTATTATTTCTTTAATTTCATCTTCATTGGTGGAAAGTTCTCCCTTTTCATTTTTAAGAGTAATAATTTGATTTTCCTCTCTTTTTTCTAATCAGATTTACTAAAGGTTTACTTATTTTATTGTTTTCTTCATAAAACCAACTCTTATTTATTTATTCAATAGTTTTTTTTTTTACTTTCAATATTATTTTCTCCTTTTAATTTTAGAATTTCAAGTTTAGTATTTGGTTGGAGTTTTTAATTTGGTCTTTTTCTAGCTTTTTAAGTTGCAAGCCCAATTCATCGATCTTTTCTTTATTTATTTTATTCAGGTAAGCCTCTAAAGATATAAAATTTGCCCTTATTACTGCTTTGGCTACATCTCACAAATTTTGCTATGATGTCTCATTGTTGTCATTAGCTTGAGTGAAATTATTAATTGTTTTTATATTTTGCTGTTTCACCCAATCATTATTTAAGATGAGATTATTTAGTTTCCAATTACTTTTTGGTCTATTTACCCCTAACTTTTTGTTGAATGTAGTTTTTATTGCGTCATGATCTGAAAAGAAAGCATTTACTATTTCTGCCTTCCTGCATTTAGTTTTGAGGTCTTTATGTCCTAGTATATCGTCAATTTTTGTATAGATTACCTGAACTGCTGAGAGGAAAGTATACTCCTTTCTATCACCATTCAGTTTTTTCCAAAGATCTATAATACCTATTTTTTCTAATATTCTATTTACCTCTTTAATTTCTTTCTTATTTTTTTGTGGTTTGATTTATCTAATTCTGAGAGTGCAAGGTTGAGATCTCCCACTCTTATAGTTTTGTTGTCTATTTCTTCTTGCAACTCTCTTAACTTCTTTAGGAAGTTAGCTGCTATACCACTTGGTGCATATATGTTTAGTATTGATATTTCTTCATTGTCTATGCTACCCTTTAGCAGGATATAGTTTCTTTCCTTAGCTCTTTTAGTTAGATCAATTTTTCCTTTTGCTTGATCTGAGATAAGGATGGCTACCCCTGCTTTTTTAACTTCACCTGAAGCATTGTAGATTTGCTGTAGCCTTTTACCATTATTCTGTATGCATCTCCCTGTTTTAAATGTGTTTCTTGTAAACAATATATTGTAGGGATCTGACTTTTGATACAGTCTGCTATCTGCCTCTGCTTAATAGGAAAGTTTATCTCATTTACATTTAAGGTTAAAATAACTAATTCTGTATTTTCTGCCATCTTATTTTTCCCAGATAATGCTTTTCTTTATCTTGCCCCTCCTAATCCTCTTTCCCAGTATGAAACTTTGTGTTCCATTTGTGTCATGCCACTCACCCTCTTTAGTATCCTTCACTCTCCCCTTTGAAACTCTTCCCCTTTCTTGTAACCTTCCCTTATTACTCTTTTCCTTTTCTTTGTTCTTCTGCTCATTTTTAATGAGATGAGAGAAAATACCCATCAATTGGAGAATGGCTGAATAAATTGTGGTATATGAATATTATGGGATATTATTGTTTTGTAAGAAATGAGCAGTGGGATGATTTTAGAAAGGCCTGGAGAGACTTGTAAGAATGGATGCTGAGTGAAATGTGCAGGACCAGGAGATCATTATATACTTCAAGAATAGTACTATATGATGATCAATTCCGATGGACATGGATGGCCCTCTTCAACAATGTGATGAACCAAATCAATTCCAATAGATCAGTAATGAATCAGCTACACCCAACAAAAGAACTTTGGGGGATAACTCTGAACCATTACATAGAATTACCTTATTTTTGTCCTCTTGCATTTTTTATTTCCTCCACATGTTAATTGTGCACTATTTCAAAGTCCGATTCTTTTTGTACATCAAAATAATTATATGGGAATGTATACATATATTGTATTTAACTTATACTTTAACATATTTTATATGTATTGATCAACTTGCCATCTGGGGGAAGGAGAGGAAAAGCTGGAACAAGATATTTTGCAATTATCAATGCTGAAAAATTACCAATTCATATGTCTTGTAAATGAAAAGGTATAATTAAATTAAAATATATTATTGCCATTGTTAAAAACAATCTGGAGAACAGATGAAGAGGAAAAAAAGAAATATAAGAATAATTGGACTACCCAAAAGATGTGACCAAAAAAAGAATCTTGAAATAATGTCAGAAATAATCAAAGAAAATTGTCTTGGAGTAAAAGAACAAGTGGAGGAATTAGAAATAATAAATTAAAAAACAAAATCTATTGATCACTACCTCAAAGACATTCTACATGGAAAATGCATGGGATTATTACCACCAAATTTTAAAACTCCAGATCAAGGAGAAAATTTCACAAGAAACAAACAAAAAATAATAAAAACATTCTATATGTACAATTAAAATTGTATACGATTTTTCAACAGCTACAATAAAATATTTCACATCCTCAAGTAATATATATCAAAAATCAAAGAACTAAATTTGTAGCCAAAAATATTATATCCAATAAAACTAACCCTAATATTGAATGAAGAAGTTCATTCAGTGAACTTCCTGATTTTTAGGACTTTGTCTCAAACAAACCTGAACTTAATTTTAAAAAATTAAATATAAAAGAGCAAACATCAAGGATCAATTTCAAGGGACTCAATAAGGACAGGTTGTTTATATTTTTGAAATGAAAATGTATATCATATGTTAAATTTTTCCATCAGTAATTGAGAAACCCAAAAGAAAAATTGCAGTAGAGCTGAGTATGGTGTAACTCTAAAAAGAAAAAATGTCTAGGAAAAGAGGAAAAATATTAATTATGCTATATGAGTGAGATGCAGAGCAAGAACTGACAGAAAATATGGGCTGGTTCTAAACTCCGACTCACATTGAAAATTGCTTTAATAAGTTATAATATACATCAAGGGTATAGCACCTTCCAAGATCTATAAAGAAATAAGGGCCAATGAAATAGCTTAGGGTGGAAGAGTGTATATATTTATGGCAGTGGTTCAAGATGTTTAGATTAATATACAAGAGATAAAGAAGAAACAAAATGGTGGCATAAGATAAGGAAAAGTTGTTTATATTAAGAAAATTATTATCCCACTTTCCTTTTCTACTATGTCCTAAGGTATATAGATTAATGGGAATGGGATAAAAATGAAGGAAAATGGTGGGGGGAGAAGATAAGAAAGAGATTCATGGGTGAGGGGAGGTCTCCAAATTTATTTAAAATAACCACCCTTTATATCTAAATGATGAACCTATTTTAACCTTATCTTGGTATAGGGTGAGAGATGTTGATCAATTTCTAATTTCTGCCATACTATTTTCCATTTTTTCCAGTTATTTTTGTAAAATAGTGAGTCCTTATCCTAGAATCTAGGATGCTTGGGTTTGTCAAAGAGTGGATTACTATAGCCATCAAATATTGTATCTTATGTACCTTACCTATTCCACTCATCTATCACCCTGTTCTTTGACCAGTACCAAAGGATTGATGACTACCATATAACACAGTTTTAGGTCTAATATGGCTATGCCAACTTACTTTGCATTTTTTTTATTCATTCCCTTTATATTCTTCACTTTTTATTCTTCCATATGAAGTTTGTTATTTTTTTCTGTCTCTACAAAATATTTTGTTTTTGTCAATTTTATTTGTGTGATACTACATAAGTAGATACATTTACTTGCCTAAGATTCACTAAGTATACCTTTATATCATCTATGAAGAATAAGATATTTTTTCCACATTGCTTATTCTAACTCCTTCAATTTCTTTTTTCTTTTCTTATTATTATTGTTCACATTTCTAGTACAATATTGAATAAATGTGGTCATAATGAGCATTCTTGTTTTACCCCAGATCTCACTGGGATTATTTATCCTCATTACACATAATGCTTGATAATAGTTTTAGATAGAACTTACCATTTTGAGGAAATTTCCATTTATTCCTAAATACTTTCGTGGTTTAAGAGGAATAGTATTATGTTTTGTCCAAAGCTTTTTTTGTATCTATTGAAGTAATCGTATTTCTGTTTGTTTTGTTATTGATCCCATCAATTATGCTGATAGTTTTCCTAATAATGAACTACTCTTTCTTATTGATATAAACCTGATGATGAATTTTTGTAATCTCTTTGCTAATATTTTATTTTAAAATTTTACATCAATATTCATTAGAGAAATTGGTCTTTAATTTTACTTGTCTGCTTTGGCACGTCCTGTTTTAGATAACTTTCTTTCTTTCTTTTTTTCTTTTTTTGTTTTTTTTTTTTTTTTTTTTTTTTTTTTGTTTTGTGTTTTTGTTTTGTTTTGTTTTGTTTGCCTGATTCTTGAAATCCAATTAAGTCATTAAATTCCATTTGTTTAATTCTAATTTTAAATGAATTATTTTCTTCAGTTAGCTTTTAATCTCCTTTTGAATTTGGTCAATTGAATTTTTAAATAAAGGGTTGTTTTGCTCATTGCATTATTTTCCATTTCACATATTCTGTTTTCCAATGAATTAGTTTCTCTTTCATATTTATTTTGTAAGGAGTTATATGTTTTGTTTTCCACTTAAAGAAATCTATTTTAAAGGAGTTTCTTCAGATAATTTCTGTTTTTCTTTTTCTAAACTCTCTTGTAATGTTCTCATTTTCTTTCCACATTTTTCTTCTAATTCTCTTTTAAGACCCATTTTTAATTCTTCCAAGAAAACCTTGTGAAATGGAACCAATTTATATCACCTTTTGAGGCTTCTTCTGGGCATGCTTTGCCTTTAGGATCTTCAGGGTTTGAGGTCCATCTTTCTCTTTCTCCATAAAAGCTATCTATGGTCAGAGGTTTTTTGCTTCTTTGCTTTTTTTTTTTTTTTTTTTTTTAATGGTTGAGGCCTGCTCTTAGGGCAAAAGATGACAGTCACTTTTGGTTGTCCTGAGGCCAGTGCTGCTGACTGACTTCTGGTGCTGGGTTAATATGGCCATATTTGCCTTTTGTATTTGCTTTGGATGTATTCCAGTTAATCTGCTAAACCACTGGCTTGTAACCAGGACAGAATCATCTAAATGCCTCCCAGAAGATTCTATGATGTGAAGAGACTGCAAGGCCCTGGCTTCCTGTGATGTCTGCTCTCAGCAGCCTATTATTCCTCCTCATACCCCCACTCCTACCCAGTTAAAAGAGACCTTTTCTGAAATTCTTCCAAACCATCTTCTTTTAGATATTTATTTATTATACCCCAAATATTTGTGGGTTCTGGCACTCCAAAACCAGTTTAGAAGCTTAATTTGGTGTTGATCTGAGGGACACTAGGAGCATACCAGAAAAAAAGATGTGTCTACTTTCTGCCATCTTGGCTTCACTCCCTAATATATAATTTGCTCAATTTCAGTATTATTTTGTAAGGTACGGGCTAGCTTCCTGGAGGCCTCCAGGGTCAGCCAGACTCAAGATAAGTTAAAGTGAGAAGTGAAGAAGGCAGACAAACTGCCACAAGGCTTGACAAATGATCTCTCCTGGATCCTCGAGTCCAGAGTCCAGATTCTCTCCTCTTTGTCCTGCAGCCAAGTGACTCTTGCTCCCCTCTCTCTCTCCCTACAATTCTTGCCTATGATCATCTTAGCACCAAACATTCAGCAAGTACCCAACAGTGAGAAGAGAAAAGAAAATGAATGTAAAGGGTGAGAGATAGTGAGGCATCAAGAATGACTCCTTGGAGCAAGATTAGATGTTGGCAGATTGGTGGTGGTAGGCTTAGTAAAATCATCAATATAGATACAATGATAAAATTAATGGGGCCTAATGAGGTCAATAAGTGAGGCAGCTTAGAGAGATAAAAGGGCATAGGCTAAAACCCTGAGAGGGACTTATGGTTAGTGGTAAGGTTGTGAATGAGGATCTAACAAAGGAGGAGATGCAGCAATGATATAGGAAGAGAAATAGGAAAAATCTAGAAAGAAGAGCTTATCAAAAAGAAGAGAAAGAACCACACTTGCATAATAGAGAGTGCAAGAAAAAATGAGGAAGCTTTTAAATTTTTCAGTGAGAGGTCACTAGCAACTTTTGAAGGAGCAGTTTTAGTGTAATGATAAAATCAAAACTTGGATTGTAAATAATTAAGAAGAGAATGGGAAAGAAGAAAGTAGACACACCTATCAGATCTTTATATAAAATCAGTTTTGAAGTAGTGCAAGTAAAAGAGTTAAGGTAAGGAATAAAGCTGCCTCTTCACATAAGATAGGAGTAAAAAAGAAAGGAGCAGAAGGCATCCAAATGAAGTGAGGTGAAGAAAATAGAAGAGGGAGTTCATGGTGAAGGGCTCCAATTTTTTTTTTCTTCATAATATATGAGCCAAAATTCTCACCTGTGAGGATGGATGGGGGAGAATTATAAGAGGTTTGGGGTAGGATATGTAGGTGTGGAAAAACTTCTGTAAAGAGTAAAATAGGGAATTAATAAATTAGGTGGATGACTGGTACCTCCTAGGTGTGAGAACATTTAACATTGAATTGAGGACAATAGTCCTCTTTATGAAGGAGGTTGGAGATTGCAATATAAGATAAAAGGCTCAGCTTCATAAAGGGTGAAAATTAGGCAGAAAACAACAATATTTAAACAGCTTGATGTCAAAAGGAAGGCTGCTCTTCTTTTCACTGGAGGCTTTCCACATTCAGGTCAGGAGATGAAACTAGCAGCAGGAGGCAGGAGTTGGTTTATTCTGGAACACATGGAAGTCTATTTTGTTGCAGATAGAAGACGCCTGACTCCTTACCTCCTTCCCTGATCAGACACACTTCACCCAGCAGTAGATGACAAGCAGCAAAGCCCATTCAACCTAAAGTTCCTTTAGGTCTTTCTTTAATTTAATGAGTCTGGTAATTAGGTGGTAACAGAAAGTAGTAGACTACCTCCATAGGTAAAGCTCTTTGTTTAAAATGGGAAACACCTAGCTGGGCACCTTGCTGCCTTCCCTCAGGAGACATGCTAAGCCCAATAGGAGATAGAAGGCACAAAGCAGACATAAAGAAGCAGAGAATTCTGTTGCATACTAATTCATTTTTCCATCAAGGTTTAGTCCTTTCATTGACTTTTGATAAGGACCTCTATATGATTTCATGTTACATTCTTATTCTAGTCAGACTGAAGATCTGGCCTTTTGGTTCTATACCTGGATATGTTAAAACTACTTTAGGACAAGTACAGACCAAAATTATTTCAAAAATGAGACCATGTTCTTTTAAAAGAGAAACTCAAAATATTTAGCGAAAGAATAGGGAATTGCTTTAATTACAATATTTGAATTACAGCAAATAATTTCAAACAAGTACCCTGATTTAGCAATTGCTATTTGTTAAGTGAAAACAAGTTTAAGATGCCATGTTAAATCATGGGAATAAAAAATGCAAGCAGAAGAAGAGCTCCTCCCTCTAAGACTTAAAATATCTAATAGGAAGAAGATATATCTTTAGGAAAGTCCCTTCAATTTTCCCCCTAAGACTGTACACAGTGAAGGAGTTATTGAAGTGCTTTTTGTGGATTGAAAACTCCTGCACAAGTGAAATAACAGGAAAGGATAAAAATAGCAATAAATATAATGATAACATACAAATAATTATACTGCAGGAAATATACTTTATAGGAAATTAAAAGTTCAGAAAAATACCATGAGAAACTTCAAGGAAAAATCATTTTTAATTGAGGAAGGGAGCTAAAGACTTCATGGCATAAGCAATGGGTGGACTGTGCTGGGAATCTTTGTTATGACTCAGTCTTCTTCCAGGCATACAGATTCCAAAGGCTTCCAAGGCTGATGTAGGAAAATACCTCAAGGAACATTTTTCCCTGTCTCTTAAGCTACCATAGTCTATTTTCCATGAAGTCCTAAGTCCCTTTTTATTTTCTTATCTGTATGCTAACCACTAAAGGCTCACCTCAACTAGTAATAACTAGGAGATCTCCTTGACTTGGGCCACAAGATTCATTACCATTTTTAATAATGACTACTCATTCTTCTTTGAGGAAAAGGGAGTCTATAACTTCAATTTTTCTTAAAATATGGAAGACCTGGGGCAATTAGATGGCTCTGAGCATAGCTCTAAAGGCTGGAATCAGGAGGACCTGATTTCAAATCTGGCCTCAGATACTTAACACTTCCTAGCTGTGTGAACCTGGGCAAATCACTTAACTCCAATTGCCTCAGCAAAATAAATAAACAAACAAATAAATAAACAAACAAACAAACAAACAAACAAATAAATAAATAAGTAAAAGATGGAAGACCTTATCATATGCTTTCTTATTTTCAAGGTATATCCAATTCTTGCCAACTTTAAGAATATCTTTTATTTATTTATTTTAGATACACAGTTTAGTGTAATGTAAATGCTTCAAAAATGAGTTTCAATTCCATTCATGGAGAAGTTATCAACTGATTCAGACCTTAAAAAAGAGGATTCAGTAGGCATAAATGGTGAATAAAAAAAATCATTTAAATAAGAGTATGCTGTGAACAAAAGCAGAGAAACAGACAGAAGTATGATGAGAAAGAAAATGAACAGTGGAACTTAACTGGGCATTGAGTATGGAAAGGGGGAAAGAATTGTTATATGAATGAAAATAAAGATTACAGCAATCTAAGGACTGGTATTTCTTTTCATTAAAATTAGTTTTAAAATTAGTTCATATAAAATTATAGAATTCAGAATACCCTTTATAGAACTGTTTCATATGATTGATTCAGCAGAACCAATGACACCTTCATTTTATGCGGAGTATACATGATTTTTGTCTCTTGTAGGCAAGAAAATCATTTCTATAAATTATATATATAAATATATATATATAGTATATAAATATATATATATATATATAGTACTATATATATATATAATATATAAGTATATATTCATATATACGTTATATATGAATATATCGTTTTGCTTTGGAGAATTAAGAGATTGATAATTATACTAGGATCTATATTATATACCAGCTGCATGTGTATGTGTGCTTATGAGACTTTATTCAGGCTATCTGAAGGAATAAACTTTTATCTCTTTTTATTGATCAGAATTTTACAGACAAGATAGCTAAAGACTTAAAAAGTCAGTGAGTTACTTGTGATGATTCAGAATTGTGAGGGGAAATACTAAAACCAGACCCTTTGATTCCAATTTGAATGCACTAAAGTCTATTATGTTGTTCAATTATTAGAAATCTAATGCTTATGGTGCACAATAACTGGGAAACTGGTGATTTCTTTCAATGAATTGTGGTTGACTATAACCCAAAGTGATTGTTAAACCAAATATAGTCTAAGACCATCTGTGTGAAAGTAATTTTGTTATTGAGGAAAGAAGATTGCACAGTCAGATAAATTAATTTGTACCCTTTATAGTCAACTCTTTCATGACTTTTTCAGAGTTTTTATCTTTAGACCATAGTTACCCTATCTATAATGTAGATATAATATAACTTTCTTTGTTCATTCCTCAATTTCATGTGGTCTAACTTTTATTCATGCTTCTGCCAACCTAAATATTTAAATCCCATAGATAGAATAAGGGGAGTATGCAAAACTAAAGTCTAGATGATCCTTACATGTTTTTGTTGTTGTTGTTGTTGTTAGAAATAACCATCTATTTTCTATTGAAGAAAGGCTAAATGATTTGTTGAAAGTGACATACTTAATGATTATTAAAGGCAGGATTCACATATACATCTTCTGAATCCCAAGTTAAAATTAGTGTTATGTTATTGTAATATATTACATCCCTATTACTAGGTCTTGTATTTAATAGATTAATCTTGTATTTAGTAGAAATTGTCTATAAATTTAACTGAATTAATCTTGTATTTAGTAATTTTTTTTATAAATTTAAATGAGTTTAAAGCATGTGAAGGGGATCAGTCCTAAATAGTAACACTTTTGTTATTGTTTTGAAATACAGGATATATGAAAGGAATTATATTATTTCATTGTGGGAAGTGGTAGTAGTGGAAACATGTCCCTTTATATTTAAACATCGATCCCTTGCTGATGAGCTGGCATTCATTACTTTGTGACCATCTGCTAGGTTGTTATGTTGGGGAAGTGTCAGGCTAGTTTCAAGTGAGTATAAATGCCAACTAAAGATTAATTTAGGAGAAAAGACTGTTGAGGGTAAAAGTTCCATCTCTTATAAGAAGGCTTTCCTACCTAGAAATGCCAGATCAGGGACTTGGGCTTCATTAGATGTTAGTACATCTGTTGCCACTCATAGGCCCACAGCTATGAAGAAAACTTCTTTTGTTGTGAAATATAGATGCATGCCAACATATTTTTGAAAGGCAACCTTTATTTTTATAAATCTAACAAAATTACTATGATGGCAAAAAGAAAGACATACTTGAGGTATATTAAAATTAGTTATATCTTTCAAATGTTTAGAGTACATATAATAAAGAAATAAATATCAGAATTTTTTTGTTTAAATTTTATTTATAAATTTTTGACATTATATATGCATGAGTAATTTTTTATAACATTATCACTTCTATTCATTTTTCCAAATTATCCCCTCCCTCCCTCCACCCCGTCCCCCTGATGACAGGCAATCCCATAAATTTTACATGTGTTACAATATAACCTAGATACAATACATGTGTGTAAATACCATTTTCTTGTTGCACATTAAATATTAGATTCCGAAGGTATAAGTAACCTGCGTAGATAGACAGTAGTTCTAACAGTTTACATTCACTTAACAGTGTTCCTTCTCTGGGTATAGTTGTTTCTGTCCATCATTGATCAACTGGAAGTGAGTTGGATCTTCTCCATGTTGAAGATATCCACCTCCATCAGAATACATCTTCATACAACATTGAAGTGTACAGCGATATTCTAGTTCTATTCATTTCACATAGCATCAGTTGATGTAAGTCTCTCCAAGCTTCTCTGTATTCCTCCTGTTGGTCATTTCTTACAGAGCAATAATATTCCATAACCTTCATATACCATAATTTACCCAACCATTCTCCAATTGATGGACATGCATTCATCTTCCAGTTTCTGGCCACTATGAAAAGAGCTGCCACAAATATTTTGGCACATACAGGTCCCTTTCCCCTCCTCAGTATTTCTTTGGGATATAAGCCCAATAGCAGCAATGCTGAATCAAAGGGTATGCACAGTTTGATAAGTCATCCATTTCATTTAAATTATCAAATTTATTGGCATAAAGTTGGGCAAAGTAATTCCTTATTATTTCTCTAATTTCCTCTTCATTGGTGGAAAGATCCCCTTTTTCATTTGTAAGACCAACAATTTGATTTTCCTCTTTACTTTTTTTGATCAAATTTACCAAAGGTTTATCTATTTTATTGCCTTTTCATAAAACCAACTCTTGGTTTTATTTATTAATTAAATATTTTTTTTTTATTTTCAATATTGTTGAATTCTCCTTTTAATTTTGTATTTCAAGTTTGATTTTTGGTTGGGAGTTTTTAATTTGGTCTTTTTCTAGCTTTTTAAGTTGTAGGCCCAATTCGTTAATCTTCTCTTTCTCTATTTTGTTCAAATAAGCCTCTAAAGATATAAATTTCCCCTTATTACCACTTTAGCTGCATCCCACAGATTCTGGTATGATGTCTCATCATTGTCATTATGTTGGGTGAAATTATTAATTGTTTCTTTAATTTGCTGTTTCACCTAGTCATTCTTTAAGACGAGATTATTCATTTTCCAGTAACTTTTTGGTCTATTTACCCCTAACTTCTTACTGAATGTAGCTTTTATTGCATTGTGATCTGAGAAGAAGGCATTTACTATTTCTCTCTTCCTACATTTAATTTTGAAATCTTTATGTCCTAATATATGGTCAATTTTTGTATAGGATCCATGAACTGCTAAGAAGAAAGTATATTCCTTTCTATAGCCATTCAGTTTTCTCCAAAGGTCTATCATACCTAGTTTTTCTAATGTTCTTTTTCCTTTTTTAATTTTTTTCTTATTTGTTTTGTGGTTTGATTTGTCTAAATCTGAGAGTGCAAGGTTGAGATCTCCCACTATTATAGTTTTACTGTCTATTTCTTCTTGCACCTCTCTTAACCTTTCCTTTAGAAAGTTATATGCTATACCACTTGGTGCATGTATGTTTAGTATTGATATGGCTTCATTGTTTACACTAACTTTTAGCAGGATATAGTTTCCTTCCTTATCTCTTTTAATTAGATCAACTTCTACTTTTGCTTGATCTGAGATAAGGATGGCTACCCCTGTTTTTTTTTGGCTTTACCTGAAGCATGATAGATTCTGCTCCAACCTTTTACCTTTACTCTATATGTATCTTGCTGCTTTAAGTGTGCTTCCTGTAAACAACTCTCCCATCTCCATTTGATGGGAGAGTTCATCCCATTCACATTTACAGTTAAAATTACTAATTCTATATTTCCTGCCATCATATTATCCCCAGATTAGGCTTTTTTCCTGGACCTTCCGAACCTTCCCCAATATTTAATTTATAGACCCCACTTGTGACACACAGCCCTCGCTCTTTTAGTATCCCTCCCCCCTCCTTCCAAGTTCCTTCCGTTATTCCCCTTTTCCTTTTCCCTTTTCCTCTCCCCCCTTTTAATGAGGTGAGAGAGAATTCTCTGAAAAACAAATATGTCAAATATTAACTCTTTGATCCTCTTCTGATGAGAGTAAGATTCACACAATGTTTCTCCCCCTCTCTAAATTCCCTCAGATATGGTATATTTTCTATGCCTCTTCCTGGGATGCAGTTTCCCTCTTTTTATCACTCCTTCCACTTTTTCTGATACTACCCCCTTCCCTTTTTTACTCCCCCCTTTTTTATATCAGTAAAATCAAATTATCCATGCGGACTTTCTATATATGCACAACAGAGATACAGTTCTCAAGGGTTCTGTGTACCTTTTTCTGTTTCTCTTCAATCCTGTGGATGTAGATCAGTTTTTGTTTTTTTTTTTTTGTTTAAGTCTGGTTTCTTTCTTAGAAACAAATGGAATTCCTCTATTTCATTGAATGACCATCTTCTTCCATGGAAAAAGATGCTAAACTTAGCTGGGTAGTTTATTCTTGGTTGCAATCCTTGATCTTTTGCCTTTAGGAATATCAGGTTCCAGGCCCTTTGATCTTTTAATGTAGAGGCAGCCAGATCTTGAATGACCCTTATTGTGGCCCCTTGATATTTGAATTGCTTTTTTCTAGCTGCTTGCAATATTCTTTCCTTTGTGTGGTAATTCTGCAGCTTAGCCACAATATTCCGTGGTGTTCTTTTTTGGGGTTTTTTTCAGAAGGAGTTCGATGAATTCTTTCCACGCCTATTTTCCCTTCTGTTTCTATTATCTCTGGACAGTTCTCTTTGATGATTTCCCGTAAAATAAAATCTAGGCTCTTTTTTTGGTCATAGTTTTCGGGAAGTCCAATGATCCTCAGATTATCTCACCTAGATCTGTTTTCCAGGTCTATAAATTTTCCCAGTAAGTATTTGACATTATTCTCCAGCTTTTCATTTTTATTTTATTTATTTATTTTTTTGTTATGTTTGACTGATTCTTGGATTCTCAATGAATCATTCATTTCTGTTTGTTCCATCCTGATTTTTAATGAGTTATTTTCTTTATTCACATTTTTTATTTCTTTTTGTATATGCCCAATTGAGTTTTTAAATGAATCATTTTGCTCTATTGAATTTTTTTTTCCATTTCCCTAATTTTTTTAATGAATAATTTTCTTTTTCCAATTCAGAAATCCTATTTTCCTGAGATGTTTTTAACCTTTTCTAATTCACAAATTTTGTTTCCCTGAATCTCCTGTGAATTCTTTATTTTTTCCAACTCAAATTTCAGAACATTGTTATTCTCTATCATAGCTTCTCTTTCCTTTCCCCATTTTTCTTCAAATTCTCTTAATTTTTTAATAGTCTCTTCTCGGAGTGAGTTATGTGATGGGAGGTAGGTATTGTTCCCCTTTAGGCTGTTATCTGCTGATTCTCTGCTATTAACTTCCTTGTGGTTGGATACCCGCTCTTTCTCTGTGTAGAAAGAATCAATAGTTCTTTTTGGCTTTTTAGTCATGGTTAAAAAAATCTTTTGGGGTCTGTCCCTGGGGTAAGAAGTTTATTTATTTCTTTCTTTACCAGCTTCCTCACAGACTGGATGGATGCATCGGCTCCTGCACCTGAGCTAAGAGAGAGCTCTGGAAGAGAGTTCCCCACCCCCTCCCTGGAAGTGCCTCAGAGGTGTTTACTAAGCTGGCTGCACTTTGAGGGCACTGTGTGTCCTAGCGACTTCCTTGAGGTTTAAGACAGGACAGTAAAGGCGACACAAAGCCCAGCCAATGGGTCCCATGGGGCGTGGATGTCAGCAGCTGATTTGAAAAGCCCCTGTGCTCATACTGGAAGTGTCTGCACAGAAACCACAGTCCCTATTTCAAAGGTTCTGCTTCTCTGGGACTTCTGTGGCTGAATTCCACAGCCTTCAGGAGAGCCAGGTGCTGTGTGAATTAGATGTTGCCTCGGCCGTGTCCCAGCTTTTCAAGCTCTTAACTACCCCCAGGTGAAACCCCAGGTAGCAGAATCCGGGCACACTGCACCCTAGATCTGTTAGGTCACTTCCCGAATGGGGTGGTTTTAGTATCTGGCTTTATATTTTAAAGTGGCTTGATTTCTCTTCTAATCTGCTGTTTTATAAGCAGAGAAGAGCTAACAGCCTGTGTCAGATTCCTCTATCTCAGTGGCTTCTCTGATCAGAGCTCTTCCCAGCCTGATTGGTGCAGTATGCTAGCACCTCACCCTGTCTGTGCTGGCCTTTTTTTTCCTCCCCTGGGAACCGACCTTTTCTGTTGAAACTCCAGATTCTCTTCAGCTGGTAAGTGGTGCTTCCAGTCCTTGTGGTTTCTATCAGTCCCGCGTAATTTTTGAGGCTGATTTAACTAATTGGTAATGAGGGAAGAAGGGAGCTCACAAAATCACGTGTATCTTCTCTGCCATCTTGGCTCTGCCCCCTTTTGTTTTTTAAGAGAAAAAGAAATTAAGTGAATTATTAATGTTATATTTAAAACCTAAGCAGAAAAATACTTTATATGATTATAGTCAATACACCAAATTAATCTAGATAGAGATAAGGGCTAGTAAGATCCAAAACAGATTACTTCTAGGATCCTAGGGTTGTTGAATTTAAGGGATTGGGGAAGTGATAGAAATTGCTCAAAATCCAAAATCACTGATTTATGTAAACAGGATAGCCAAGTCAAGTGAAAAATTATAGATATTGAATGGAATTTGCAAAGGACTGATAAATGGATTTATCATAATTTTTTAATTTTATTTATTTTTGTTTTGCATGAAAGTTATGTTGGATGAATCAATGAATAAATAAAATAATTCACTGAGTAGAGTAGGATTCAGGAATGGGTCTGAGTCTAAAACAGTGAGAATGCAATGATAAGGGAAATTTAAAAATAAACAAGCAAAAACCTCTGTTTGGAACTATACTTACAACTATCTGGTTGAAAAGAAACAAACAATCTTATAGTTATAGGTAAGTTATTTAAACAACTAAAACAAATGACAATAATTGTCATATCTATAGTGCTAAAATGTTTGCAAATTCTTATCATATGGAACTCATTTAATCTTCCTGGTATCTGCATCAGGATGGGGGAAATTTCTAAGTCTATTTCCTCATCTGTAATATAGAGATAAAAGTAATATTTTCCTTCTCATGGGATAGTTGTTATAAGATTGAATGACATAACAAAAGTGATTTTAAATATTAAAGCACTATATACATATTAAATATTTTTGAAGTTTTGATTGTAATAGGGCATTAACTTTTAAAGGACCTCAGAGACTATATAGTCTCTCTTCTCATTTTACAGATGAAAGTTCAAACCAAAGCCTAATTAGGTAAAATAATTTGCCCAATTTCACACAGGTATTGATTGTCAAAGTAAGATTTTTCAAATATGTACTCTTGACTTTAAATCCAGTTCTCTTGTTTAATACATATAACAATAGGAAAATGAGGAAGGATTTAAATGAGGATCTTCATGATTCCAGGGTCAACATTTTGTTCACAGTGGCTTGCTACCTCATTGACTCATTCTCTTGTCTCATTTAACTTTTTAGAGTTCCTTATTGTATTGGGTGAAGTCAGTTCATTTTACTGGAGTGTGTTTAGCTTAGGTACTCAAACACACTATCTGACTAAGTAATATATAAAAATTCTGATAATTTTTGTGGATTTATTTTGTATCCTTTGCCTATGTTGTAAGTTCTTTCCATAGTTTTTTTCAGTTGATTCTCTAGAGTTCTGTAAGATTACTATCATATCATCTGCAAAGAGTGATAATTTGGTTCTCTCATTACCTGTTCTAAAGCTAATATCTGTAGTGTAATAGTAAATAGTAATGGTAATCATGAGCAACCTTGTTTCACCCATGATCTTACTGGGAATGGTTCTAGTTTGTACTCATTACATATGATGCTTGCTGATGTTTTTAAATAAATGCTACTGATCATTTTGAGGAAAAGTCATTTATTCCTATACTCTCTAGTGTTTTTAATAGGAATGACAACTAATTTTTCTTCACAAAAATATTCCATTTTTATTTAGTGTTTTAAAACAGCAGATAAAACATCCCACTGTTTTATATTTAATATAGTCTATGTGTCTAGTAAAAATTTGTTTGTTAGATGGAAGAAGGGTCATGAAGACATATTAGTAAATGGGGGTATACACAAATTCAAATCTTGGGGACTACATGCAAATTTTATTTCAATATTTCAATCATTTCAATACATGATCTTATCACCATGGAAATTCCCTTCATTAATTCAGAGTTCAGTTGAGGAACAACTTGCCTTTCTTGTAGGTTTTTTTTTTTATCATACTTTTTATATTATTATATTTTTTACATTTACATATTTTACATCATCTTATTAATCATTTTGAAGATCATGCTCTAGTTTTTCATGGAGGGCTCAGGCTTATCCATATGTTATCATTCAATCCATTAAATAGCTAACCTATCTAGTTTTCTGATCATAGATTTACTAAATTGTTCTATCTATCAATCTGTGGTCCCTTACTTTTGTTTGGGAAACAGCTTATCTTTATCTTTCATGCAGACCACTGAAGACATTATTTATTTATATTCTTTGGGGTTCTTTGTTAATTATATATTAGTGCCTGATCACACCCAGTCTTCATCTTTCAGTGCTCTTTTATTTGATAGTAATCATTAATTCTTCAGCAGCAGTGGTGTCTTATGTCTTCTACCACACTGTAAAAAATTCTTTTGAAAAAAGGATCCCTTTTGGCAAGCTTAGGCATTAATAAAAATGTTTTCAAATTACCTCAAAGCAATCCATCCTACTTTGTTCTTGTTTTTTTTCAACTATGGATCCAGTTTATTGACTAATTCTACAATTTGTCCTAGATGCATGCTGTTGGACAAGCTCTACTGTGTGTTCATCAAAAGCATGTTGAAACTAGAGCAATACATTCTTCATGTATTTTGGCTTTCCTGGGTGAATAGAGTGGTCAAACTCCTTTGAGTGATTCCATATTTCATCCAAGGAAGTTTGCAGTGTTTTAAGGCTTGATTCATTCAACAAAGGATTAACTAAAATAGAATTTGAAGAATCATATATTCCAAAAAGAATTTTTTTTCCAATCTGGGATCTTCTCTGGAATTTTTTCCATCATAGTGGCAGATCATTCTGATGAGCATACATGTTTCTCCTTGGTTTATGCCTTACTTGATATATATCATCAAAAGATTATTGAACAAGACTATTTCTGTTGTTTTGTCATTCAAATAATGGTGAATGATTTTTGCTCATAAATTATAATATTATTAAAGGTTAAAACTATACAAACACAACTCTTTCTTATATATATTCTTCTATCAGTTATAAAATAGTAAAGAAAAAAAAAAACCTAAGTCCATTGTTGAATTACATTTTAAAAGTTTGTGCCTACTTATAACTCATTAAAATATCAAAGAGGTAAAATTCATCAATCTTATCTATAGATAGAAATTTAATCTTGTAAGTATGTAGTTGTTTATTTTCTTTCAGAGATTTTATGTATTAAGAAAATCAAATGTTTTCAAACAACACTGGTATCTTCTCTTCCTTTAGAAAACTTGTGTATTTGTGATTTTTCTCCTTCATGGTTATATCATCTATGATACAGATTCCCTCTCTATATACTTGATCCTATAAGTCTATTTTTCTACTTGTTTGTGTAGTTTTTTTCTTTTATTGTTTTTATCTCTACTTCTATAAGCAGGTCAGAAATGATGATATAGTGATCTGAGAGTATTAGCTTTACTATTCTTGATGAAAAATAAAATAATGGTTTGTTGAAATGATTATTGCAAATCTTTTCCATTTTTCCTCTCTTTATAGTTTCTCTTCTATTTTCATCTTTTTTGTGTCCTGGGAATGCACTTACTTACTAGTTTAACTGGCCAAGCTTTCTTTATACTGGATTTGCCCTCCACTGCTTCTGTCACCTTTAATGCATAATACCTAATACCGATCTTACCTGGCATTGCTTCAAAAGATTTAATAGGAAAGTTTGTATTCTAACCTAGTGTTGCCTTAGGCAGCCTACCACTTTGTTTCACCAGGGGAAAAATAAATATTTGTGTTAAAAAAAAATGGATTTCTCTACTAGGAATAACACAAGATCAAAGCACATAGGATTCTTTTCTTCTCTTTCATTTCTGGGCCCAACTTACTGTCTCTTTTTAGTTTCTTTCCCAAATGTATGTATTGATTTACTCTATAATTAGCTAGCATTGAAACTGAATGTTATAGTCTGGAAAGTAGATATTTTTCATTTATTTGGGGCTTTTTCTTTTCCTATGTGAATTCTTAGGTGAAACTCTTTTGAGTTAATCATAAGCCTATGGGAGGAGGGGAATAAATTGCTGAAAGAAACCATTTGAAAAAAAATTTCAATTTTCCTTTTCACAGTTATTTTAAAGGTGTCCTTAATGAGTGTATAAATCATTTTATAACTGTTTTTATAAAAAATAAAATACTCATATTGATTGATAAATAATGATGTTTTCTAGATCATACTTTTCTCAAGGTAATGTGATTATTAGATCACAGAATTATAGATGGAGGATTAGAGGTACTTTAATAATACTCTTCTACTTTATAGATGAGGGAAAGAAGTTGTGGAAATAAATTGTCTTATGTTATGTTATATATAGTTAGTGACCAAGATGAGATATGAACATATATCTAAGAGCTTTAATTTGCTTGCCTTTAAAATATATCATGTCAGGGAGTGGATCCAAGATGACAAAAAAAAAAAAAAAAAGGCAAGTCCTAATTTTAGTTCTAAAATTATCCAAACATTTAGAAAATTAGATCTCAAAAAAATTCTTAAGTGGGAAAACCGCCAAAATGATGGTATGAAACAATTTTACATCCCAAGATAACTAAAAAGATCATCAGAAAATATCTGTCATGAGGAGGTAAAAGAAGAATATAGTTCCCATCAGTGCCTAGGTAAGACTCAGCAAGCTAGTAGAAAGCTTTGAGTAAAGTGACTCAGTGGTAGAGGCTTCTGGAAGTCCAAGATCATATATAATTAGAAGCTCAAACAATTGGTCAGAAGGAGATACCTTTTGCTAGAGGACTGTAGCTTTGATCATATGAAAATATGGATTATAGTCCTGTGTCACAGTCCCAGGTTAAGCAGGAAAACTAGCATACCATACCAGGAAGCTTCAGGGGAGTTAGGATCCTGGTCATAGTTCCAAAGTAAAAAAAGAATGCTTGTGAACACTCACAGAGAAGAATACAAAACAGGTAAATAATAAACACATCTGTCCTTAGATCATACCACTATGGAAGAACTGAAAATTTACAGATTCACAAAATTAATTTTAAAATCAGCTGCGAATCCCACACCATAGGAGCAGAATCTAACTTTAATATTAAGTTAAAAGTAAAGTAAGCAAAAGGGAAAAATGAACAAAAAATAAATAAATGAACTGTTATAGAAAGTTGCTGCAGAGATATGTAAGCTCAAAACATAAACTCAGAAGACAATAGCATGAAAACTACTACATCCAAATGCTCAAAGCAAAATAAAATGTTATTTCAGGCCCTAATAGAATTTCTAGAAGAGCTCAAAAATGATTTTAAAAATAAAATAAAATAGGTAAAGGAATAATTGCAAAAAGAAATAAGTGATACATGAAAATCACGAAAAAGTCAAAAGTTTCATGAAGGTGGCACATAAGAAATAAAGAAAATAACACCTTAGAAAACAGAATAGGCCAAATGGTAAGAAAGGCACAGAAATTTACTGAAGAGAAGAAATCCTGACAAAGCATAATTGGACAGATGGAAAAGGAGGTACAAAAGCTCAATGAAGAAAAAAAATACCATGGGTCAATGAAAGCTAATAACTACATGAAACATCAAGAAATGATAAAAGAAAATCAAAAGAATGAAGAATAGGAAAAAATGTTGAATGTTTTATTGGAAAAAATAAGTGATTTGGAAAATAGGTCCAAGAAAGATAGGTTGGGAAATGAGGTGGGGAAGCAAGAACTGACACAGAGGATTTAGATATGAAAAAAGGGCTGATAGTTCTGGAATCCTATTCACACTACAAATGGGTTAAAGGGGAAATAATACATATATATCTACAAGAATATAAAGTTTTTTAAATTAATAAGAAATAAGGGGCATATAGAAGGCTATGTATATTAAGAAGAATGGGATAGAGTATATAGGTAAATGAAAATGGGATTTTAAAGTGGATCAAAGTGAAGACAAGGGAGGGATCCTTGGATGTGGGGTAAATTAAAAAATAGTAAGGCATGGTAGCAGGTAGAAGTAAAGTGGAAGAGTCAGCAGGGATAGAAAATAAAAGATACATAAAAACAATAGTAATGTATCAGGAATAGAATTTGTTTTAGAAAAAAACAGGGATAATAATAATTAATTTCAGTTTAAAGTTAAATGTAAAATAGGGGAAAAAGGGAAATTAAATTATATGTCATATTCATTAATCAGTACTGTTTTAGACTCTTTAAAATAACTAGATAATTATATGATTGGAATGTTGCTGTAGTGTAGGACATGATGAGTTGATAGATTTAAAAAACTATGGAAAAATTTGCAAGATGTTATTGATCTTCAGAGAAACAGTACAAACAAGCATAGTGCAATTTTATAGAGAGAGAGGAATATATATATATATATATATATATATATATATATATATATATATGTATATGTGTATAATTACAGATATGTGTCTACTTGTATATATTTGTATATGTATGTAATACATTACACATGTTTATGTATGTATATATACATCCTTGTATAAGCATGTGCTTGGGTATGTATATATAAATATATTTTTGCTTAATTGTAGCCTTCTTGGAGAAGGTAAAGAAGAAAAGGGGAAAAATAAGAGTGCACAACAGAGAACAAAAAAAATTGTAAGAAAGAAATAATGGACAGTTTTAAATACATTATGCAGCATTTATTATATGTGCATTTTTGAAATGGAAATGTATTGACACATATTTTGAATTTTTCTTATGTTCTGATGTGCACATGGTAGGGTTTATATTTTTTATTATTTTATTATTTTTTTTTAATTTTTCTCCTTTAAATATTTTTTTAAGAAATACATGCTGTAAAACAAATTGGAACAATGCCCAAAGGCTTATAAAACTGTTTGTTCCTTTTAATGCAACAATATGATGATGATAACAAAGAAATAAAAAATAAAAAAGAGAAGTGGGAGGACCTGTTTATATAAAAATATTTCTAATAATTCCTTTAGTGGTGACAAAGAATAGGATATTGTGGAAGCAATAGCTGAATAAGTTGTGTTATATGTAACACTCCTTCTTTTCCTATTTTTCCAAATTGTTTCCATAATATTTGAATTAATTGCCCTTTAAATGTTTGGGAGAAATCATATATAAATCCATCTGACTCTGGAAATTTTTTCTTAGAAAATTGAGTAATAGCTTGTTCAATTTCTTTTTTCTAAAATGGGACTGTTTAAGTGCTTTATTTCCTCTTCTCTTAATATGGGAAATGTATATTTTTGTAATTATTTGTCTATTTCATTTAGATTATCAGATTTATTGCCATACAGTTGGGCAAAATTGCTCCTACTTGTTGCTATAATTTCCTCTTTATTGGTGGAAAGTTCACCTTTTCCATTTTTGGTACTAACAATTTTATTTTCTTTTATTTTTCTAATCAAATTAACTAATGTTTATCCATTTTGTTGTTTTTTGTCATAAAATCAATTCTTAGTGTTAGTTCAATAGTTTTCTTACTTTCAGGTTTAATAATCTCCTCTTTAATTTTCAGAATTGCAAATTTGGTACTTAATTGGGGGGTTTAATTTGATCATTTTTCTAGCTTTTTTATTATTGTAATTATGTAATTATTGATGTAATTATTGATTGTGTCTATGATTTATTGCTGCATCCCCACATATTTTAGAATTAGATTATTTAGTTTCCAATTAACTTTTGATCCATTTTCCCTGGCCTTTTATTACATGTAATTTTTATTTCAGAGTAAAAGATACCTTTACTATTTCTGCTTTTCTGCATCTGATTTTGAGGTTTTAATGCCTTAACACATTGTCAATTTTTCTGTAGATTCCATGCACAACTAGTAAAGAAGTATGTTCCTTTCTGTCTCCATTCACTTTTCCCCCAAAATCAATCATGGTTAACTTCTCTAAAGTTGTATTTACCTTCTTATGTACTTATTTATTTTGTCATTGAATTTATCCAGTTCTCATAGAGCAAAGTTGAGAACCCCCATTAGTATATCTAATTCTTCTTGCATCTCTCTTAAATTGTCCTCTAGGAATTTGGATGCTATACTAATTAGTTCATATAACTTTTGTATTATTATTGCTTCATTATTTATGGTACCGTTAGTAAATTATAATTTTCTTCCTTTCTATTTTAATTAGATACTTTTTGTTTTTGCTTGATCTGGAATCATGATCAATACCCTTGATTTTTTTTTAACTTCTACTGAAGTATAATAGATTCTGTCCTAGCCTTTTACATTTACTCTTTATGTAGAACTTTTTCATATTGTAGGCTCTTTGATCCATTAAAATTAAAGCTGCTAGGCTCTGGATAATCCTGATTGAGGCTACTGCTAATTTGAAATTTTTCTTGCTGCCTGCTTGCAGTATCTTCTTCTCAATCTGATAATTCTGAAATTTGCCTCTGATATTCCTTGGAGTTTTCATTTTGGGGTCTCTTTCGGCAGGTGATTAGTGAATTCTTTCAATGGCTATTCCTCTTATTCTAGAACATGAGAACATTTTCCTTTTATGATTTACTGAAAGATTTTTCTAGGCCCTTTTTATATGGTTTTTAGGTACTTCAATAATCTTAGATTATCTCTCCAAGATCTATTATATCTTCTATTTTTTTTTCATTTTTTGGTTTTGACTGATTCTTAATGTCTCATTGATTCATTCACTTCCATTTGTTCAATTCTATTTTTTTCGTGAATTATTTCCTTTAATCTTGAATTTTTAATCTTTAATATTTCTTTAATTTCCTTTTGCATTTGGCCAATTGAACTTTTAAATGAATTGTTTTGTTCACTTTTTTTTCCCATTTCACAAATTGTGTTTTTCAAATTGTTGTTTTCTTTTCCCTTCCATCAAATCTATGTTGTAAGGAGTTATATGCCTTTCTCATTTCACTAAATCTATTTTTAAATGAATTTTCTTCAGATAAATTTTGTGTTTCCTTTTGCAAATTCTCCTGCAAAATTCTCATTTCCTTTTTCCATTTTTCTTCCATCTTTTAAGATCCTTTTTTAAAATTCTTCCAAGAGACCTTTGAGAGATGGAGACTAGGTCATGTCACTCTCTTAGGGCTTGATCTGAAATTGTTTTGCCTTTAGTGTCCTGAGGTTTGAAGTCATTCTTCCCTGTGTCCATAAAAAGCTATTTGTAATCAGAGTTCTTTTTGTTTTTTTTGCCAATTTTTAAAGGTTGAGGTCTGCTCTTACATTAAAGTGAAGATTGTTGCAAGCTTCTCCTACAAGTATGTATGTTTGTGTGTGAGTGTGTGTGGGAATACACACACACACACATATATGTATATATACACACACACACACACATATATATATATATATATATATATATATATATATATATATATATATATACATCCATATATAAGCATGTGCTTGTGTATGTATATAAACATATCTATGCTTAATTGTAGCCTTCTTGGAGAAGGTGGAGAAGGGAAAAGGGAAAAAAGAAGAATGCCAAACAGAGAAGAAAAGAAATTTTGTAAGAAAGAAAAATGGACAGTTTTTAATATGTTATACAGAATTTATTACATGTGCATTTTTAAAATGGAAATTTCACTCACACTGGCCTGGGGCTAGTGCTGCTGGCTTACTTCCTGTGATGGGCTGATGTGGCTATGTTTGGGGTTGAGCTCCTCACTATTTATCTTTTTTGTAATTGTGTTGAATGTTTCACAGCTAGTCTTCTGAACCATTGGTTTCTGAACCAGGACAAAATAGTATCTTAATAGATTCCCCTGGTTTACAGAAGCCATTCTTCCCTGGGTCCCTGCACTGTGCCTACAGTGGGCTGTCTCTCTTTTCCCCCCATCTTGTATCCCATTGAAATAGATCGTTTTTCAACTTCTTCCAAAAGAAATTTGCCACACTCCAAATATTTGTGGGTTCTGTCACTCCAAAACCAGTTCAGAGGCTTTATATGGTGTTGATCTGAGAAAAGTTAAGAAGAGCTCAGATAATGATTGATCTACTCTCCTCTGCCTTGGCTTTGTTGTATATTTTTATAATATAATAGTATTTTGCTTTAAGAAATGATGGCAGTGGGGGGTGGAGATAAGATGGTGGAGAGGACATATTTCTTTGTGATCATCAGACTAATTAGCAAATCCAGCCTCTGAATTAGTTCTGAACCAGCAGAGCCCACAACTATTAAGAGTGCAACAAATTACTAGTGGAAGACAATTTCAAAGACCACCAGACAAGATCTATTTCAATCAGGCAATAAGGGAGGCAGGCCAAACACAAAGAGGCTGCGCAGACAGCAGCACCAACAGTGCAGACTGGGGGTGGGGCAAGGGGGAGGGGGAGGTTGCTGTGCACACTCTGAACAGTGGAGAATCTATAGGGAGGAATCTACATCAATGTTCGCCATTTTGCACTATTTGCAAGCCAGTAGATAAGCAGAGAAGATAAAACATCCAACACAAATACAAAAGGGAAATAGTGAATCACAAAACACCAGAATCTAATGCCCACCCAACACCAGGAGTGAGTCAGCACTGACCCAGCACAGTTATTGTCCCTTTTAGAGGAAGCTTGGACACCCTCCTCTACCCTAAAAGCAGACCTTAACATTTTTTAAAAAATGAGTAAAGAAGCAAAAAGATATCTGATCATAAATAGTTTTCATGGTGAAAGAGAAGAACAGATTTCAAACCCTGAGGAGAGCAAAAGCAGATCGCCTCCAGATGAAGACCCAAAAGGTGATATAATTCTGGTCCTTATCACACAATGCTCTCTTAGAAGAAATTAAAAAGGAACTTAAAAGAGAGCTAGAAGAAAAAAGGAGAAAGGGAATGAAAAATTTGCAAGAGGATTTGGAAAAGGCATATGATAGAGCTGACAAAATGAAAAAAGAAAATAACTCCCAGAAAACTAGAATTTGTGAAACAGAAAAAGAAAATAACTCCTTAAAAAGCATAATTTGTGAAATGGAAAAAAAATTCCATAGAACAAAACAACTCATTTTAAAATTCAATTGGACAGATACAAAAAGAATTAAAAAACTAAATGAAGAAAATAATGCACTAAAATTCAGAACTGAACAAATGGAAATGAATGGCTCAATAACACAACAAGAATCAGTCAAACAAAACAAAAAAAAATTAGAAAAAAGAAAAAAAAAAACCTAATTAGGAACACAACTGATCTGGAAAATAGATCTAAGAAAGCCAATGTAAAGATTATTGGATTCCCTGAAAACTATGATGTAAATAAGACCCTAGAAACTATTTTTCAGAAAATCATCAAAGAGATGGCCTAGATGCCATAGAATTAAAAGGTTAAATAGGCATGGAAAAAATTCACCAAACACCTCCTGAAAGAGACCACAAAATTAAAACTCCAAGGAAAATCATGACTAAATTTTAGAAATATCACACCATTGGAAAAAAATTTCACAAGCAGCCAGAAAGAAATAATTCAATTACTGAGAAGCCACAATAAGGATTACCCAAGATCTAGCAGCTTCCACATTAAAGTATAGAAGGGCCTTGAATCTTATATTTCAAAAGGCAAAGGAACTTGGAATGCAGCCAAGAATATATTACCCTGCTAAACTGAGCATTTTCTTTCAGGAAAGAAGGACATTCAATGAAACAGATGAATTCCATTTATTTCTGCTAAAAAGACCAGAGCTTAACAACAAGGTTGACCTCCAAATAAAGAACTCAAGAGAAGCATAAAAAGTAAAAATAAAAGAAATCTTGAGAACTGTATTTCTGTTATGGGTATATATAGATAGTTTATGTATAACCTGCTTTTACTGTTATAATATAAAAATTAAACTAGAGGTGGAAACTAGAGGTGGATTGTACCAGAAAAAGGGGAAAGTGGAAGTAATATGAGGGAAATTACATCTCAGGAAGAGGAAAAAAAGAAAAAGAAAAAAAAAACTAGTATAATTGACAAAAAGAAGGGAGGAGGATGAATACTGTATGAATCTTACTCTCATCAGATTTGGCTCCAAAAAAAGAATTTTAGATATATTTGGTTTCATGGAGAAGCTTTTCTAACCTAACAGAAAAGAGGGAGATGAAAGGAAAAAAGGGAAGGGGTAGGATAAATAGAAAACAGTAGGCGAAAGGTATAAGAAAGGGGGAGTGTCTCTAAAGAGGAGGACTGCTTGAAGGAAATACTGCTCATAAGTAAAATACTGGGGAGTAGAGAAAGGGGAAAAGGAAAGAGAAAAGTATAATTTAGGATTAATAAAATGGCAGAATATGCAGAATTAGTAGTTTTATCTGTAAATGTGAATGGGGTGAACTCTCCCATTAACCATGAGCAGATAGCAAATTCGATTAAAAGCCAGAATCCTACAATATGTTGATTACAAGAAACACATTTAAAGCAGAGTGATACATACAGAGTAGAGGTAAAAGGGTGGTGCAGAATGTATTATGCTTCAGGTTAAGTTAAAAAAAAAAAAAAAAAAAAAAAAAAAAAAGCAGCCATCCTGATCTCAGATCAAGCAAAAGCATAATTGATCTAATTAAAGACATAAGGAAGGAAACTATATCTTGCTAAAGGGTACCATACATAATGAAGCAATATCAATACTAAATATATATGCACCAAGTGATAGGACATAAAGATCTCAAAATCAAATGCAAAAAGATAGAAATAGGAAATGAATTTTTAACATCACAATACAATAAATATTAATTTCAATAAAAGGCCAGGGGGAAATAGACCAAAAGGTAATTAGAAACTAAATAATCTCATCCTAAAGAATGAATCAGCAAATCATAAGCACAATCAACAATTTCATCCAAGAGAATGAGAATAATGAGACAAGATACCTCTCAGATCTGTGGAGGAGGAAGGAATTTGTGATCAAAGAAGAACTAGAGGTCATTATTGATCAGAAAATAGATAATTTTGATTATATTAAGTTTAAAAGTTTTTGTACAAACAAAACTAACACAGACAAATTTAAAAGGGAAGCAATACACTGGGAAAACATTTTTACATTCAAAGGTTCTGATAAAGGCCTCATTTCTAAAATATATAGATAATTGACTCAACTTTATAAGAATTCAAATCATTCTCTAATTGATAAATGATCAAATCATATGAACAGACATTTTCAGATGAAGAAACTGATGCTATTTGTAGTCATATGAAAAGGTTTTCCAAATAACTATTATCACTGAAATGCAAATTAAGACAACTCTGAGATACCATTACACACCTCTGAGATTGGGTAAAATGACAGGAAAAGATAATGATGAATCTTGGAGAGGATGTGGGAAAACTGAGACACTGACAACTTATTGATGGGACTATGAATGGATCCAACCATTCTGGAAAGCAATTTGAAACTATGCTCAAAATGTTATCTGACTGTGCATACCCTTTAATCCAGCAGTGTTTCTACTGGACTTATATCCCAATGACATTTTAAAGGAGATAAAGGGATCCACAAGTGCAAAACTGTTTGTGGCAGCCCGTTTTGTAGTGGCAAGAAACTGGAAACTGAATGGATGCCCCTCAACTGGAGAACTGCTGAACAAATTATGGTATATGAATGTTATGGAATATCATTGTTCTATAAGAAATGGCCAGCAAGATGATTTCAGAAACTCCTGGAGAGATTTACATGAACTGATCTGAGTGAAATGAGCAGAAACAGGAGATCATCATACATGGCAACAAGTCTATGTTGATGATCAATTCTGTTGAACATGGCTCTCTCCAACAATGAGATGATTCAAAGCAGTTCCAATTTTTTAGTAATGAAGAGAGCCATCTACATCCAAAGAGATGACCTTGGGAACTGACTGTGGACCACAACATAGTTTTCTCACTCGTTCTATTGTTGTTTGCTTGCATTTATTTTTCCCGTTTTTTTTTCCTTCTTGATTTGATTTTTCTTGTGCAGCAAGATAACTGTATAAATAAATAAATAAAAACAAACAAACAAACAAACAAATAAATAAATAAATAAATGAATGAATGAATAAATAAATAAATAAATAAATAAATAAATAAATAAATGTCTATATTGGATTTAACATACATTTTAACATATTTAACATGTATTAGACTAGAAGAGGGAAGGGGGGAAGGAGAGGATAATTTGGAACAGAAGGCTTTGCAAGGGTCGATGTTTAAAAATTACCCATGCACATTTTTTTTTGATAAATAAAAAGCTTTAATTAAAAAAAAAGAAATGATGACAGCAATGATTTCAGAAACACTTGGAAAGATTTATATGAACTGTCACAAAATAAAGTAAGCAGGATCTAGAAAACATTGTACACAATAACAGAAGTTTTATTTGATGATGAATTGTGAAAGACTTAGCAATTCTCAGCATTATAATGATCTCTAAGACAATTCTGGCATACTCCCGATGAAAAACACTTTGCACATTCAGAAAAAGAGTTGATGGACCTTGCATGTGAGACTAAACATATATATTTTTCACATTACTTTTTAATGATTCTTTTGTTTATTTTTATTTTATAACAGGACTAAAATGGAAATATGTTTTGTCTATTTACACACATATAAATTATATCAAATTGTTTGCTATCCCAGGAAAGGGAAGAGAAAGAAGTTAGAACTCAAATCTTAAAAATGCTTAACATGTTGTTCATCTATATATCTATCTATCCATTTATCTATCTGATTAAGCATGATACTTCAGGCCATTGTTCAATGTGTTCTTCCTTATTCATCATGAAATGATCACTTCTATAAAGATGGAAATATCCTGAACTCTTGCTAGCATAATGTTTTAAGTATGCTTCACATTTGCTTCTAGCTTAAAAATTAGTATTCAATACTGGTATAGTGAAAATGATGTAAGAAACATTTTTGACTATTGAAAATTGTTAAATGCTCTTTTCCCTAAAAAATTACTTTGAAAATCAATTCTAAAATAGTAAATATGAAACTCACTTTAAACTTGTCAGAATATTCAAAATTCTCAAGGCTATAGGTAAAATACCTTCTTCTAAGTTCCAATATCTTTATACTCATCGGAGCATGGCATTTAAACATTAACATTTTTCTTAAAATTTAGAATTAAACATTAAGCTACATGACTATGAATCAAATTTACAATGAAAATTATTTCTTTGAGAAGTGACTTTTTTTCTAAATCTAGGGAATACATGACTCATTTTAAGTTTTATGAACTTGACCAAGACATTTCTAAAATTACATATCAGCCTTCAGTGAGCATGTTAGGTATTCATTATAGATCAGCTTGACTATAACACAAGGCCTTTACAATAGAGCTTCATCAGCAGACTTGATTCACAGTTTTGTTTTGTTTTTCTTTCTGTTGTTTATGGTGGTACTTTATTGTTCTATTGATGAATACATAGATCATGGTATATTTTATTACAATTTTATAATATATTGTAAGCTAAAATATGTGTCCATATATAATGTAACATGATATATTATGCATATATTATATTTAGCATAATATAAATATTTACCTATGTATGCATTAGACTTTGAAAATTGTGTGTACAATTTTAAATCATAAAGCTTAAAATTGCTCTAAAATTGTTGGAATACAGATATTATGTGTATAGATATGTCTGTCTGTCTTATTTTTTCTTAGTATTTCTTTAATTCTCTTACTTTATGCACATCTTTGAGGGCTACTCCTCAAGATGTCACAAGGAATAATTAAAATGGTAAGAAAATAAATTATAGATAAGAAATGTCTCTTTATGTATGCACATTTTTACGTGTCTATAACTTGTATTTTAGTGTAAACCTTTTTTTTTTTTATTTAGATTGTTTATTGTTCTGGTTGTTACTGACTTGTTTGGCTTATCAGAGGATTATTCAAAGAAAGTAAGGGGAATAATTTCATTTTGGTATATATTATATATGTGTGTATATATATATATATGTATATGTATATGTATATATATATATATATACATATACATGTATATGTATATATATATATATATACTTAAATACTTATACACATATGGAAACATACATGTATATATGTTTATTTTTCACCCAGACCTTGGTTTAAGGCACAATTATGTCAATATTGTGATTATAATGAAGGTTATCATGAAACAGAAGAGAAACATAAGACATTAAAGTTAGACTTTTTATCATAATAGATTTCAAATACTAACTGCAATTTCTAAACAAAACAAAATAAAACAAACAACAAACAAACCTAAACCCAATAAATTCTCTGAGTCTCATTTTCCTAAAAATAGAAATTATAAAATCTGGTACCCATCTGATGAGGTCTTGAAGAAAACTCTATATAATGTATGTTATAAAAAGGAGTTTAATTATTAATAAATGGTTGCTAAATGTCTTTTCAAACATAGAATAAGAAACAGAAAATAAGGTCACTGCTGGATCAAAGAGTTTGCACAGTTTGATAGCCCTTTGGGCACAGTTTGAAATTGCTCTCCAGAATGGTTGGATTAATTTACAATTCCACCAACAATGTATTAATTTCTCAGTTTTCCCACATCACCTCCAACATTCATTATCTGTTCCTGTCATCTTAGCTAATGTGAGAGGTAGGAAATGGTATCTATCACACAGAATGGATTTAATTTTCATTTCTTTAATCAATAGTGATTTAGAGAATTTTTCATATGACTAGAAATGACTTTAATTTTTTGAAAATTGTCTCTTCACATTCTTTGTCCATTTAGTGTTACATTTATAAGGAAATAGTATGAATTAGCAAAAACAACAACAACAACAACAAAAATGCTTTATTTGAGAAGCAGCAGGTTCAAATTGTGACAAGACTATTTGTGTGACAATTATCAAGTCACTGGTCATTTTGGGCATTAGTTTTCTGAACTACAAAATGAAGATGTATGGAATGGATTCCTTTTAGTTCTAAGCTTTGGAAACTGAATTCTTTCCAACTCATTAAGCACAGTAACAGCAATATTTTATTTTTCTCAATAAAAAGACTTTAGTTCCTCTCTAGAGCTCATTTGGACTATGGCAAAGTGAAATTGACTCCCTGACTTTCTCTATTGCAATACAGCTGCCATATAAAGCATTCAAAGTGATTCAATTCTTCTAAAGTACAGGTCTGAACAAGTCACTTTACTGTGAACTGCAATAAATCTTTATTGCCTCAAAGTTCAAATGTAAACACTTTTGGCTTTTAAGATCTTTGACATCTTGTTTCCAATCTACCTTTCCACACTTGTTACAAATTACTCCCTTTCCAACAATTTAGAATTCATCCAAACTGAAAAACTCTATAATTTTGGACAGTACACTTAAACTCTCAATATCTTAGTTTATCATAATGAGAAATGAGAATAACAAAATGTGTACAATTGGAATTATGAATAAAATGATTTACATACCTTAAATTTCAAATATGGATTATTACTTGAAAATTTGAAAGAAATGATCAATCTAACCCTTATTTTCATAGTACTTCATAGACACTACCTCTATTATATTAAAAGCTGGTTGTGTACAAACAAAATAAAATCACTTGTTAGCAAACACCTTCCTAAATGGATTCTTTTTTACTTCAATTTTTTTTAAAAATCTGAATAGGCTAGAAAAAAGGTTTGAACAGAAACAGAAAACTATAGCAAATATGTGAACATACACAGACGTACATAAAATAGCAATTTTTACATCTCCCCAAATAGTGAATTGAACTAGCCATCAAAATCATTGGGGAAAAAAAAAAGATTATGTTGATGACAAGAATAGTGAATGTTGACCTTCATTTTTCATCACTTTGAAATTTTTGTGGTGTTTTTTTTTGGGGGGGACTATAAAGTTATCTTACAATATGACACACTTGAAATTAGGTACATTTGGTTATTTTACTTATTGTCACATCCCATCTTCCCTTTCACTGAATTCCTCCTTGGATGCCTTCATCATGTTATAATAACATTTCTCTTGGTTCATGGCATATGTCAATAGGAATAAAATTTTACCACATCATGTCAATCTGGAAAAGATTTCAAGTATAAATATTAAAATGAGTGTATGTCTGTTGTCTGAAGGACCAGTCCCACTAAGGTGAAGAGTTTCATTACTAGGTGATTGGCCTCCAGGTGACAAAATTATTTTGACCTTTTTAATTCATGAAATACTCCAATAAGGCAAAGAGGTGTTATGATCTTAATCAGTGGAAGGAGTACTTATACTGATGAAATATCAGATCATTGATATCTTAAATTGTGGATACATGCTTGTGTATGTGTGTGTGTGTTTTATCATTCAATTTTCAGTTTTTTGTTTCAAGAATTTTTATAGAAATTAAATGCAACTATCAGGGTATTTTATCGTTTATTACTTATGTTTATTACTCATGATTTTTGAAGATTAGATTTTTTCCATTTCTACTCCCAATAAAAAGGAAAAGCATCTAATAATAAGATATCATAAAGAATTGTACTAGTTGCCATCATACATAAGGAGTTCATCTCCCTGGATGTTTCCAAGCAAAGATTGTTGATACTATAAAGGAGAGGTTTTTGTTCAAGTATGGGATTGACCAAATTATCTCTGAAGTCTCATAATTTCAGGATGTGTGATTTATTGTAGTTCAAAATACATGCAAACAGAAAATGTTTCTGTTTATATAATCTTTTAATTCTACTATAAACCTCCTAATTTTTCTATTTCTATAACCTTTTTGAACATTCACCATTGTTAAAATTTGTGTTCCAGATTTTACTCCCTCACATTCTATGTCAGAAATGAGAAAAATATTCAACCCAACCACATCTTTAAGATTACTAAATTATCTTATATAGGATTTTCAATGCAAAGATGGCCCCAAATTAGTCTCACAAAGAAAAGGTGCCATTCCTCATAAACCACATGATTTCTGGAAAAAGAAACCTGGCCCTGGGACACAGCAGACCTTCACTCATTCTTTAGAACACCTTCTACATCTTGTGAGACAGCTTACACAGTTCACTTCATTCAATATCCTTTGACCATTTATCCATTGGAGAATGGTTTGAATTCTTATAAATTGAATCAATTCTCTATGTATATTAGAAATGGGGGGGTAGAGCAGAGACAAGATGGCAGAGAAGATAGACAGAACTTTCTAAGCTATCTAATTCCCATTCTACCAACTATTTAATTCAGCCTCAAAAACAGCGCTTGAATGGTAAAACACATGAAGATTGGAAATACAAAAACTTACCAGTGGAAGAGAATCTGGAATATCAAACAAAAGTTTGACCTGAGGTGGTGGCAGTAGACCAGCACAGGGCAGGGATGGGGCGGCCTCTGTGGTTGGAAGGTTTACATAGAGCTCTCTACCATAGCTTGACTGCTTTGCTTTGGTGGTGGAGTAGTGGACCAGCAGAGAAGTGGGGGACTGGGGTAGAAGGTACTCTAAGGGACACCACAGCCCAAGAGGATCTGGCTGCACCCACCCAGGACTGGAAGTGACTCAGCCCAGACCATAACACAGCTCTTCATGGCATTCTGCAGCGAGGGACTGGTGGTGGGGGGCAGTCACACACAGCAGGGGCACAGCCCAGGGCAGCTTCTCATCTATACAGTGAGGGGCTCGGCTTGGGATAGTGGAATTTCCCCATCTTGACTGCACTTTCCAGGCAGAGAGACTTCTGGTGGGGTGAGGGATAGGGCAACTGCTAATACTCAAGGCAGGCATTTCGGGGGGTGGGCAGTGATACCTTTTCTCTTTAACCTCTAGCCCCAAGGAGGTCACCAATCCTCACAGTGGAGCTCCTCGCACTTACACAGCCTGGCCAGTGATACCCAGGCATACTCACTTCCACTTGGAGCTCTTCCCAGAGCTCTCCTGCAGCTCAGCCATTCCTTGCAGCCCATTGAGAGGGCAGATACTGCTCATAAACACATCCTTGCTCTGCAGAGGAAGTTGATAACTTCCTTTCACTGAAGGCAGACACTGAAGGCTTTTAAAAAAATATGAGTAAAAAAAATGAAGAAAACGATTGACAGTTTCTATGAAGAAAAAAAGTGGGTTTCCAACCTTGAGGAGACTAATAGCAGACAGCCTCCAGACAATACCCCACATAGCTCTCCTAGAAGAAAGTATCAAAATTCTGAAGAGAGAATTAGAAGAAAAATGGGGAAAGGAAAGAGAAGCTATGCTAGAGAATAACAATGTCTTGAAATGTGAATTAGAAAAGGTAAACAACTTCCTGAAATGTGAACTGGAAAAAGTAAAGAATTCACAGGAAGTGCAGGAAAGCAGAATTAGGGAATAGGAAAAGGTAAGAAACCATAGGAAAGTAGGATCTGTGAATTGGAAAAGAGAAAGAATTCCCAATAAAAGAGGATTTGTGAATTGGAAAAATAAAATAACTTACTAAAAAACAAATTTAGTGAAATGGAAAAAAAAATCCATAGAGCAAAACAACTCATTAAAACTCAGTTGAACACATAGAAAAAGAAGTTTAAAAAAAAAAAAAAACTAATGGAGAAAATAACTCATTGAAAATCAGAACTGAACAAATAGAAATGAATGATTAACTGAAACAACAAAAATCAGTCAAGCAAAACAAAAAAAATAAAAATCTGGAAAAAAATGTCAGCTATCTACTTGCCAAAAAGACAGACCTGGAAAAATAGATCTAGGAGAGACAATCTGAGGATTATTGGACTTCCCAAAAATTATGATGAAAAAAGAGACTAGATACTATTTTACAGGAAATCGTCAAAGAGAACTGCGCAGAAGTAATAGAACCAGAAGGTAAAATATGCATTGAAAGAATTCATCGAACACCTTCTGGAAAAGACCCTAAAAAAAAAATCTCCAAGGAACAATGTGGACAAATTTCAGAACTATCAGACTAAAGGAAAAAATATTACAAGGAGCTAGGAAAAAAACAATTCAAATACCAAGATGTCACAATAAGGGCCACTCAAGATCTGGCTGCCTCTACATTAAAGGACCAAAGGGCCTGGAATCTGATATTCCAAAAGGCAAAGGAACTTGGAATGCATCCAAGAATTAACTATCCAGCTAAGGTGAGCATTTTCTTCCATGAAAAAAGATGGACATTTAATGAAACAGATGAATTCCATATGTCTCTAAGGGAAAAAAAAAACAAAAAAAAAAAAAAAAACAGATCTAAATAAAAAATTTGATCTCCAATCGTAGGACTCAAGAGAAACAGAAAAAGGTAAAAGGAACTCTTGAGAACTGTATTTCTTTTGTGGAAATACATTAAGACTACATGCATAATTTGATTTTAAAGATATGACAAAAAAAGGGAAGTATAAATGGAAAGGGGATAGTGTCAGAAAAAAGGGGAAAGGGGAGATAAAAGAGGGAAACTACATCCCACAAAGAGGCAAAGAAAACCTATAATATCTGAGGGAAGTTAGAGAGGAGGAGGAACATTGTGTGAACCTTACTCCCATCAGAATTGACTCAAAGAGAAAATAATTGACATATTTGTTTTACAGAAAATTATTTCTCACCTCATTAAAAAGGGGGAGAGGAAAAGGGAAAATGAAAAGAGCAATGAGGAAAGGGAATAAGAAAGGGACAGTGATTTAAAGAGAGGAAGGAGGGATATTTAAGAGGGAGGGCTATGTGTCGCAAGTGGGGATCATGAGTTAATACTGGAGAAAGGGTACGGGGGGTAAGGAAAAAAAAGCATAATCAGGGGATAATATGATGGAGGAAATACAGAATTAGATATTTTAACTGTAAATGTGAATGGGATGAACTCTCCCATTAAGTGGAGGTGGATAGCAGACTGGATCAAAAGTCAGAACCCTACATTATGTTGTTTAAAAGAAACACATTTAAAACAGGGAGATACATACAGAGAAAAAGTCAAAGGTTGGAATATAATCTATTATGCTTCAAGTGAAGTTAAAAAAGCAGGGGTAGCCATCCTTATCTCAGATCAAGCAAAAGCAAAAATTGATCTAATCAAAAGAGATAAGGAAGGATACCGTATCTTGCTAAAGCACTTTCAATACTAAATATATATACACCAAGTGGTATGGCATCTAACTCCCTAAAGGAGAAGTTAAGAGAGTTGCAAGAAGAAATAGACAACAAAACTATTATAGTGGAAGATCTCAACCTTGCACTCTCAGAATTAGATAAATCAAACCACAAAACAAATAAGAAAGAAATTAGAGAGGTAAATAGAATATTAGGAAAATTAGGTATGATCTTTGGATAAAACTGAATGGTGACAGAAAGGAGTATCCTTTCTTCGCAGCAATTCATGGAACCTATACAAAATTTGACCATGTATTAGGACATAAAGATCTCAACATTAAATGCAGGAAGGCAGAAATAGTAAAGGCTTTCTTTTCAGATCACGATGCAATAAAATTATATTCAATAAAAAGTTAGGGGTAAATAGACCAAAAAGTAATTGGAAACTAAATAATCTCATCTTAAAGAATGATTGGGTGAAACAGCAAATTATAGGCACAATTAATAATTTCACTCAAGATAATGACAATGATGAGACATCATACCAAAATTTGTGGGATGCAGCTAAAATGGTAATAAGGGGAAATTTTTTATCTTTGGAGGCTTACTTGAAGAAAATAGAGAAAGAGAAGATCACTGAATTTGGCTTGCAATGTAAAAAGCTAGAGAAAGACCATATTAAAAACTACCAATCAAATAATAAACTTGAAATTCTAAAATTAAAAGGAGAAATTAATAATATTGAAAGTAAAAATATTATTGAACTAATAAAGAAAACTAAGAGTTGGTTTTATGAAAAAAAACAATAAAATAAATAAATCTTAGGTAAATCTGATTAGAAAAAGGAGAGAGGAAAATCAAATTGTTTGTCTTAAAAATGAAAAGGGGGAACTGTCCACCAATGAGGAGGAAATTAGAGCAATAATAAGGGGTTACTTTGCCCAACTTTATGCCAATAAATTTGATAACCTAAGTGAAATGGAGCACTACCTCCAAAAATATAGGCTTTCCAGATTAACAGAGGAGGTAGTAAATTACTTAAATATTCCCTTCAGAAAAAGAAATAGAGCAAGCTATTCATCAGAAAAAATATCCAGGACCATATGGATTCACAGATGAATTCTACCAAACATTCAAAGAACAATTAGCTCCAATGTTATATAAACTATTTGAAAAAAATAGGGAATGAAGGAGTCCTACCAAATTTCTTTTATGACACAGACATGGTACTGATACCCAAACCAGGTAGGTTGAATACAGAGAAAGAAAACTATAGACCAATCTCCATAATGGATATTGATGCTAAAATCTTAAATAAGATATTAGCAAAAAGGCTCCATAAAATCATCCCCAGGATAATACATCATGATCAACTAGGATTTATACCAGGAATGCAGGGCTGGTTCAATATTAGGAAAACTATAAGTATGATTGGCCATCTTAATAATCAAATTAACAAAAAAACATATGATCATCTGAATAGATGCACAAAAAACATTTGATAAAACTCAACATCCATTTCTATTAAAAATGCTTGAGAGTATAGGAATAAATGGACTTTTCCTTAAAATATTCATTAGCATCTATTTAAAACCATCAGTAAGTATCATATGTAATGGGGAAAGATTGCAAACATTCCCATTAAGATCAAGGGTGAAACAAGGTTGTCCACTATTATCATTACTATTCAATATTGCACTAGAAATGCTAGCATTGGCAATAAGAGTGGAGAAAGAGATTAAAGGAATTAAGAGTAGGTAATGAGAAAACCAAATTATCACTCTTTGCTGATGATATGATGGTATACATAGAGAACCCCAAAGATTCAACTAAAAAGCTATTAGAAATAATCCACAACTTTAGGAAAGTTACAGGATACAAAATAAGCCCACATAAATTATCTGCATTCTTTTATCAAACTCCAACAGAGTTACAGAGAGAAATTTCATTTAAAGTAACTAGCAATAGCACAAAATATATAGGAAACTATCTGCCAAGGGAAAATCAGAAACTATATGAGCAAAACTACAAAACACTTTCCACACAAATTAAGTCTGATTTAACCAATTGGAAAAATATTAAATGCTCTTGGATAGGGTGAGCAAATATAATAAAGATGACAATACTACTTAAATTAATCTATTCATTTAGTGATATAACAAAAAACTATTTTAATGACCTAGAAAAAATAAAAACAAAGTTCTTATGGAAAAAACAAAAGGTCAAGAATTTCAAGGGAATTAATATTAAAAAAAAAATCAAATGAAAGTGGCTTAGCTGTACCAGATCTAAAATTATATTATAAAACAGTAATTTCCATTTGGTATTGGCTAAGAAATAGACTAGTTGATCAATGGAATAAGTTAGGTCCGAAGGACAAAATAATCAATCACTCTAATAACTTATTGTTTGAAAAACCCAAGGACCCCAGACTTTGGGATAAGAATTCAATGTTTGACACAAATTGCTGGGAACATTGGAAATTAATATGGCAGAAATTAAGCATTGAACCAAACTTAACACTGTACACCAAGGTCAGGTCAAAATGGGCTCATGACCTAGGAGTAAAGAATGAGATTATAAATAAATTAGAGGAACATAGGATAGCTTACCTCTCAGACCTGTGAAAGAGAAATTAATTCATGCCCAAAGAAGAACTAGAGATCATTATTTGTTAGGATTACAAGGTGATAACTCAGGTTGTCTAAACAATTATCTAGCTCAGAAACTGCTTTTAAAGGTGTGAACTAAAGGTGTGAACTCTGAGCTAGAGAATTTTTTAGAAAACCTGAGTTATCACCTTGTAATCCTAACAATTATTGATCACAAAATAGAAAACTTTGATTATATCAAATTGAAAAGTTTTTGTACAAACAAAACTAATGCAGATAAGATTAGAGGGGAAACAATAAACTGGGAAAATATTTTTTACAGTCAAAGGTTCAGATAAAGGCCTCATTTCCAAAATATATAGAGAATTGACTCTAATTTATAAGAAATCAAGCCAATCTCCAACTGATAAGTGGTCAAAGGATATGAACAGACAATTTTGGGATGAAGAAATTGAAACTATTTCTAGTCATATGAAAAAGATGCTCCAATTCTTTAGAAATGCAAATTAAGACAACTTTGGGATACTACTACACACCGGTGAGATTGGCTAAAATGATAAGGAAAGGTGATGCAGAATGTTGGAGGGGATGTGGGAAAACAGGGACACTGATGCATTGTTGGTGGAGTTGTGAATACATTCAGCCATTATGGAGAGCAATTTGGAACTATGCTCAAAAAGTTATCAAACTGTGCATACCCTTTGACCCATCTGTGTTGCTACTGGGATTGTATCCCAAAGAGATCTTAAAAGGCTCTGTATGTGCAAGAATGTTTGTGGCAGCCCTTTTTGTAGGGGCGGGAAACTGGAAACTGAATGGATACCCATCAATTGGAAAATGGCTGAATAAATTGTCGTATATGAATATTATGAAATATTATTGTTCTGTAAGAAATGACCAGCAGGATGATTTCAGAAAGGCCTGGAGAGACTTACATGAACTGATTCTGAGTGAAATGAGCAAGACCAGAAAATCATTATATACTTCAACAACAATACAATACAACAACAGCAATAACAATAAATGATGATCAATTCTGATGGACGTGGTCTTCTTCAACAATGAGATGAACCAAAATTAACAGAATGGGATTTAATTGTTCCATTAGGTTTCTATTATTCCTACTCTTTCTATTTAATATATGTTAGACACAAAAAGATTCTGTGAATAGATGTAGATCTATTATACAAGGTTTACATGCAATAATAAAAAAATAAAATGACATTTTATGCAATGCAAATATATTAAACATAACATGTAAGACAAAATAGTATGATGAATAGAATCAGTATGGCAGTCAGGAAAGCATGGGTTTAAGATCTGCCTCAAACATTAACAAGTTGTATGACCATGGGCAATTATATTGCCCAGTGAATATTGTAGTACTAATAGATTCAGAAAGAACTGACTTAATTTAACCTTAGACAATTACTAGCTGTATAGAATTGGGAAATCACTTAAATTTTGCTTATCTCATTTTCCTTAATTATGAAAATTAGAATCTACCTCACAGGATTGTGAGGATCAAATAAGATAATAATTGTGAAGTGTTTAGTATTGTATTACTGGCATATTGTAAGTACTATACAAAGTTAGTGATTGTTGCTGTTGCTGTTGTTGCTCCCAGTGCTATAGACAACTTCATAACTCTCAATTTCTGACTCTATAAATATAATGTTGTGGAAAGATTTTCCCCCATGTTGTGAATTTCCTACCCTGATAAGATCATATCTGTACAAATATAAAGATAGTTTTATACAATTTATGACTCATAAACAAAAGTAGACTAAATAAATGTCAGTATATAGTTTGTATACATGGGTAATTAGAAATTCATGAAATGCACTTTTTCTTGGAGTTGTATGACTGAGAAAAAACCAAAATGAAAAAATGGAGAGTGTTGAATGCAGAAAGAAAGTTTATACAAATACATGAAAGAGAAACATTTTAGCCTATTAACCAGTGTTTTATTATTTATTATTATTCAAATTAACTAATTTTAAATAGATTTAATTGAAATAATATTAATATTAGGGAAACTTTAGATATATCCCAAGAGAGTTATCAGATTACGAAATAGATCTTGAAAAGGAATTTAAAGAATAAATAATTATTATGGTGAGAGTATATATATATATATATATATATGCACAAACTTATGCATGAATACACGTGTCACAAACATATGCTATATGCATATATGTAAAATATTTGTGCTTGTTTAATTACACGTTTAAACATTTGTATAGATAGATTTATATATAAATATAATTATAATATAATTAATATAATAATTAATATAATATTAATAATATAATTATAATATAAATATAATTATTTATATACAATATAATTATATATTATATATATGTAAATATATAATATATATAAATCTTCTGTGATAAATATGTATATACAATATACATATATACATACATATATATTCATCTATGTATAGGCATTCATGCATATCACAGAAGATTTGTTTTACACCAGAAGGTAAGCATAGAAAGACAGTGAGTTAATAATGAAAAGAGATTATATGGAGAGACTGGAGCAAATAGGATAGTGTCAATATACATAAGTAGTCTTTGAAATAAAGGATGATATATTTAAATGTAATTTAGCAACAGTGAAATGCTACTGAAGTCATTTGAGTAGAGTGAGATCACAGAGAGAATGAAAACAGATGATCCTGGTGATATATTTTTGAAGAATTTGCAAGTGAGACAAGACAATAGGAAAATGTGCAAATATTGGAAGCATGAAAATAAAGATATAATAAAAATGATTTAAAAGTAATCTAAAAGGTAGAAGATGGTGAACTTGGAAACTCATTTTATGTGAA
Source organism: Sminthopsis crassicaudata (assembly GCF_048593235.1). Taxonomy (NCBI): domain Eukaryota; kingdom Metazoa; phylum Chordata; class Mammalia; order Dasyuromorphia; family Dasyuridae; genus Sminthopsis; species Sminthopsis crassicaudata. The sequence goes on along the minus strand of NC_133620.1, from coordinate 203,921,510 downwards.
TTAAAGAGAAAAAAAAATGACAACAGGAATTTAAGCACTGAATGATATCTAAATGAAATGATAGAAAATACCAGGATCTTGGATTTTGAACTGATCACATATTGAAGTATCTGAGTTGAATCTTCTGTGAGATTTAAGAATGTGTTAAGTGATTATGTGGTTTAGAACAAGGTTTGTAAACTTTATCTGTTTCATAGGCCCATTGGATAATCTATTGGTATATGGAGTACCACTCAAAATAATGGGTTTTTTAAATTATTTTTATTTTATTATGTTATTTTCAAAACATATGCATGGACAATTCTTCAACATTATACCTTGCAAAACCACTCCCTCCCCTAGATAGAAAATAGTCCAATATTTGACAAACATGGTAGAAATATATGTTAATATATGCATACATATTTATAAAATTATCATGCTTTACAAGAAAAAGAAAAGCAAAATGAAATGAAAACCAAACAACAATAAAAAACTAGTTTGAATCATCTTATTATTGAAGAGAACCATGTCTATCATCATATAGATTTTATGTTCCCTTGAAAATGATCCCCTGATTATGCTCATTTCATTTAGCATCAGTTCATATAAGTCTCTCCATGGCTCTCTAAAATCATGCTCCTGATTATTTCTTGCAGAACAATAATATTCCATAACATTTTTATGACATAATTTATTCAGCCATCCTCCAAATGATGGGCATCCATTCAATTTCCAGTTTTTTGACACCACAAAAAGGGATGCACAAATATTGTGCACATATGGTCCTTTTCCCTTCTTTAAGAGCTCTTTGGTATATAAGCCCAGTAAGAACGCTACTGGATCAAAAGATATGCACAGTTCGATAACTTTATTTATTTGTTCAGCCATTCATTCATTTCTATCTATCTATCTATCTATCTATCTATCTATCTATCTATCTATCTATCTACTTGTTTGTTTGTTTGTTTCCTTATTTTATTTATTTATTTTTTTTGCTAAGGCAGTTAGGGTTAATTGACATGTGCAGGGTCACACAGCTAGGAAGTGTTAAGTGTCTGAGGCCATATTTGAACTCAGGTCCTTCTGACTTTAGGGCTGGTGCTCTATCCACTGTGCCACCTAACTACCTCAGTTTAATAAATTTTTGTGCATAATTCCAAGAATGGTTGGATACATTCACTGTTCCATCAACAATGTATTTGTTTTACAGATAAATTTCTGTTACCTCATTAAAAAGTGGGAGAGGAAAAGGGAAAAGGAAAATAGTAATAAGGGAAAGGTAAAAGAAAAAGGAAGAGATTCAAAGGGAATGTGAGGGATTTTAAAGAGAGAGAGCTGTATGAGGCAAGTGGTGCCCATAAGTTTAATACTGGGAAAGGGAATAAGGGGGGAGGAAAGAAAAAAGAAAAACATAATCTGGGGATAATAAGATAGCAGGAAATAAAAAATTAGTAATTTTAACCATAAATGTGAATGGGATGAATTCTCCCATAAAGCAGAGGCCGATAGCAGATTGGATCAAAAGTCACAAACCTACAATATGTTGTATACATGAAACACATGTACAGCAAGGAGATTCATACAGAATAAAGGTAAAAGGCTGGAGCAGAATCTATTATGCTTCAGGTAAAACCAAAAAAGCAGGAGTTTCATCCTTATCTCAGATCAAGTAAAAGCAAAAAGAAAAAATATTATATATTTTATGGGTAATTTTTCAGCATTGGCAACTGCAAAACATTTTGCTCCAACTTTTCCCCTCCTTCCTCCCACCCCTTCCCCCAGATGGCAGATTGACTAATACATGTTAAATATCTCAAAGTATGAGTTAAATACAATATATGTATACATGTCCAAACAGTTATTTTGCTGTAGAAAAAGAAAAAGAATCAGACTTTGAAATAGTGTACAATTAGTCTGTGAAGGAAATAAAAAACCGCAGGTGGACAAAAACAGGGATTGGGAATTCTATGTAGTGGTTTGTAGTCATTTCTCAGAATTCTTTTGCTAGGTGTAGCTGATTCAGTTCATTACTGCTCTATTGGAACTGATTTGATTCCTCTCATTGTTGAAGAGGGCCACTTCGATCAGAATTGATCATCATAGAGTATTGTTATTGAAACATATAATGATCACTCACTTCCAGTTGATCAATGATGGACAGAGGTAGCTACACCCAGAGAAGAAACACTGGGAAGTGAATGCAAATTGTTAGCACTAATATCTGTCTGCCCAGGTTACATGTACCTTCGGAATCTAAAGCTTATTGTGCAACAAGAAAATCGTATTTACACACATGTATTGTATCTAGGTTATATTGTAACACATGTAAAATGTATGGGATTGCCTGTCATCGGGGGGAGGGAGTGGAGGGAGGGGGGGATAATTTGGAAAAATGAATACAAGGGATAATATTATAAAATATATATAATAATAATAAAAAAAGACAATTGTACTAGTCTAAGAAGGAGATAATAAAGACTTGTAATGGAATGGTGATGATATTGAAGGTTAGAGAGAATGGTGATAGATGCTAGAATTAGTTGAAGACCTGTAAGTGCTAATGGTTAAGATTCTATCCTTGCTTAAGTATAATCTTTTTTTTTTTTTTTTTTTGGTTTTTTTTTTTTGTTTTGTTTTGTTATTGTTGTTGATGTTGTGGCAATTGGGGTTAAGTGACTTGCCCAGGGTCACATGGCTGGGACATGTTGAGTGTTTGAGATCACATTTGAACTCAGGTGGTCCTGACTTCAGGGCTGGTGCTCTATCCACTGCTCCACCTAGTTGTCCCTTTAAGTATAATCTTTATGGTTTAAAGACTGGTTCTAAGTACAAATCACAAGAAAGTGTGGTGAGTTTTTTTTTTTTTTTTTCTCTCTCAAAGGATATATGTGAATTGATTTTTTTTTTAAAGGTCAAAATGGTAAAAGTTCAAAAAAAAAAAAAAAGCATATAATGATCTTCTGGTCCTGCTCATTTCATTGATCATAAGTTCATGTAAGTTTCTCCAGGCCTTTCTGAAATCATCTTGTTGGTCATTGCTTATAGAACAATAATATTCCATAATATTCATATACCAGAATTTATTCAGCCATTCTCCAACTGATGGGCATCCACTTAGTTTACAGTGTCTGGCCACTACAAAGAGGAAAAACACAAACATTCTAGCACATACAGGTCCCTTTCCCTTCTTTAAAATATCTTTGTTATATAAGGCTAGTAGTAACATTGATGGATCAAAGAGTATGCACAGTTTGATAACTTTTTGAGCATAGTTCCAAATCACTCTCCAGAATGACTGGATGTATTCAGAATTCCACCAACAATGTATCAGTATCCCAGTTTTCCTATGTCTCCTCCAACATTTCACATTGTCTATCCCTGGTAATTCTAGCTAATCTGACAGGTGTGTAGTGATATCTCAGAGTTGTCTTAATTTACATTCCTCTGATTAATAATGAGTTGGAACACCTTTTCATACGGCAAGAAATAGTTTCAATTTCTTCATCTGAGAATCGTCTGTTCATATCCTTTGACCATTGATCAATTGGAGAATAGTTTATTTTGTTATAAATTAGCATCAATTCTCTATGTATTTTGGAAATGAAGCCCTTATCAGAACCTTTGACTATAAAACTATTTTCCCAGTTTATTGCTTCCCTTTTAATCTTATATCTATTAGTTTTGTTTGTACAAAACCTTTTCAATTTGATATAATCAAAAATTTGTATTTTGTGATCAATGATGATCTCTAGTTGTTCCTTGGTCATAAATTCCTTCCTCTCCCTGAGGTCTGAGAGGTAAACAATGCTATGTTCTTCTAATTTATTTATAATCTCATTCTTTATGCCTAGGTCATGAATCCATTTTGAACTTATCTTGGTGTAAAGTGTTAGGTGTGGGTCAATGTGTAGTTTCTGCCATACTGATTTCCAATTTTCCCAGCAATTATTGTCAAACAGTGAGTTATTATCCTGAATGCTGGGGTCTTTGGGTTTTTCAAACACTAGATTATTAAAGTTGATGATTGTTTTGTCCTTTGAACCTAACTTATTCCACTGAACAATTAGTCTATTTCTTAGCCAATACCAAATGTTTTCAGTAACCGCTGCTTTATAATATAATTTTAGATCTGGTACATATTCACTTCCCTTATTACTCTTTTCCTTTTCCCTTTTCTTCTTCCACTTTTTAGTGAAGTGAGAGAAGTTTCTCTGTAAACCACATATGTAAATTATTTTCTCTTTGAGACAACTCTGATGAGAGTAAGATTCACACAAGGTTCTTCCCCCTCTCTAAATTCCCTCAGATATGATAAGTTTTCCTTTGCTTCTTCATGGGATGTAGTTTACATTTTTTATCACCACTTTTCCCTTTTTCTGACACTATCCCCTTTCCATTTCTACTTCCCTTTTTATGTTATGTCAATAAAATCAAATTATGCATGTGCTTTTTATGTATATCCACAACAGAAATACAATTCTCTAGTTCCCTTTACTTTTTCTGATTCTCTTGAGTCCTATGGTTGGAGATCAATTTTTATTTGTTTGTTTCTTTAGATCTGGTTTTTTCCTTCGAAACAAATAGAATTAAATAAACTGCAACGTTTCCAAGTAAGATCAGGAGTGAAACAAGGTTGCCCACTATCACCATTACTATTCAATATAGTACTAGAAACGCTAGCCTTGGCAATAAGAGCTGAGAAAGAGATTCAAGGAATTAGAGTAAGAAATGAGGAAATCAAACTATCACTCTTTGCAGAAGACATGATGATATACTTAGAGAATCCCAAAAACTCTGCTAAAAAGCTATTAGAAATAATTCAGAATTTTAGCAAAATGGCAGGATACAAAAAAATCCACATAAATCCTCAGCATTTTTACATATCACCAACAAAATGCAACAGCAAGAGATACAAAGAGAAATTTCATTCCAAACAAATGTTGAGAGTATAAAGTATTTGGGAATCCATCTACCAAAGAATAGTCAGGAATTATATGAGAAAAATTACAAAACACTTGCCACAAAAATAAAGTCAGATTTAAATAATTGGAAAGACATTCAGTGCTCTTGGATAGGCCGAGCGAATATAATAAAGATGACAATACTCCCCAAACTAATCTATTTATTTAGTGCTATACCAATCAGACTCTGAAGAAGCTATATTAATGACCTAGAAAAAATAACAACAAAATTAATATGGAAGAATAAAAGGTCAAGAATTGCAAGGGAACTAATGAAAAAAAAGTCAGAGGAAGGTGGTCTAACTGTACCTGATCTAAAACTATATTATATAGCAGCAATCATCAAAACCATTTGGTATTGGCTAAGAAGTAGACCGGTAGATCAGTGGAACAGATTAGATACAAAGGACAAAAAAGGGTACCTCTATAGCAATCTAATCTTTGACAAACCCAAAGATACCAACATTAGGGATAAAAAATTCATTATTTGGAAAAAACTGTTGGGAAAACTGGAAATTAGTATGGCAGAAATTAGATATGGATCCACACTTAACACCATATACCAAGATAAGATCAAAATGGGTCCATGATTTAGGCATAAAGAATGAGATCATAAATAGATTAGAGGAACAGAGAATAGTCTACCTCTCAGACCTGTGTAGGAGGAAGGAATTTTTGACCAGAGGAGAACTAGAGATCATTATTGATCACAAAATAGAAGATTTTGATTACATCAAACTAAAAAGTTTCTGTACAAACAATACTAATGCAAACAAGATTATAAGGGAAGTAACAAATTGGGAAAATATTTTTTACAGTTAAAGGTTCTGATAAAGGTCTCATTTCCAAAATATATAGAGAACTGACCCTAATTTATAAGAAATGAAACCATTCTCCAGTTGATAAATAGTCAAAAGATATGAACAGACAATTTTCAGATGATGAAATTGAAACTATATCCACTCATATGAAAGAGTGTTCCAAATCACTACTGATCAGAGAAATGCAAATTAAGACAACTCTGAGATACCACTACACACCTTTCAGATTGGCTAAGATGACAGGAACAAATAATGATGAATGTTAGAGGGGATGTGGGAAAACTGGGACACTGATACATTGTTGGTGGAGTTGTGAAAGAATCCAGCCATTTTGGAGAGCAATTTGGAACTATGCCCAAAAAATTGTCAAACTGTGCATACCCTTTGACCCAGCATTGCTGTTATTGGCCTTATATCCCAAAGAAATACTAAAGAGTGGAAAGGGACTTGTATGTGCCAAAATGTTTGTGGCAGCTCTTTTTGTAGTAGCTAGAAACTGGAAGATGAATGGATGTCCATCACTTGGAGAATGGTTGGGTAAATTATGGTATATGTAGGTTATGGAATATTATTGCTCTGTAAGAAATGACCAGCAGGAGGAATACAGAGAGTCTTGGAGAGACTTGCATCAAATGATGCTGAGTGAAATGAATAGAACCAGAAGATCTCTGTACACTTCAGTGTTGTATGAATATGTATTCTGATGGAAGTGGATATCTTCAACATAAAGAAGATCCAACTCACTTCCAGTTGATCAATGATGGACAGAAATAACTACACCCAGAGAAGAAACACTGGGAAGTGAATGTAAATTGTTAGCACTACTGTCTATCTACCCACGTTACTTATACCTTCGGAATCTAATACTTAATGTGCAACAAGAAAATTGGATTTACACATATATATTGTATCTGGGTTATATTGTAACATATATAAAATGTATGGGATTGCCTGTCATCAGGGGGAGGGAGTGGAGGGAGGGAGGATAATTTGAAAAAATGAATACAAGGGATAATATTATAAAAAAAATTACTCATGCATATATACTGTGGGGAAAAAAATTCTAAAAAAAAAAAAAAAAAAAAAAAAAAAAAAGAAACAAATGGAATTCATCTGTTTCATTAAATGTCTTCTTCCATGGAAGAAAATGCTCAATTTAGCTGGGTAGTTTATTCTTGGCTGCATTCCAAGTTCTTTTGCCTTTTGGAATTTCAGTTTCCAGGCCTTTGATCTTTAATGTGGAAATACCCAGATCCTGAGTGACACTTATTGTGGCACCTCGGTATTTAAATTGTTTTTTCCCGACTGCTTATAATATTTTTTTCATTAATCTGAATCTGATAGTTCTGAAATTTGGCCACAATATTCCTTGGAGTTTTATTTTAGGGTCTTTTTCACAAGGTGTTCGATGAACTTTTTCAATGACTATTTTACCTTCTGATTATATTACATCTCAGTACTTCTTTTGGATTTCATTTGAAATAGTATTGAGGCTCTTTTTTTCATTATAATTTTCAGGAAGTCCAATAATCCTCAGATTATCTCTCCTAGATCTATTTTCCAAGTTTGTTGTTTTTCCAAGTAGATAATTAATGTTTTTTTCTAATGTTTTTTTGATCTTGCTTGACTGATTCTTGATGTCTCAATGAATCATTCATTTCTATATGATCAGTTCTGATTTTTAATGAGTTATTTCCTTCATTGGCTTTTTAAATTTCTTTTTGTATATGTCCAATTGAGATTTCAAATGAATTGTTGTTTTGCTCTATTGAATTTTTTTTCCAATTTCACTATTTTTTTTCTGAGTTGTTTCCTTTTTTCAGTTCAAAAATCCTATTACCAGAAGATCACAGTACACTTCAATGCTGTATGAAGATGTATTCTGATGGAAGTGCATATATACTGTCAAAAATTATAAATAAATAAAAATTTAAAAAAAGAATCTGCAAAAAAAAATTATAATTAAAAAAATCCTACTTTTGGGGGGTAGAGCCAAGAGGGCAGAGAAGACACATGGAAAATTATAAGGTCCCTTCTTCTTTAATACCTACTAGTTAAATCAGCTTCAAAAATAACGCTGGACTGATAAAAAACACAAGGATTAGAAGCACAACTTACCACCTGAAGAGAATCTGGAATTTCAACAGAAAAGGTTGGTTCCTAGGGGAGGGAAAAAAAGATCAGCACAGACAGGGTTAGGTGCTTGCACAGTGTGCCAAAGAGGCTAGGGAGAACTCTGGGATCAGAGAAGTTACTGAGATAGAGGAATCTGGTACAGGCTTATAGCTCTTCTCTACTTATAAAACAGCAGATCAGAAGATAAATCAAACCACTTTAAAATATAAAGCTATCCTAGATCCACCCCAATTCAGTAATGGCCTAGCACCAATTTCAGCACAGCTGTGCAGCCACCTTCTGCTGTCCAAGGCTTCTCCTTGGGGTACTTGAGAGCCTGAACAGCAGGGGACACAGCCTCTAATCCACATAGTGCTGGGTTTGGCCTGAGACAGTGGAATTCTAGCAGCAGCAGAACTCCCAGAGAAACTGAACTCCCAGAGAAGTGGATCCTCTGAAGCAGGAACCATGGATTCCAGGCAGACACTTCTGGTTTGAGCACAGGGGCTTTTCACATCAGCTGCTAATATCCACGGCCCCAAGTGAGGCTTTGGCTGGGGTTTGTGATGCTTTCAGTGTTCAGCCTTAAACCTCAGGATAGTTGTTAGGTCACACAGTGGGATTCCTTACTAGGGATTCCTAGCAGCATAACAGCACTAACCACCTTTGAGGCATTTCCAAGGAGGGGGAGGGGAACTCTCCTTCAGAGCTCTCTCTTAGCCCAGGCACAGAGTTGTTGCATTCTACCTCTGGTCTGGGAGGAAGTTGATAAATTTCTTACCCGAAGGGCAGACTCTCCTCCCCCCCCCCCCCACAGAGTGTTAACAATGAGTAAGACGCTAAAGAGAACAATTGACACCTTCTGTACAGAGAAAAAGCTGGTATCCAGCCCTGAGGAGGTTAACAGCAGACAGTGTACAGATAGATGACACTGTAAAGTTGAAAGATACCTGCTCCCCATCACATATTCCTAGAAGAGAATATTACAAAGTTAAGAGAGTTTGAATAAAAGTGGGGAAAGGAAAGAGAAGCTATGATAGAGAATAACAATGTACTGATATTTGAGTTAGAAAAAATGAAGAATTCCCAGGAGGTGCAGGGATCCAAAATTTGTGAATTAGAAAAGATTAAAAATCACAGGAAAGAAGGATTTCTGAATTGAAAGAGATAAAAAATTCTCAAGAAAGTAGGATTTTTGATTTAGGAATAGAAAATAACTCAATAAAAAAATAGTGAAATGGAAAAAAAAATCAACAGAGCAAAATAATCTATTTAAAAATTCAATTGGAAATATAAAAAAAACCCTAAAAATGTGAATGAAGAAAATAACTCATTAAAAATCAGGACTGAACAAATAGAAATGAATGATTCATTGAGAAACCAAGAATCGGTCAAAAAAAAAAAAAAAAAAAGAAAAGCTGGAGAATAAGGTCAAATATTTACTGGGAAATCCATTGGAACCTGGAAAATAGATCTAGGAGAGATAATCTGAGGATCACTGGACTTCCCGAAAATTAGAAAATTAGAAAAAAGAGCCTACATTTTATTTTACAGGAAATCGTCAAAGAGAACTGTCCAGAGATAATAGAAACAGAAGGGAAAATAGGCATTGAAATAATTCATTGAACACATTCTGATAAAGACTCTAAAAAAAGAACTCCACGGAACACTGTGGCTAAGCTGCAGAACTACCAAACTAAGGAAAAATATTGCAAGCAGTTAGGAAAAACAATTCAAATATCAAGGTGCCACAATAAGGGTCACACAAGATCTGACTGCCTCCACATTAAAGGATCAAAGGGCCTGGAAACTGATATTCCAAAGGACAAAAGAACAAAGATTGCAACCAAGAATAAACTACCTAGCTAAGTTTAGCATTTCTTACATGGAAGAAGATGGTAATTTAATAAAACATAGGAATTCCATTTGTTTCTAAGAAAAAAACCAGACTTAAACAAAAAATTTGATCTACATGCACAAGACTGAAGAGAAGCAGAAAAAGAAAAAAAGAAGTCTTGAGAACTATCTCTGTTGTGGATATACAGAAAGACCACATGGGTAATTTGATTTTACTGATATAACATAATGAAGGGAAGTGGTAAAGGGAAGGGGGTAGTATCAAATAAAGGTAAAGGAGAGATGAAAAGAAGGAAACTACATCCCAGGAAGAGGCATAGAAAATCTACCACATCTGAGGGAATTTAGAGAGGGGGAGAAACATTGTGTGAATCTTACTCTCATCAGAGAAAGCTCAAACAGTAAATAATTAAGACATTTGTTTTTCAGAGAATTCTCTCTCACCTCAATATAAAGGGGGAGAGGAAAAGGGAAAAGGCAAAGGGGAATAAGGGAAGGGTACAAGAAAGGGGAAGGCACTTAAAAGAGGGGGGAGGGATACTGAAAAGGGATGGCTGCATGTCAAAATAGGGGTCCATAAATTCTTTACTGGGGAAGGGGTTCAGGGGAGACAAGGTAATAAAAGCATAATCAGGGGATAATATGATGGCAGGAAATACAGAATTAGTAATTTTAACTGTGAATATGAATGGGATGAACGCTCCCATCAAATGGAGACAGATAGCAGACTGGATCAAAAATCAGAACCTTACAATATGTTGTTTACAAGAAACAAACTTAAATCAGGGAGATAAAAGGTTGGAGCAGAATCTATTATGCCTCAGGTGAAGCCAAAAAAGCAGGGGTAGCCATCCTTATCTCAGATCAAGCAAAAGCAGAAATTGATTCAATTAAAAGAGATAAGGAAGGAAACTATATACAGCTAAAAGACAATGAAGCCATATCAATACTAAACATATATGAACCAAATAGTATAGCATCTAACTTCCTAAAGGAAAAGTTAAGAGAGTTAGAAGAAGAGATATACAACAAAACTAGGTATGATAGATATTTGGAGAAAATTGAATGGTGATAGAAAGGTGTATACTTCTTCTCAGCAGTTCATGGAACCTATACAAAAATTGACCATATATTTGGACATAAAGATCTCAAAATTAAATGCAGGAAGCCAAAAATAGTAAATGCCTTCTTCTCAGATCACAATGAAATAAAACTACATTCAATAAGAAGTTAGGAGTAAATAGACCAAAAAGTAATTGGAAATTAAATAATCTCATCTTAAAGAAAGACTGGGTGAAAGAGCGAATTTTAGAAACAATCAATAAATTCACGAAAATAATGACAACGATGAGACATCATATAAAAATTTGTGGGATGCAGCTAAAGCAGTAATTAGGGGAAATTTTATATATTTAGAGGCTTACTTGAATAAAATAGAGAAAGAGAAGATTAATGAATTGGGCCTGCAACTTAAAAAGCTAGAAAAAGACCAAATTAAAAACCTCCAACCAAAAACTAAACTTGAAATTCTAAAATGAAAAGGAAAAATCAATGATATTGAAAGTAAAAAAAAAACAAAACTATAGAATTAATAAATAAATTCATAAATGCAGAAAGAAAGAAAGAAAGAAAGAAAGAAAGAAAGAAAGAAAGAAAGAAAGAAAGAAAGAAAGAAAGAAAGAAAGAAAGCTAAGAGTTGGTTTTATGAAAAAGCCAATAAAATAGATAAAATTTTGGTAAATCTGAGCAGAAAAAGGAAAGAGGAAAATCAAATTATTAGTCTTTTTTTTTTAATTTTTTATTTTATTTTATAATTATAACATTTTTTGACAGTACATATGCATGGGTAATTTTTTACAACATTATCCCTTGCACTTACTTCTATTCAGATTTTTTCCCTTCCTCCCCCAACCCCCTCCCCCAGATGGCAAGCAGTCTTATATATGTTAAATATATTACAGTATAATTTAGATACAATATATGTGTGTAGAACCGAATTTTTTTGTTGCACAGGAAGAATTGGATTCAGAAGGTAAAAATAACAGTTTACATTCATTTCCAGTGTTCCTTTCTGGATGTAGCTGGTTCTGTCCATCATTAATCAATTGGAATTGGATTAGCTCTTCTCAATGTTGAAGAAATCCACTTCCATCAGCATACATCCTTGTACAGTATCATTGTTGAAGTGTATAATGATCTTCTGGTTCTGCTCGTTTCACTCAGCATCAGTTTATGTAAGTCTCTCCAAGCCTCTCTGTATTTCTCCTGTTGGTCATTTCTTATAGAACAATAATATTCCATAACATTCATATACCATAGTTTACCCAACTATTCTCCAATTGATGGACATCCATTCATCTTCCAGCTTCTAGCCACTATGAAAAGGGCTGCCACAAACATTTTGGCACATACAGGACCCTTTCCCTTCTCTAGTAGTTCCTTGGGGTATAAGCCCAGTAGTAGTATGGCTGGGTCAAAGGGTATGCACATTTTGATAACTTTTTGGGCATAATTCCAGATTGCTCTCCAGAATGGTTGGATTCTTTCACAACTCCACCAACAATGCATCAGTGTCCCAGTTATCCCACAGCCCCTCCAACATTCATCGTTATTTGTTCCTGTCATCTTAGCCAATCTGACAGGTGTGTAATGATACCTCAGAGTTGTCTTAATTTGCATTTCTCTGATCAATAGTGATTTGGAACACTCTTTCATATGAGTGGAAATAGTTTTAATTTCATCATCTGAAAATTGTCTGTTCATATCCTTTGACCATTTATCAATTGGAGAATGGCTTGATTTCTTATAAATTAAAGTCAATTCTCTGTATATTTTGGAGATGAGGCCTTTATCAGAACCTTTAACTGTAAAAATTTTTTCCCAATTTGTTACTTCCCTTCTAATCTTGTTTGCATTAGTTTTGTTTGTGCAGAAACTTTTTAATTTGGTGTAATCAAAATGTTCTATTTTGTGATCAATAATGGTCTCTAGTTCTCCCTTGGACACAAACTCCTTCCTCCTCCACAAGTCTGAGAGGTAAATCATCCCATGTTCCTCCAATTTATTTATGATTTCGTTCTTTATGCCTAAATCTTGGACCCATTTTGATCATATCTTAGTATGTGGTGTTAAATGTGGGTCCATGCCTAGTTTCTGCCATACTAATTTCCAGTTTTCCCAGCAGTATTTGTCAAATAATGAATTCTTATCCCAAAATTTGGGATCTTTGGGTTTGTCAAAGATTAGATTGCTATTTTTATTCACTATCTTGCCCTGTAAACCTAACCTATGCCACTGATCAACTAGTCTATTTCTTAGCCAATACCAAATGGTTTTGGTGATTGTTGCTTTATAATATAGCTTTAAATCAGGTACACTTAGACCACCTTCCTCTGACTTTTTTTTCATTAGTTCCCTTGCAATTCTCGACCTTTTATTCTTCCATATGAATTTTGTTGTTATTTTTTCTAGGTCATTAAAATAGTTTCTTGGGAGTCTGATTGGTATAGCACTAAATAAATAGATTAGTTTGGGGAATATTGTCATCTTTATTATATTCGCTCGGCCTATCCAAGAACACTGAATGTCTTTCCAATTATTTAAATCTGACTTTATTTTTGTGGCAAGTGTTTTGTAATTTTGCTCATATAATTCCTGACTCTCCTTTGGTAGATATATTCCCAAATATTTGATACTATCGACTGTTATTTTGAATGGAATTTCTCTTTGTATCTCTTGCTGTTGGATTGTGTTGGTTATGTATAAAAATCCTGAGGATTTATGTGGATTTATTTTGTATCCTGCGACTTTGCTAAAATTCTGAATTATTTCTAATAGCTTTTTAGCAGAGTCTTTGGGGTTCTCTAAGTATACCATCATGTCATCAAATTATTAGTCTTACAAATAAAAAGGGGGATCTTTCCACCAATGAAGAGGAAATTAGAGCAATAATAAGGAGCAACTTTGCCCAACTTTATGGCAATAAATTTGATAACTTAAGTGAAATGGATTCATTACCTCCAAAAATATAGGCTTCCTAGATTAACAGAGGAGGAGATAAACTGCTTAACTAGTCCCATTTCAGAAAAAGAAATAGAACAAGCCATTAATCAAATCCCCAAGAAAAAATTCCCAGGACCAGATGGATTTACATGTGAATTCTACCAAACATTTAAAGAACAATTAGCCCCACTGTTATATAAACTATTTGAAAAAATAGGGGATGAAGGAGTCCCGCCAAACTCCTTTTATGACACAAACATGATACTGATACCTAAACCAGATAGGTTGAAAACTGAGATGAATATGGATGCTAAAATCTTGAATAAGATATTAGCAAAAAGACTTCAAAAAATCATAACCAAGATAATATAGTATGATCAAGTGGGATTTATACCAGGAATGCAGGGCTGGTTTAATATTAGGAAAACTATTAGTATACTTGACCATATTAATAATCAAATTAATAAAAACCATATGATCATCTCAATAGATGCAGAAAAAGCATTAGATAAAATCTAACATCCATTCCTACTAAAAATGCTTGAGAATATAGGAATAAATGGACTATTCGTTAAAATAGTAAGGAACATATATTTAACACCATCAGTGAGCATAATATGTAATGGAGATAAATGGAAGCCTTTCCAGTAAGATCAGAAGTGAAACAACGTTGCCCAGTATCACCATTACTATTCAATATTGTATTAGAAATGCTAGCCTTATCAATAAGAGTTGAGAAAGAGATTAAAGGAATAAGAGTAAGTAATGAGGAAATCAAATTGTCACGCTTTGTAGATGATATGATGGTATACTTAGAGAACCCCAAAGGTTCTAATAAAAAAGTTATTAGAAATAATTAATAACTTTAGCAAAGTTGCTGGATCCAAATAAATCTACATAAATCCTCAGCATTTTTATACATCACCAACAAAATGCAACAGCAAGAGATACAAAGAGAAATTCCATTCAAAACAAATTTCGAGAGTATAAAATATTTGGGAATTCATCTACCAAAGAAAAGTCAGGAATTATATGAGCAAAATTATAAAACATTTGCCACAAAAATAAAGTCAGATTTAAATAATTGGAAAGACATTCAGTGTTCGTGCATAGGCCGAGTAAATATAATAAAAATGAAAAAACTCCCCAAACTAATCTATTTATATAGTGCTATACCAATCAGATTTCCAAGAAACTATTTTAATGACCTAGAAAAAATAACAAGAAAATTCATATAGAAGAATAAAAGGTTGAGAATTTCAAGGAAATTCATGAAAAAAGTCAGATGAAGGTGGCCTAGGTGTACCTGATCTAAAGCTATATTGTAAAGCAGCAGTCACCAAAACCATTTGGTATTGGTTAAGAAATAGACTAGTCTGATCAGTGGAACAGATTAGTTACATAGGACAAAATAGGGTACATATATAGCAATCTACTCTTTGACAAACCCATAGATACCAACATTTGGGCTAAGAATTCATTATTTGAAAAAAAAACAGTTGGGAAAACTGGAAATTAGTATGGCAGAAATTAGATATGGATCCACACTTAACACCAAGATAAGATCAAAATGGGTCCATGATTTAGTCATAAAGAATGAGATCATAGGGGGTGGAGCCAAGATGGCAGAGAAGATACACGCGATTCTGTAAGCTCCTTTCTTCCCTCACAACCAACTAGATATAATCACCCTCAGAAATAGCGCTGGACTGATAGAATCCACAAGGACTGGAAGCACGACTTACCAGCTGAAGAGAATCTGGAGTTTAAACAGGAAAGGTCAGCTCCCAAGGGAGGAAGAAGAGAGGCCAGCACAGACTGTGGTGTAGTGGCACACTGCGCCGGTCGCACTGGGGAGGGCTCTGGGATCAGAGAAGCCACTGAGATAGAAGAATCTGGCACAAGCTGTTAGCTCTTCTCTGCTTATAATACAGCAGTTCAGAAGAGAAATCTAAGCTACCTTAAAATTTTAAACCAGATTGGATCTTCCCGGATCCCGGGGATGACTCAGCAGATCTCGGCACTGTGGGTGTGGTTGACATAGGCAATCCAGGCTTTCACTTGGGGGTAGTTAAGAGATTGATAAGTGGGTGGGGCCGTAACTCATAGTGCCTGGCTAGGCTGGAGGCTGTGGAACTCAGCCCCAGAAGTCCCAGAGAAGCGGAACCTTTGAACTAGGGTGTAACGAGCTGTCGTCTCTAGAAGCTGCTGGATCGCTCTCTGGGAAGAGATCTGCTGTGTCTACTCAAATCTTTAGACAGATTCTTCTTCCTGTAGTGAACCGTTGTCTCCATGTAGTTGCTGTTAACTCTTGTCCAGAGAAGTGACTTCCCTTCCTGCAGAGAGCCCCGTCAGGCCTGATGCAATGCAGACACTTCTCCTTGAATCCTGGCTATGAATCTCCTCCAGCTCTTATCCTTCTCCAGGCAGACTCACTTTGCAGGCCCACTGTTTCTTTTTATCCTCCCAGAGAATGGGTGTGGGATAATGTAAGGGCTTCTGGGAAGAACCACTTCAGCCAATGTGCTTGCTCCTTCTATCAAGTCAACCTGAGTTCTCACCTTGTAATTGTCCAACCTGAATTCTCACCTTGTCACTATCCAGACAACCTCAGTTCTCACTTAGTAATCCTAACACTAGGGACCACGGTTTCTGGCAGACATTTCAAGTTTGAGCACAGGGGCTTTTCACATCACCTGCTAAAGACATCCACGCCCCACTGTGAGGCATAGGCTAGGCTTTGAGTCACCTTTACTGTTCAGTCTCAAACCTCAGGGAAGCCGCTAGAACACAGCGCCCTCAAAGCACAGCAGTGCTAGTCACCTCTGAGGCACGTCCAGGGAAGGGGTAGGGAACTCTCTCCCAGAGCTCTCTCTTAGCTCAGGCGCATCCATCCTGTCTGGGAGGAAGCTGGTAAAGAAATAAATAAATAATTTCCTACCCCAGGGACAGACCCCAAAAGATTTTTTTTAAGTATGAGCAAAAAGCCAAAAAAAAACCATAAGATTCATTCTACATAGAGAAAGAGCAGGTATCCAACCCCGAGGAAGTTAGCAGCAGAGAGTCAGCAGATAACAACCTAACGGGGAACGATTCCTGCCCCCCATCACATAACTCTCTCCTTGAAAAGTATTAAAAAGTTAAGAGAGTTTGAAGAAAAATGGGGAAAGGAAAGAGGAGCTATGTTAGAGAATAACAACGTTCTGAAATTGGAGTTGGAAAAAATAAAGAATTCACAGGAGATGCAGGGAAACAAAATTAGTGAATTAGAAAAGGTAAAAAAAAATCACTGGAATGTAGGATTTCTGAATTGGAGAAGATAAAAAAGTCTCAAGAAAATAGGATTTCTGAATTGGAAAAAGAAAATAATTCTCAAAAAAATTAGTGAAATGGAAAAAATTCAATAGAGCAAAATAACTCATTTAAAAATGAAATTGGGCATTTACAAAAAGAACAAAAAACTGTGAATAAAGAAAATAACTCCTTAAAATTCAGGATGGAACAAATAGAAATGAATGATTAATTGAGAACCCAAGAATCAGTCAAACAAAACAAAAAAAAAAAAAATGAAAAGCTGGAGAATAACGTCAAATACTTACTGGGAAAATCTATAGACTTGGAAAATAGATCTAGGAGAGATAATCTGCGGATCATTGGACTTCCCGAAAACTGTGACCAAAAAAAGAGCCTAGATTCTATTTTACAGGAAATTATCAAAGAGAACTGTCCAGAGATAATAGAAACAGAGGGGAAAGTAGATGTTGAAAGAACACCACAGAATATTGTGGCTAAGCTGCAGAATTACCTCACAAAGGAGAAAATCCTGCAAGCAGCTAGGAAAAAACAATTTAAATACCAAGGTGCCACAATAAGGGTCACACAAGATCTGGCTGCCTCCACATTAAAAGATAGAAGGGCCAGGAACCTGATATTCCGAAAGGCAAAAGATCAACGACTGCAACCAAGAATAAACTACCCAGCTAAGTTTAGCATCTTTTTCCATGGAAGAAGATGGTCATTCAATGAAATAGAGGAATTCCATATGTTTCTAAGAAAAAAAACAGATTTAAACAAAAAATTTGATCTACATCTACAAGACTGAAGAGAAACAGAAAAAGGTACACAGAACCCTTGAGAACTATATCTCTGTTGTGGGTATATAGAAAGTACGCATGGATAATTTGATTTTACTGATATAAAAGAAAAAAAAAAGGAGGGGATGTAGCAAAGGGAAGGGAGTAGTATCAGAAAAAGGGGAGGGAGTGATAAAAAGAGGGAAACTACATCCCAGGAAGAGGCATACAAAATACACAATATCTGAGGGAATTTAGAGAGGGGGAGAATCATTGTGTAAATCTTACTCTCATCAGAAGAGGCTCAAAGAGTAAATAATTGTCATATTTGTTTTTCAGAGAATTTTCTCTCACCTCATTAAAAGGGGGGAGAGGAAAAAGGAAAAGGAAAAGGAGAATAAGGGAAGGGACGTGGAGGGAGGAAGGAGGGATACTAAAAAAAAAAAAAAAGGGGGGGGGAGGGTTGACCGTCACAAGGGGGTCTATAAATTAAATATAGGGGAGGGGGATCAGGGGGGTCAAGGGAAAAATCATAATCTGGGGATAATATGATGGCAGGAAATACAGAAATAGTAATTTTAACTGTAAATGTGAATGGGATGAATGCTCCTATCAAACGGAGACAGATAGCAGATTGGATCAAAAATCAGAACCGTAAAATATGTTTTTACAGGAAACACACTTAAAGCAGGGAGATACATACAGAGTAAAGGTAAAAGGTTGGAGCAGAATCTATTATGCTTCAGGTAAAGCCCAAAAAGAAGGGGTAGCTATCCTTATCTCAGATCAAGCAAAAGCAGAAGTTGATCTAATTAAAAGAGATAAGGAAGGAAACTATATCCTGCTGAAAGGTAGCATAAATAATGAAGCCATATCGATACTAAACATATATGCACCAAGTGGTATAGCATCTAACTTTCTAAAGGAAAAGTTAAGAGAGTTGCAAGAAGAAATAGACAGTAAAACTATAATAGTGGGAGATCTCAACCTTGCACTCTCAGATTTAGACAAATCAAACCACAAAACAAATAAGAAAGAAATTTAAAAAGTAAATAGAACATTAGAAAAACTAGGTATGATAGACCTTTGGAGAAAACTGAATGGCAATAGAAAGGAATATACTTTCTTCTCAGCAGTTCATGGATCCTATACAAAAATTGACCATATATTAGGACATAAAGATCTCAAAATTAAATGTAGGAAGGCAGAAATAATAAATGCCTTCTTCTCAGACCACAATGCAATAAAAGCTACATTCAGCAAAAAGTTAGGGGTAAATAGAACAAAAAGTAATTGGAAACTGAATAATCTCATCTTAAAGAATGACTGGGTGAAAGACCAAATTATAGAAACAATTAATAATTTCACCCAAGATAATGACAATGATGAGACATCATACCAAAATCTGTGGTATGCAGCTAAAGCAGTAATAAGGGGAAATTTTATATCTTTAGAGGCTTATTTGAAGAAAATAGAGAAAAAGAAGATTAACGAATTGGGCTTACAACTTAAAAGGCTAGAAAAAGAACAAATTAAAAATCTCCAACCAAAAATTAAACTTGAAAGACAAAAATTAAAAGGAGAAATCAGTAATATTGAAAGTAAAAAAAAAACTATTGAATTAATAAATAAAACCAAGAGTTGGTTTTATGAAAAAGCCAATAAAATAGATAAACATTTGGTAAATCTGACCAGAAAAAAAGAAAGAGGAAAATCAAATTGTTAGTCTTTCAAATGAAAAGGGGGATCTTTCCACCAATGAAGAGGAAATTAGAGAAATAATAAGGAGTTACTTTGCCCAACTTTATGCCAATAAATTTGATAACTTAAATGAAATGGAAGACTTCCTCCAAAAATATAGGCTTCCTAGATTAACAGAGGAGGAAATAAATTGCTTAAATAGTCCCATTTCAGAAAAAGAAATAGAACAAGCTATTAATCAACTCCCCGGAAAAAAATCCCCAGGACCAGATGGATTCACATGTGAATTCTACCAAACATTTAAAGAACAATTAGCCCCAATGTTATTTAAATAATTTGAAAAAATAGAGGATGAAGGAGTCCTACCAAACTCCTTTTATGACACAGACATGGTACTGATACCTAAACCAGGTAGATCGAAAACTGAGAAAGAAAATTATAGACCAATTTCCTTAATGAATATTGATTCTAAAATCTTAAATAAGATATTGGCAAAAAGACTTCAGATAATTATCCCCAGGATAATACACTATGATCAAATAGGATTCATACCAGGAATGCAGGGCTGTTTTAATGTTAGGAAAAGTATTAGTATAATTGACCATATTAATAATCAAATTAATAAAAACCATATGATCATCTCAATAGATGCAGAAAAAGCATTTGACAAAATCCAACATCCATTCCTACTAAAAACTCTTGAGAGTATAGGCATAAATGGATTATTCCTTAGAATAATTAGGAGCATATATTTAAGACTGTCAGTAAGCATAATATGCAATAGAAATAAACTGTAACCTTTCCCAGTAAGATCAGTAATGAAACAAGGTTGCCCATTATCACCCTTACTATTCAATATATTACTAGAATCGCTAGCCTCGGCAATAATAGCCGAGAAAGAGATTCAAGTAATTAGAGTAGGAAATGAGGAAATCAAACTATCACTTTTTGCAGATGACATGATGGTATACTTAGAGAACCCCAAAGACTCTGCTAAAAAGCTACTAGAAATAATTCAAAATTTTAGCAAAGTGGCAGGATACAAAATAAATCCACATAAATCCTCAGCATTCTTATATATCACAAACAAAACACAACAGGAAGAGATACAAAGAGAAATTCCATTCCAAACAAATGCTGAGAGTATTAAGTATTTGGGAATCCATCTACCAAAGAATAGTCAGGAATTATATGACAAAAATTATAAAACACTTGCCAAAAAAATAAAGTCAGATTTAAATAATTGGAAAGACATTCAGTGCTCTTGGATAGGCCGAGCGAATATAATAAAGATGACAATACTCCCCAAACTAATCTATTTATTTAGTGCTATACCAATCAGACTCCCAAGAAACTATTTAAATGACCTAGAAAAAATAACAACAAAATTCATATGGAAATATAAAAGGTCAAGAATTGCAAGGGAACCAATGAAAAAAAAGTCAGAGGAAGGTAGTCTAAGTGTACCTGATCTAAAGCTATATTATATAGCAGCAGTCACCAAAACCATTTGCTACTGGCTAAGAAATAGAACGGTAGACCAGTGGAACAGATTAGATACAAAGGACAAAAAAGAGTACATCTATAGCAATCTAATCTTTGACAAACCCAAAGATACCAACATTAGGGACAAAAATTCATTATTCGGAAAAAACTGTTGGGAAAACTGGAAATTAGTATGGCAGAAATTAGATATGGATCCACACTTAACACCATATTCCAAGATAAGATCAAAATGGGTTAATGATTTAGGCATAAAGAATGAGATCATAAATAAATTAGAGAAACAGAAAATAGTCTACCTCTCAGACTTGTGGAGGAGGAAGGATTTTATGACCAGAGGAGAACTAAAGATCATTATTGATCACAAAATAGAAGATTTTGATTACATCAAACTAAAAAGTGTCTGTACAAAAAATACTAATGCAAACAAGATTAGAAGGGAAGTAACAAATTGGGAAACTCTTTTTAAAAGTAAAGGTTCTGACAAAGGTCTCATTTCCAAAATATATAGAGAACTGACCCTGATTTATAAGAAATGAAACCATTCTCCAGTTGATAAATAGTCAAAGGATATGAACAGACAATTCTCAGATGATGAAATTGAAAGTATTTCCACTCAAATGAAAGAGTGTTCCAAATCACTGCTGATCAGAGAAATGCAAATTAAGACAACTCTGAGATACCACTACACACCTGTCAGATTGGCTAAGATGACAGGAACAAATAATGATGAATGTTGGAGGGGATGTGGGAAAACTGGGTCACTGATACATTGTTGGTGGAGTTGTGAAAGAATCCAGCCATTCTGGAGAGCAATTTGGAACTATGTTCAAAAAGTTGTCAAACTATGCATACACTTTGACCCAGCAGTACTACTACTGGGCCTATATCCCAAAAATACTAAAGAGCGGAAAGGGACCTGTATGTGCCAAAATGTTTGTGGCAGCTCTTTTTGTTGAAGCTAGAAACTGGAAGATGAATGGATGTCCATCAGTTGGAGAATGGTTGGGTAAATTGTGGTATATGAAGGTTATGGAATATTATTGCTCTGTAAGAAATGACCATCAGGAGGAATACAGAGAGGCTTGGAGAAACTTACATCAACTGTTGCTGAGTGAAATGAGCAGAACCAGAAGAACACTGTACACTTCAACAACAATACTGTATGAGGATGTATTCTGATGGAAGTGGAAATCTTCAACATAGAGAAAATCCAACTCACTTCCTGTTGATCAATGATGGACAGAAATAACTGCACCCAGAGAAGGAACACTGGGAAGTGAATGTAAATTTTTAGCACTACTGTATATCTACCCAGGTTACTTATACCTTCAGAAGCTAATAATTAATGTGCAAGAAGAAAATGGTATTTACACACATATATTGTATTTAGGTTATATTGTAACACATGTAAAATGTATGGGATTACCTGTCATCGGGGGGGAGGGAGTGGAGGGAGGGAGGGGATGATTTAGAAAAATGAATAAAAAAAAATGAGATCATAAACAGATTAGAGGCACAGAGGATAGTCTACCTCTCAGACCAGTGGAAGAGAAAGGCATTTATGACCAAAAGAGATCTAGAGATCATTATTGATCACAAAGTTGAAGATTTTGATTACATCAAATTAAAAAGCTTCTGTACAAACAAAACTAATGCAAACAAGATTAGAAGGGAAGTAACAAATTGGGAAAATATTTTTACAGTTAAAGGTTCCGATAAAGGCTTCATTTCCAAAATCTATAGAGTACTGACCCTAATTTATAAGAAATAGAACAATTCTCCAATTGATAAATGGTCAAAGGATATGAACAGACAATTTTCAGATGATGAAATTGAAGCTATATCCACTCATATGAAAAGAGTGCTATGGAATATTATTGCTCTGTAAGAAATGACCAGCAGGATGAATACAGAGAGGTTTGGAGAGACCTATATGAATTGATGCTGAGTGAAATGATCAGAACCAGAAGATCACTATATACTTCAACAACAACATAAAGAAGATCCAACTCACTTCCAGTTGATCAGTGATGGACAGAAACATCTACACCCAGAGAAGGAGCACTGAGTACTGAATGTAAACTGTTAGCACTACTGTCTTTCTACCCAGGTTATTTATACCTTCGGAATCCAATTCTTAATGTGCAACAAGAAAACTGGATTTATACACATATATTGTATCTAGGTTATACTTAACACATTTAATATGCATAGGATTGCCTGTCATCTAGGCAAGTGAGTAAAGGGAGGGAGGGGAAAATTTGGAAAAATGAATACAAGGGATAATGTTATAAACAAAAATTTACTCATGCATATGTACTCTCAAAAAAGTATAATTATAAAATTAATAAAAAAAAATCCTAGTTTCTTTGGAGTTCTTTATATTTTCAATTCACAAATCCTACTTTTATAGGAGATCTTTACCTTTTCTACTTCACAAATTCTGTTTTCCTGCACTTCCTGGGAGTTCTTTATCTTTACCAATTCACATGTCAAGAAGTTGTTACTCTCTTGTATAGCTTCTCTTTCCTTTCACCATTTTCCTTCTAGTTCTCTTTTAAGATTTTTTATAGTTTCTTCTAGGAGAGCCTTGTGTGATAGGGAGCAGGTTATATCCCCTTTTGGGGTTTTTGTCTGGAGACTCTCTGTTATTATTCTCCTTGGGATTGAAAACCTGCTCTCTTTTTGTATAGAAGCTATAGATGGTCCTTTTGACTTTTTAACTAATTTTTTTAAAACCCTTAGAGACTGCCTTCAGAGCAAAGATGTTACCAGCTTGCTGTGCAGAACAAGGATAAGTATATGAACAGTATCTATCTTACCAAAGGGCTGCAAAGAGTGGCTGAGCTGCAGGAGTGCTCTGAGAACAGCTCCACACTGGAAGTGACTCAGGCTTGGGTAGTATAGCTATTGATTTGGCCTGTTAAAAGCCCTCTTCTGTGGATTAGTGAATGCTCTGGGGTAGAGGGTGAGCAGCAAATGTGTCACTACCCCAGGCAAAAGCCAGCTGTAGATATTAGCAGTTGCCCTGTGAATAGCCCTATACAGTACCAAAATTGTCTCTGTCCTGGGGAGCACAGTAACTCTGTGGAAGTTCTATTGCCCCAGGCTGAGCCCCTCAGTGTGCTGTTAGAGGCTGCCCCGGGGTTTCACTTCCCCTTGCCATGCAGATTTCTGACTGCCCAGTGGAAAGCTAAGCTGCAGAATAGGCTGCACAGCTGTGCTGAGTCATTCACTTCTGGTATGGCCAAATCATGTTAGGATCTGCGTTTTTAGAGTACCTTCCATCTTTGGCTTTAATTTCTCTGCTAGTCTACTACTTTGAAACTCAAGCAGAGCAGCCAAACTGTGGTAGAGTCCTCCTTGTAAATTATGCAGCCCTGGAGACTGCTCCCACCCCACTCTGGATGCTAGCTTCTGGTTCTATCTCTGCTTGCACTGGCCTGCTCCCACTGCTCAGGAAAAACCTTTTCTGGTGATATTCCAGATTATCTTTGGCTGGTAAGTTGTACTTTCAATTTTCATGAATTTTGCCAGTCAAGTGCTATTTTTGAGGTTGAATTTAGTAATTAGTAGTGAGGGTATGAGAGAAGCTTAGAAAGTCACATGTGCCTTCCCCACCATCTTGGCTCTGTCCCCTGCCATTCATTCTTTAGGATGAGATTATTTTGTTTCAAATTACTTTTATGTCTATTTTCCCTTGGCCTTATATTGAATGTAATTTTTATTGCATTGTGATCTTTAAAAATGCATTTCCTATTTCTGTCTTTCTGCATTTGATTTTGAGATCTTCATGACCTAATATATGGTCAATTTTTATATAGGTTCCATGAACTGTCAAGGAGAAAGTAAACTCCTTTCAGTATCCATTCAATTTTCTCCAAAGATCTATCATACCTAACTTTTTTTTAGTATTCTATTTAATCCTTTGACTTCTTTCTTATTTATTGTGTGCTTTGATTTATCTATTTCTGAGAGTGCATGTTTGAGGTCTCCAACTTTTATAGTTTTCTATCTATTTCTTCTTACATTTCTCTTAACTTCTCCTTTAGGAATTTTAGATGGTATACCACTTGGTGCATATATGTTTAGTATTGATATTGCTTCATTATCTATTATACTGTTTAGCAAGATATAGTTTCTTTCCTTATCTCTTTTAATTGATCACTTTTTGCTTTTGCTTTATTTAAGATCAGGATTGGTATTCCTGTTTGTTTTATTTTTTTGTTTGTTTGTTTTTGTTTTTGTTTTGTTTTTTTAACCTTAACTAAAGCATAATAGATTCTGCTCCAGCCTTTTTACCTTTACTCTGTATGTATCACTCTGCTTTAAATGTGCTTCTTATAAACAACATATTGTAATATTCTGGCTTTTAATGCAGTCTACTATCTGCTTCTGCTTTATGAGAGATTATACCCCATTCATGTTTATTGTTATAACTGCAAATTCTGTATTTCCTGCTATCTTATTTATCCCAAATTAAACTTTTCTCTTTCCTTTTCATTTTTCCCTTCTCCCCAGTATTTTACTTATAAGCCATGCCTCAAGCAGCCTTCATTTTTTAGAGTTCCTCTTCCTTTCTTAACACTTTCCCCTTCTATTTTTTCCCTTCTGTTAACCTGCCACTTCATTTTTTGTCTTTTCCCTCCCAATTTTTTATAACGTGTGAGAAGTTTGTGTATATAACCAAATATGTCTAATATTCTCTCTTTAAGCCCAATCTGATGAGAGTAAGATTCATACAGTGTTCATCCCTCTCCCTTCTTTCCCTGAATTATAATAGGTTTTCTTTGCCTCTTTGTGAGATGTGGATTCTGCCAGTTGAGAAGTAATTCATGGGTTGCATTTGCTAATTATTCTGAGGGTCATGGATGAAAGTTAGAAGAAATCATGTGTCTTCTCTGCCATCTTGGCTCTGCCTCTTCAAACTAATATTTTTAAATGTACAAAACAAAATGCATATATTTAGTATACTAAGTGTCCTGTACAGTTACAATTATAATTGTTGATATATTTGCCAATATACCAAAAAAAGAAAAAGAAAAAGTAAAGTTTAAGAGACAAAGTTAAGTATTCCATTTATAGAGATATATTAATATGTGAAAAAAAATGGAACAAGAGGTGGGGAAAAGAGATAGTAGAAGGCATCTATGTTCTAAACAAATCAAGTTTTGTGCTTAAGGTTGACTTGTAAAATGTTGATACTAAAGAGATGGGAAATTTGGAGTCTTATTGTCCATGAACAGCTAGTTGATGCAAGAATTATTCAAAATTATTTGCTCCGGATATTAAGTCAGGGCATTATGTGAGTAGGTATAATAAATATTTTTAAGATTACATATGGCTATTCTTGAGTGTGCTACTGGTTATTAAACTATAGATTCAAGAAATCATGGCCAGAGACCTTTGAAGGCCTCAGAGGAGGCAAGCTAGGTAGAGTTGACACTGCAAAGGTCAGTGGTCAAAGGTACTCTGTTGGGCCTAGGACAGACTGGTAATAGTAACTGTTAGTAGGGCATGTTACAAATGGCGCCTGAATGTGGGGCATCAGAAATTATCAGGTTTTGAAAATTAATATTTAATATTTGGAATTAAGATTCTGAAAGATTCGGTAGAAATGCTGCCTAGGAGGGAAAGCAGGAAGGCAATATAGATCAGGTAACTCCAGGATCGGGCTCAAAGATACAGCTGAACATAATGCTTATATAAATAGGTTAAAGAGCCAGATGGAAGATCTTTTAACAAAGATCACTGCTGAAGAACAGCAGGAAGCTTGTAATCAAGTTCCAAGAAGGCTATCCCCACACCTATTAAATATAGCTAATGTGTATGTGTGACAGTATAGAGTATAAAATGTCACAACTAGAAGTTGAGTTAAAAATAGAATGACAAACAATTAAAAAAGAATTACTAGAATTGCAGGTTAAATTACAGATTGAGATAGAGAAAAAAAGAAAAAGCTAGGTTACTACAATTAGAACAGGAAGAGTTCAAAGCAGTGGCTGAAGCTAAAGAGGGAAATAAACAAACCACATGGACTTCATTTGGAGAAATCCTTCTTAGTGTTTTGTTGGTTTACCTTGTGCATTATTGTCTTAAGGAATTTATTGATTACTCTTCCTTTGAAAAGAGGTTTAGTTCTTATGTGCAAAGCTCTGTTTGGATTTTAAATTGGCCTTTAGGGAATTTTCCAATTCCTAATCCTCTTCTCTCAGCCCCACCTTCTTGGGCTGAGGGAGAAGGAGGAGGAGGAAAAGAAAGGGTGATAATATAAATATAATATAGTTAGATATAATATAAGATAATATAATATATAAGATATAATAAAGTACTGCCCATTAATCCATTCAAAACTCCTGTGTCTTCATTTCAAAAGACAGGAATAGGCTTTAAGGCCCAAGGTAAAAAGGAATTGTGGTGTATTGACTATAATATTCAGAAAAAAAATTAAAAATACAATTCAGTTAATTTCTAAGAAACCTTACAAGGATAACACCTTGCAGTTAGAGAGAGAGTGGAGTTTTATACTTATAAAACTCCTTGGATAGTCTTTGGAGAGTTGGAACTCCTCTTTTCTTACCTTGTGAATTTTCCACTTCCACAGGTGGGCTTGATTCCCCATTTCCCCTATGAGTACTTATAAAACAGTGTTTATTTTTACAATGGTTTGGAAAGTTGATGTCTTAATCACTAGAATAAACAGACAGTGTGTGATCTTTGACCCAGGAGGAGCAGTAACATCAGACGAATTGATTCACACTCCTGAAGTATAATTCGGTTTCAGAAATTCAAACTTTGATTTTAGGCAAAAGAATTCAGGGATATCATGGACTGGACTGAAGTTTGTATAGCCAACTGTCCTTTTTTCATTAACTGTATGAGTGGCAGACCACTGAAAAGGTATCAGCTCTTTTAAAAACTTCGAGAGCGAGTGGGAAAGCACTCATATAAATATACCCTACATGTCCATTTTCAGAGTGGACCTTCAAATTATATCTTTTATAATCAGGCTGCTAGAATCTTATATTTGCAAATTGGGGTAACTAAAGAAGAAGCTAGGAGCATGGCAAAAGGCTACATAGCTTATTTTCTTTTCACTCTCCTATGCTCCCTATAGGACAAAACCTTATGGTTTGAAATTTAAAGTTTTAAGACCAATGGACATTGTGGCTTCATTCCAATCTGGACAAGCAGCTAGGCATGTGATCAACCATTTTTCCATTGTAGGAATCTCACATGTATTTAAGACAGGTTATGGAGTGGCTTATAAATATTTTGCTTTTAGATGCTTTTGCATTGAATTTGATTTTACCCATTCCATTGGCACTTCTTATAATCCTACCAGTCAAGTCATTACTGGATAGACTATATTCCCAAGATGTTCTCTTCTAAACAAGAGAAGGGAATTTTTGGATATGCACAAGATGTGGCAATACATATATGTGATTGCTTGTAATTTTTAAATTTTGATTTTACATTTTTAAACTCTTTTGATTTTACATTCCTAAGTTATTTCAATTTTATATTTTTAAGTTATTTTGGTTTTACATTTTTAAATTATTTTGGTTTTACGTTTTTAACTTCTTTGCATTTTACCTTAGCAATGCACTTCTGGCATACACAGAAAGTGCAGCTAAGTGATAGACTGACTAACGTTTGTCTGACTTTTGTTAATCTTTTTGACAAGAACTTTGTTTCTACTATGATGTGGAAAGGCCCAGATGGCATTTGGAATGGCCCAGGTTGGGCCAGGGTTTGGGGCCCTGGGCATATTCAATAGCAGAGGAATTGATCCCCACCAGAGACATTTGTGACCTGGGGATCCAAGAGAAGGACCAGACAACAGCCCAGAGGGACCAGCCAGATGTCAGCAGCCCTTCAGATGCTGATGGCAGCAATGTCCCTCCTGACCATGACACCAGAGACAGCAGACACAGCTCCAGTGTAGCAGCTGAAATGGACTGTCTTGGGTGATATGCAATATAAAGACTGTAAATGGACAGTGGGCCTGCTTGCTTCTCCCATGGCTACTTGTCATATGGTGGCCTGGGGAGAGGCTTTGCCCTATGCTTTCTATTGAAGGACTATGCTTTTAAATTAGTGGGTAAAAAGCCAACACCCACCTGCCATTGCTATTGAGACAATGTTACTGGACATGACTTTGCTTATGTGTACCTTTATTGGCTAAACTAGAATTACTCTAGAATTGTGAAAAGTGCAATAGAGAATTGTGAGAACCTAGAATTGGTCTAGAATTGTGACAAGTGCAATAGAATTGTGATAAATGTAACTAGAATTGTGAACCCTACCTCACTGATATTTAATTGTTAGAATTGTGATGTTTTACCTTGTTGACTTCCCACCTCAGTGTTGACATCCTACCTCATTGGCATCCAACCTCTTTGGCTTTTTATCTACTTGAGTATGACTTTAACGAATGGGTTGAACACTTGGCCACTGTTGAGCCTAGTTCTCATTGTCATACTTCTGTTTACTGATCTGCTGCTTTGTACCTCCTTGGGCATAACACTCTGTCATCTCATGGATCAAATAAACTATAGCTGGTGCTAAAAGTTTAGCTTGATGAAATGAGCAGTTCCTGCAAAACAAAAGAAGGGATTTGTAAGGGTCCTTTAAAGAAGGAGCCACAGTGCAACAGGAGATTGAGTTCCCCAGAAGTAATCTCTGTGGATATAGGACTGCCCTGGGTGGGATCCTGGCCATATTGAGATAGCTTTGTAATGCGTGATGGCTCTCTTGCTGGTTGGCTGTGTGTGTGACCCCACAGGTCCTTTATAAGCCCACCGCAGGCAGCAAGTTGCTCTCTTTAACCTGACTCCCTAGTTTGGGGTAGCCGAGCCAAGTTGATGGATAGCCAAGAAAGGTAAGGGGTTTGGAAGTGAACATGTGGGTCTTCAGACCAGGTGTTCACTAAGGAGTTAACAAGTCAGGGCAGCAAGTCAGGGCATTATGTGAGTAGGTATAATAAAGGCTTTTAAAATTACACGTGGCTGTTCTTGAGTGCGCTACTGGTTATTAAACTAATAAATTCAAGAGATCGTGGCCAAAGATCTTTGAAGGCCTCAGAGGAGGCAAGCCAGGTAGAGTTGACACTGCAAAGGTCAGTGGTCAAATGTACTCTGTTGGGCCTAGGACAGACTGGTAATAGTAACTGCTAGGAGGGCATGTTACACTCTCTGCCATCTTGGCTCTGCCTCTTCAAACTAATATTTTTAAATGTACAAAACAAAATGCATATATTTAGTATACTAAGTGTCCTGTACAGTTACAATTGTAATTGTTGATATATTTGCCAATATACCAAAAAAAGAAAAAGAAAAAGTAAAGTTTAAGGGACAAAGTTAAGTATTCCATGTATAGAGATATATTAATATGTAAAAAAAATTGGATAAGAGGTGGGGAAAGGAGATAGTAGAAGGCATCTATGTTCTAAACAAATCAAGTTCTGTGCTTAAGGTTGACTTGTAAAATGTTGATACTAAAGAGATGGGAAATTTGGAGTCTTATTGTCCATGAATAGCTAGTTGAGGCAATACTTACTCAAAATTATTTGCTTGGGATACCAAAAGCACAAGATATTAAAGTTTAACTTGTCATTGGCTCCTGGGAGAGGTCCTGCACTATATCTGAATGTTCAACTGATGATTGACTTTGCTACATGTGTGAGTTGATTATCAGTTGTTAGCTCTGACAAAGTGTCTAGATTCACTTGCTTCCTTGAAAAGAATGACCATGAGACTCAAGCGAAATAAAAATAGCATTTCCTAGACCTCTCAGATTTACAAAGGCCAATATATTGTTAAGTGAGAGCACAAGTTACAGTCAAACTTTGGGCATTTGATTATATATTATTTTGTTATTATTATATTTTATTTATTTGATTTTATGACAAAATAAAGTGCCATATAAAGAAACATTTAAATTTTTTATCAGCAATTGATTCAAATATATCAAAATTACAAATCTAGAGTTTTAAAATAATGTAAATCAAAGAACAGTGTGGTGCATGCTTAACAACTGTTTCAAAATGAGTAAATCTACAAAAATTCACTTTACATATATCAGTGGTTTTTAGTCTTTTTGGTTGGAGTATGATCCTGTTGAAAATTATGGATTCTTTATCAGAATAAAAATGTATTGTTAAATATCTAAAATGAAATACATACAGTGTGTTGTTCAGTTGTTCGATAATATCTGATTCTTCCGAACCCACATGGCATTTTCTTGGCAAAAATACTGCAGTGGTTTGCCATTAATTTTTCTAGTGGAGTAATGCAAATAGAGGGTAGTGACTTACTTAGGGTCCCATAGTTAGTGATTATTTGAGGCTAGATTTTAACTCAGGTCACATATATTCCAGTGCTCTGCCCACTGAATCTTATAACTGCCTCTTCTATTGCAATGCAATTATTGAAATAGGGAATGATGGTAAACCTCAAAAGAACTTCAGTTCTAAATAATAATTTGTAGAATAAAATTTTAAAATCCTGATATCTATTATTTTATAATTTTTTTCATGTAGATGTGCTACTTACATTTGAGAAAAGCCTAAATATTAGCAATATTATGTTTTAGATTTTGTTGTGAAAATCTAAGCTGTGTTATCAGTGAGATAGAAAAAGAGCATTGTTGGTCAGGTGTACTGTTCTGTTTCTCTAAATCGTGAATCATTCTCTGGGAGGAGGTTTCTTTTCTGTGAATCCTTTTCTCTGTCAGCAGGTTTCTTGGGAGGCTTCTGGAGCCTCCAGCCAGAGCTAAGGTAGAATCTTGAATCCTTTTCTTCCTTAATCCTGGCTCTGAATCTCCTCGAGCTTCTCCTGGCAAGTCTTGTTTTTGACCCAATCCAGACTGCCTCCAGGCTCAATGTTGCCTCCTTTATCCTCCCAGAGAATGGGCTTGTGGGTAGTCCCA
This sequence comes from Sminthopsis crassicaudata, assembly GCF_048593235.1. Taxonomy (NCBI): domain Eukaryota; kingdom Metazoa; phylum Chordata; class Mammalia; order Dasyuromorphia; family Dasyuridae; genus Sminthopsis; species Sminthopsis crassicaudata. Next base: position 203,889,560 of record NC_133620.1, on the reverse strand, counting down.
AGCAGGGACTTGTGGGAACTCCTACAGCCAATGGACTAACTCCTTTTAAAGGTGTGAACTAAAGGTGTGAACCCTGAGCTAGAGAATTGTAAACTACTGACTTATCACCTAGTAAGAACCTAACAGTCAGGCCCACAAGATGAATTCAAGGATTTGTGAATTTAGATTGTCTTGGGATGAAATGGCTCCTGAGCTATAGGTGATGTGTTTATCTTTTGTCATGAAAGATATGAGGCTGATGTAATAAAGTTTGTCCATTGGCTAAGAACCACAATGAAACAAAGAGCAACATGTTTCCTTAGTACTTCTGCCTAAAAATGGCTATGCACAGTTGCTAATTTTGATACACACAGGTGCATGATCCTTTGTATTAAGCAGAACCTATACAGTGAATACCAATGCCAACTACTGATAAAATGTAAATTTACACAAATACCTTTGTATCAGAGCCTTCATAGACTTAATGATAACAGTTGATGGTATAAACAAGTTTAGCACAGTAAGGAAGAGTCAGCATTTAATAAATACTTATTTAATAGAATTGCTTTTCCCTTTTTTTGATCTTGTCAAGATTCCTCTGGGTTTCTATAGCCATACTTCATTTGGGGATTTGTCATTTATTGCTGTATGGAACTTCTGGGTGAGGAGAATTTTTCTACCAATGAAGATCAGTAATTTTTTTTTCATTTACAATTTAAAAAATATCATTTAGAGTACTAAGAGAGAAAATGGCTTTCTTGGAATTATTTAGGCAAATATATATTAGAAGTGGCACTTGAACCCATTTTTCCCCTGGTTTCAAAAATACCCACTAAATTACATTGATTTTGATTTTAAAAGTTGAGGAATATTGGGGTCACAGAGATCAAATATTGGTTCAAAGTCATATGGTCAAAAGTCAAGGAACTGAACCTACTCTTTCCTCTGCTCCACTCTACTTTTTAATGGAAATTTATGAAGAAAAGGGATGAAAAAGGCTTTTTTTTAAAGCCTTCCAGAAATGGTATGAGTTGACAACAAGAATCTGCTTTGAGTATTAAATCTGCATAGTCATTATAGATTTGCAATTACAGTACCATATTAAATCTTGAATATTGCTTCTATATAAGCACCAGCCTGGTCACATCATACCAGAATGAAGACTACATACTATTGGGAAGCTAAAGAATATGTTTCATTACCTGAACAGTGTCAGAGCCCAAGACTGCCAGAAATGATTTTGCCTATTTAAATGAGAGGCAGACAATTTACTATCATCTATGACAAGTCATTTGCCTCAGTTCCAGTTTTGGCTTGCTCTACTGCTAATTGATAAGATATTAATATTACAGTTGTCATTCCAAACATAAACTAGATCTACTGGTAAGTGTTGTCATTGTCAAAACTGGCAGTGAAGTGTGTTAGTGGAGGAAAAATAAATTTGAATGAGGATGATGAAGAGATAAAGACCCTCTTTTTCCTGCAAAAAAAAAAAAAAAAAAAAAAAAAAAAAAAAAACTCTCAATGTCCAGAATATCTTTCTGGAGGACCTCTGAATCAGCCCAAATCCTTGGTCTTAGTGGAGGAATAAAGGAAGCAGGAGAGCCACCATGACTCTGGTCAAAGATGGAGTCTAAATCTGGAATCTGGAGTCTTGAGGCTTCTCTGTGTCTGTGGCCGAGAGGCTCGTTCCCAGTCTTCCCAGCCCTTACATACTCCAGTACAATTATATCACTATAAACCACTGAGTATGTGCAACCATCACATTAAGTATATGTTTAGATAACCATTATTTCACACTGAGTAGATGCTTTACTATAATCACCATGCTGTCCTTGATTCAAGTATATTTTTTCAGAGTTCTGGCTCTTTACATCTTCTTTTGTTTAAGAACATAGGTGTTCATGCCCTCCCTGACTTCTCAGGAAGGGAGATGAGAACCCCAAAAAGAAGGTGATCATGCCCTTTCTGACTTCTCAGGAAGGGAGGTGAGAACACCAAAGGAAAATGGAAAATCAAACCAGATGTCGTAACCAGGTTTCCTCTGGGCTGAATGGTCTTCCTTGAAATAGATGTGCATAAATCCATCAGCATAGGAGGTATTACACAAGCACATAGTAATATAACACAGGCTAGTAGTGATGTAACAAACAACATGAATCAACACAGTGATATAACAAACAATTTGAATATTCATGTCCATAAGTCCTAGAAGGAGGTTATGTAAATAACAATTACACATATACTTCTTTCAGGAGCCAAGAAATAGTCTAAAACCAATCAATTGTTTACTACTTCATGTCTTAGGGAATCCAATAATACCTGAAGGTTTTGAAGTCCTGCATCAGTCTCATTAACAATTTTTGATGTCCATGAGTTACTTGCCATAACTGCCATGCTTTTTCAGTGGTGGGAATAGTCAGTGATGGAACCACCCAGTGTTTCTTGAGTCTTCTCCATCTCTCTCTGATAGACAAGGGGGATATGGCTCATTGGCACCCATCTGATTCCTTCTCCAATGGTAGAGTACAAACAGACCCTCTCTCCTAAGTAGTTAACTTATCTGGTTGTAGAGGGCTGAAACTCCAAAAAGGTATATATGAATCAGACAACCAGGCACTTGCTGCTAATTACCTATTTGATGTGAGACCATGGCTCTATATACATATTTACATGAGATGGTGATGTGTGGCTCTCCTCACCATTGGTACTTGCTCAATGCTTGTTGTTGAGATAATTGTAGGCGAGGATTGGAGGGCGGGGAGAGAAATGCCAGACTCACTTGACAATAGGACCAGGGGGAGAGAGGCTAGAGACTCTGGACTCCAGAATCCAGGATACATCTTTGGCAAGCTGTGTGGCAGCTTAACTGCCTCCTTCACTTTTCTCCCTAAAGACCAAGGACTTTGGTTTATCCTGGCTCTGGCTCACCCTGAATCCCTCCAAGGAACTGGCCATCCTTTCCATCTGATGCCTTCCATTCCCAACTTTCTGGATCTATCCACATCACTTGACAATTATCTAAAGATAGTGGAGATGCTTGCACTAGACACTGCCCATCCAGATGGGCTATAAAATCTGTCTGCTGGAGCCAGTGCATCTTTATAAAATAATAATAATAATAATAATAATGGTATAAAGAGCTAATTTTTTATTATATTTTTTATAATATTATCCCTTGTATTCATTTTTCCAAATTATCCCCCCTCCTTCTACTCCCTCCCCCCGATGACAGGCAATCCCATACATTTTACATGTGTTACAATATAACATAGATACAATACATGTGTGTAAATACCATTTTCTTGTTGCACAATAAGCATTAGATTCCGAAGGTACATGTAACCTGGGCAGACAGATATTAGTGCTAACAATTTACATTCACTTCCCAGTGTTCCTTCTCTGGGTGTAGCTACCTCTGTCCATCATTGATCAACTGGAAGTGAGTTGGCTCTTCTATTATGTTGAAGATTTCCACTATCATCAGAATGTATCCTCATACAGTATTGTTGTTGAAGTGTACAGTGATCTTCTGGTTCTGCTCATTTCACTCAACATCAGTTGATGTAAGTCTCTCCAAGCCTCTCTGTATTCCTCCTGCTGGTCATTTCTTACGGAGCAATAATATTCCATAACCTTCATATATCATAATTTACCCAACCATTCTCCAACTGATGAACATCCATTCAACTTCCACTTTCTAGCTACAACAAAAAGAGCTGCCACAAACATTTTGGCACATATATGTCTCTTTCCACTCTTTATTATTTCTTTGGGATATAAGGCCAATAACAGCAATACTGGGTCAAAGGGTATGCACAGTTTGATAACTTTTTGGGCATAGTTCCAAATTGCTCTCCAGAATGGCTGGATTCTTTCACAACTACACCAGCAATGTATTAGTGTCCCAGTTTTCCCACATCCCCTCCAACATTCACCATTATTTGTTCCTGTCATTTTAGCCAATCTGACAAGTGTGTAGTGGTATCTCAGAGTTGTCTTAATTTGCATTTCTATGATCAGTAGTGATTTGGAACAATCTTTCATGTGAGTGGATATAGTTTCAATTTCTTCCTCTGAGAATTGTCTGTTCATATCCTTTGACCATTTATCAACTGGAGAATGGTTCGGTTTCTTATAAATTAGGGTCAGTTCTCTATATATTTTGGAAATTAGACCTTTGTCATAACCTTTGCTTTAAAAATATTTTCCCAATTTGTTACTTCCCTTCTAATCTTGTTTGCATTAGTATTATTTGTACAGAAACTTTTTAGTTTGATGTAATCAAAATCTTCTATTTTGTGATCAATAATGATCTCTAGTTCTCCTCTGGTCATAAATTCTTCCTCCTCCACAGTTCTGAGAGGTAGACTATTTTCTGTTTCTCTAATCTATTTATTATCTCATTCTTTATGCCTAAATCATGAACCCATTTTGATCTTATCTTGGTATATGGTGTTAAGTGTGGATCCAAATCTAATTTCTGCCATATTAATTATCAGTTTTCCCAACAGTTTTTTCCATATAATGAATTTTTATCCCTAATGTTGGTATCTTTGTGTTTGTCAAAGATTAGATTGCTATAGATGTACCCTTTTTTGTCCTTTGTATCTAATCTGTTCCACTGATCTACCGGTCTATTTCTTAGCCAATACCAAATGGTTTTGGTAACTGCTGCTATATAATATAGCTTTAGATCAGGTACACTTAGACCACCTTCCTCTGAGTTTTTTTTTCATTAGTTCCCTTGCAATTCTCGACCTTTTATTCTTCCATATGAATTTTGTTGTTATTTTTTCTAGGTCATTGAAATAGTTTCTTGGGAGACTTATTGGTATAGCACTAAATAAATAGATTAGTTTGGGGAGTATTGTCATCTTTATTATATTCGCTCGGCCTATCCAAGAGCACTGAATGTCTTTCAAATTATTTAAATCTGACTTTATTTTTGTGGCAAGTGTTTTGTAATTTTTGTCATATAATTCCTGACTATTCTTTGACAGATAGATTCCCAAATACTTTATACTCTCAACATTTGTTTGGAATGGGATTTCTCTTTGTATCTCTTGCTTTTGCATTTTGTTGGTGATATATAAAAATGCTGAGGATTTATGTGGATTTATTTTGCATCCTGCCACTTTGCTGAAATTTTGAATTATTTCTAGTAGCTTTTTAGCAGAGTCTTTGGGGTTCTCTAAGTATACCATCATGTCATCTGCAAAAAGTGATAGTTTGATTTCCTCATTTCCTACTCTAATTCCTTGAATCTCTTTCTCGGCTCTTATTTCCGTGGCTAGCGTTTTTAGTACTATATTGAATAGTAATGGAGATAGTGGGCAACCTTGTTTCACTCCTGATCTTACTGGGAAAGGTTGTAGTTTATTTCTATTGCATATTATGCTTACTGACGGTCTTAAATATATGCTCCTGATTATTCTAAGGAATAATCCATTAAAACAAGAGTTTTTAGTAGGAATGGATGTTGGATTTTGTCAAATGCTTTTTCTGCATCTATTGAGATGATCATATGGTTCTTATTAATTTGATTATTAATATGGTCAATTATATTAATAGTTTTCCTAATATTAAACCAGCCCTGCATTCCTGGAATAAATCCTACTTGATCATAGTGTATTATCCTGGAGATGATTTTCTGAAGTCTTTTTGCTAATATCTTATTTAAGATTTTAGCATCAATATTCATTAAGGAAATTGGTCTATAATTTTCTTTCTCAGTTTTCGATCCACCTGGTTTAGGTATCAGTACCATGTCTGTGTCATAAAAGGAGTTTGGCGGGATTCTTTCATCCCCTATTTTTTCAATTACTTTATATAACATTGGGGCTAATTGTTCGTTAAATGTTTGGTAGAATTCACATGTGAATCCATCTGGTCCTGGGGATTTTTTTCTGGGGAGTTGATTAATAGCTAGTTCTATTTCTTTTTCTGAAATGGGACTATTTAAGCAATTTATCTTCTCCTCTATTAATCTAGGAAGCCTATATTTTTGGAGGAAGTTGTTGGGATTACTAGGTGAGAACTGAGGTTGTCTGGATGGTGACAAGGTGAGAATTCAGGTTTTCTGGACAATTACAAGGTGAGAACTCAGGTTGACTTGATAGAGGGGGCAAGCTCATTGGCTGGGGTGGTTCTTCCCAGAAGCCCTTGCATTATCCCACGCCCATTCTCTGGGAGGATAAAAAGAGACAGCAATGGGCGCAGAGGGCAGATCGGCCTGGAGAAGGATAAGAGCTGGAGGAGATTCAGAGCCAGGATTCAAGAGGAAGACTCTGAATTGCATCAGGCTTGACGGGGCTCTCTGCAGGAAGGGAAGTCACTTCTTTGGACAAGAGTTAACAGCAACTGCCTGGAGACAACGGTTCGTTACAGGAAGAAGAATCTGTCTGAGAGATTTGAGTAGACACAGCAGATCTCTTCCCAGAGAGCGATCCAGCAGCTTCTGGAGACGACAGCTCGTTACATTTGGCGTCCACACGTGGGGCAAGGACTTTTGCTTATCCTGACAAGAGGAGCTAGACCAGACCTTTGCAATTTGGCGCCCGAACAGGGACAGACACAGTCCTGATTCCAGTGGAAAAGCTTCCAATCTAGATCTCAGTCTCTCTGACCCAGAACCGTGAGTAACGAGGAAACTTTGTTAAAGATTAAGTGAGCGTGCTAATAGATAAATAAGGAACTTAACTTGTTAAGGGCTAAACCAGGAATCTCTTATAGCTGAAATGGGGCAGATGTTAGCTATATTCAATCCCTGGACCTCAGCCGACTCAACCTCAGCCCCAGACGCAACCTCAGCTCCATTCAGGAGTGGTACTATAGAGAGTATAATCAAGATAATTGAGGAGCAGAGTTTACTTGTAACCTGGGTACAGATTGCTAAACTCTTGGCTGCATTAAGACGCACATCCCCTTGGTTCTTAGAGGAAGAAAAGATAGATGTAGATAAATGGAAGCTAGTGGGATATGAAATGAAAGAATTTCAAGCAAAAAATGGGCCTCGTTCAATTTCTGCAGAAGTATTTTATATCTACAACATAGTTCAATTAGCCTTAAACTATCAAGCAAGTTGTAGGAGAAGGAAAAGTTCTAAAAATGAACAGAGGAGGAAGTGTGAGGAAAAAAGGAAAGATGAAGATCTTTCCCTAGAGCAAGAGGATTTAAATGAGGAATTATGGTATGATTCTCTTGAAGAAGCTTCAACCCTGCCTAGAGAACAGATTATTGACAGGCCCACATCAACCCCACCTTCAGAGATGGAGGAAGAAAGAGGGGAAGAGGCAGAAACACAAACAGAATTGCCTGTGAAGCAGCCTAAGCCTATGACAAGATTAGAAAAAGCATTGGTTAAAGCTAAGAGAGAAGGACAGGATATAAGTGATTTTATACATGCATATCCTGTGATTGAAAATATTGACTCTGTAGGTAAAAAAAGGAGAAGATATGCACCTTTAGATTTGAATAAAATTAAGGATTTGAAAAAAGGTTGTACCCTTTATGGGGCTACATCAGCTTATGTTAAAATGTTACTAGATGGTTTGTCTTATGAAGTCCTAACCCCGAATGATTGGAAATCCATAGCAAGGATATGCCTGGAACCTGGAGAAAATTTATTATGGCTTTCGGAATTTCATGAATTATGTAAAATTCAAGTCAGATGCAATTTGGAAATAGGAGTTAACACACAATTCACTTTTGAGCACTTGGCTGGTGAAGGTCGGTATGGAGAGAATTCAGAACAGACTGATTATACCATGACAATATATGAACAAATTGCTAAGGCTGCAATAAAAGCTTGGGGTGTCCTTCCTGGACAGAAAGATCGTGGAGAGGCTTTCACTAAAATACAGCAAGGTCCCAATGAACCTTTTGCAGATTTTGTGGGACGTTTGCAAACTGCTGTCAAAAGAACTATTGGAGAAAATTCAGCTACAGAAATAATGACCAGACATCTGGCTAAGGAAAATGCCAATGAGATTTGCAAAAGAATTATATGGGGATTAGACAAAGATGCTCCTTTAGAGGAGATCATAAGACGCTGTGCTACAGTGGGAACAAATGCTTTTTACACCCGGGCAATGATGAATGTGGAAAGACAGGGTCCCTCCTGGCAAGGGACTTCTAGAGAAACTCGGCGATGTTTTCAATGTGGAAAAATTGGGCATCTAAGAGCTCAGTGTAGGTATGGAGATACAGTGAGAAGACAGGGTGAAAGAAGACCTAAAACCCCATGTCCAAAATGCAACAGAGGACTCCATTGGGCATCAGAGTGTAGAATAATTCAGGGAAATGGGATGAGGAGCCCAGGTTCAGGGCCCCAGGAAAAAAAGACTTGGGGCATGATGGCAGCTGATGTTACACCCAAAGAACCTTTAGAAGGCCAGGACTCTGATTTAATCAATCAGCAGAGAAGCAATCACATGGCAGAAAGGGATTACCTGATAAGTCAGTCAAAAGGCAATCAGATTGCAAAAATGGATTACACTTGGGGAGAATACAGGCCTTTTAAACCAACAGGGCTGTGCCCAGTGCAAACAACTCCAATGTAATTGTCAGATGATGAGAAGAGATTTAGAAAGTGGTAAATAGAAGAAAATTAGATAGGTTAACTGCCTGGGAGAGAGGGTTTGCTTGTATTTCTTCAGCAGGAGAAGGAATCAGATGGGTGCCAACGAGTCATATTCACCTTGTCCATCAGAGAGAGACAGAAAAAGAGAAAGACCTCAAAATAAAGGAGAAGATCTAAGAAACATCTGACACTGAAAGAGCATGGATAATAAGAAGACTGTTAAAGAACTTTAAAAAACCAGCAGGAATCATTGTACTTCCTCACACAAGATGAGACTAATGGACAATGGACTTATGGACATTTATAAATTTTCATTTTATGATTATGTTATATACTTCTAGCATGTGTTATGTTACTATGTTACTATGTGCTTATGTAATTTATGTAATTATCTGCAATACTTCCCATATTGATGGATTTATGTTTCAAGGTCATGACTGTCCTATGTTCTAAATCAAAAGAAAGGGGGAGATGTTGGGATTACTAGGTGAGAACTGAGGTTGTCTGGATGGTGACAAGGTGAGAATTCAGGTTTTCTGGACAATTACAAGGTGAGAACTCAGGTTGACTTGATAGAGGGGGCAAGCTCATTGGCTGGGGTGGTTCTTCCCAGAAGCCCTTGCATTATCCCACGCCCATTCTCTGGGAGGATAAAAAGAGACAGCAATGGGCGCAGAGGGCAGATCGGCCTGGAGAAGGATAAGAGCTGGAGGAGATTCAGAGCCAGGATTCAAGAGGAAGACTCTGAATTGCATCAGGCTTGACGGGGCTCTCTGCAGGAAGGGAAGTCACTTCTTTGGACAAGAGTTAACAGCAACTGCCTGGAGACAACGGTTCGTTACAGGAAGAAGAATCTGTCTGAGAGATTTGAGTAGACACAGCAGATCTCTTCCCAGAGAGCGATCCAGCAGCTTCTGGAGACGACAGCTCGTTACAGGAAGTCATCCATTTCATTTAAGTTATTAAATTTATTGGCATAAAGTTGGGCAAAGTAACTCATTATTTCTCTAATTTCCTCTTCATTGGTGGAAAGATCCCCCTTTTCATTTGTAAGACTAACAGTTTGATTTTCCTCTTTCTTTTTTCTGATCAGATTTGCCAAAGGTTTAACTATTTTATTGGCTTTTTCATAAAACCAACTCTTGGTTTTATTTATTAATTCAATAGTTTTTTGTTTTTTTTTTTACTTTCAATATTATTGATTTCTCCTTTTAATTTTTGTATTTCAAGTTTAATTTTTGGTTGGGGGTTTATAATTTGGTCTTTTTCTAGCCTTTTAAGTTGTAAGCCCAATTCGTTAATCTTCTCTTTCTCTATTTTCTTCAAGTAAGCCTCTAAAGATATAAAATTTCCCCTTATTACTGCTTTAGCTGCATACCACAGATTTTGGTATGATGTCTCATCATTGTCATTATGTTGGGTGAAATTATTAATTGTTTCTATAATTTGGTCTTTCACCCAGTCATTCTTTAAGATGAGATTGTTCAGTTTCCAATTACTTTTTGGTCTATTTACCCCTAACTTTTTACTGAATGTAGCTTTTATTGCATTGTGGTCTGAGAAGAAGGCATTTATTATTTCTGCCTTCCTACATTTAATTTTGAGATCTTTATGTCCTAATATACGGTCAATTTTTGTATAGGATCCATGAACTGCTGAGAAGAAAGTATATTCCTTTCTATTGCCATTCAGTTTTCTCCAAAGGTCTATCATACCTAGTTTTTCTAATATTCTATTTACTTTTTAAAATTTCTTTCTTATTTGTTTTGTGGTTTGATTTGTCTAAATCTGAGAGTGCAAGGTTGAGATCTCCCACTATTATAGTCTTACTGTCTATTTCTTCTTGCAACTCTCTTAACTTTTCCTTTAGAAAGTTAGATGCTATACCACTTGGTGCATATATGTTTAGTATCGATATGGCTTCATTATTTATGCTACCTTTCAGCAGGATATAGTTTCCTTCTTAATCTTTTTTAACTAGATCTATTTCTGCTTTTGCTTGATCTGAGATAAGGATAGCTACCCCTGCTTTTTTGGCTTTTCCTGAAGCATAATAGGCTCTGTTCCAACCTTTTACCTTTACTCTGTATGTATCTCCCTGCTTTAAGTGTGTTTCCTGTAAAAACATATTTTAGGGTTCTGATTTTTGATCCAATCTGCTATCCGTCTCCGTTTGATGGGAGCATTCATTCCATTCACATTTACAGTTAAAATTAATATTTCTGTATTTCCTGCCATCATATTATCCCCAGATTATGCTTTTTCCCTTGACCCCCCTGATCTCCCTCCCCGATATTTAATTTACAGACCCCCCTTGTGATGTGCAACCCTCCCCTTTTTTTTTTAGTATCCCTCCCCCCTCCCTCCAAGTCCCTTCCCTTATTCTCCTTTTCCTTTTCCCTTTTACTCTCCCCCCTTATAATGAGGGGAGAGAAAATTCTCTGAAAAACAAATATGTTAATTATTTACTCTTTGAGCCTCTCCTGATGAGAGTAAGATTCACACAATGATTCTCCCCCTCACTAAATTCCCTCAGATATGGTGTATTTTCTATGCCTCTTCCTGGGATGTAGTTTCCCTCTTTTTATCATTCCTTCCCCTTTTTCTGAAATGACCTCCTTCCCTTTACTACACCCCCCTTTTTTTCTTTTATATCAGTAAAATCAAATTATCCTTGAGTACTTTTTATATACCCACAATAGAGTTACAGTTCTCAAGGCTTCTGTGTACCTTTTTCTGTTTCTCTTCAGTCTTGTGGATGTAGATCAAATTTTTTGTTTAAGTCTGTTTTTTTTTTTTCTTAGAAACATATAGAATTCCTCTGTTTCATTGAATGACCATCTTCTTCCATGGAAAAAGATGCTAAACTTAGCTAGGTAGTTCATTCTTGGTTGCGATCCTTGATTTTTTGCCTTACGGAATATCAGGTTCCAGGCCCTTCTATCTTTTAATGTGGAGGCAGCCAGATCTTGAGTGACCCTTATTGTGGAACCTTGGTATTTAAATTGTTTTTTTCTAGCTGCTTGCAGGATTTTCTCCTTTGTGAGGTAATTCTGCAGCTTAGCCACAATATTCCGTGGTGTTCTTTTTTTAGGGTCTATTTCAGAAGGAGTTCGATGAATTCTTTCCACATCTACTTTCGCTTCTGTTTCTTTTATCTCTGGACAGTTCTCTTTAATAATTTCCTGTAAAATAGAATCTAGGCTCTTTTTTTGGTCATAGCTTTCTGGAAGTCCAATGAGCCACAGATTATCTCTCCTAGATCTATTTTCCATGTCTATAGATTTTTCCAGTAAGTATTTGACGCTGTTCTCCAGCTTCTCATTTTTTTTGTTTTGTTTGACTGATTCTTGGGTTCTCTGTGAATCATTCATTTCTATTTGTTCCATCCTGACTTTTAAGGAGTTATTTTCTTCTTTCACAGTTTTTAGTTCTTTTTGTAAATGCCCAATTTCATTTTTAAATGAATTATTTTGCTCTATTGAATTTTTTTCCATTTCCCTAATTTTTTTGAGAATTATTTTCTTTTTCCAATTCAGAAATTCTATTTTCTTGAGACTTTTTTATCTTTTCCAATTCAGAAATCCTACTTTCCTGTGATTTTTTTAACCTTTTCTAATTCACAAATTTTTTTTACCTGCATCTCCTGTGAATTCTTTATTTTTTTCAACTCCAATTTTAGGACGTTGTTATTCTCTATCATATCTTCCCTTTCCTTTCCCCATTTTTCTTCAAAGTCTCTTAACTTTTTAATAGTCTCTTCTAGGAGAGAGTTATGTGATGGGGGGCAGGAATCATTCCCCTTTAGGTTGTTATCTGCTGACTCTCTACTGTTAACTTCCTTGGGGTTGGATACCCGCTCTTTCTCTGTGTAGAAGGAATCTATGGTTTTTCTGGCTTTTTTGTTCATACTTAAAAAATCTTTTGGGGTCTGTCCCTGGGGTAGGAAATTATTTATTTACTTCTTTACCAGCTTCCTCCCAGACCGGATGGATGCAGCGGCTCTTGTGCCTGAGCTAAGATAGAGCTCTGGGAGAGAGTTCCCCACCCCCTCCCTGGAAGTGCCTCAGAGGTGACTAGCACTGCTGTGCCTTGAGGGCATTGTGTTCTAGCTGCTTCCCTGAGGTTTGAGATTGAACAGTAAAGAAGGCACAAAGCCCAGCCTATGCTTCCTGGTGGGGCGTGGATGTCTGCAGCAGGTGACATGAAAAGCCCCTGTGCTCAAACTGGAAGTGTCTGCCAGAAACTGTGGTCCCTAGTTCAAAGGTTCAGCTTCTCTGGGACTTTCGGAACTGAGTTCCACACCCTCCAGCTAAGCTAGGCAGTGTGTGTTGCCTTGGGCCGTATCCGCCCACTTGTCAATCTCTTTAACTAGTCTCAGGTGGGAGCTGAGGCCACACCCCCTGGTACCGAGATCTGCTGAGTCACCCCCAGGATCCGGGAAAATCTATTCTATCTGAATTTTTAAAAGTAGTTTAGATTTCTCTTCTGAACTGCTATATTATAAGCAGAGAAGAGCTAACAGCCTGTGCCAGATGCCTTTATCTCAGTGGCTTCTCTGATCCCAGAGCCCTTCCCAAGTCAATCTGCTCAGTATGCTAGCACCCAGCCGTCTGTGCTGGCCTCTCTTCTTCCTCCTCTGGGAACTGACCTTTTCTGTTGAAACTCCTGATTCTCTTCAGCTGGTAAGTAGTGCTTCCAGTCCTTGTGGTATCTATCAGTCCAGCGCTATTTCCGAGGCTGATTTATCTAATTGGTTGTGAGGGAGTAAGGACGTTCACAGAGTCGTGTGTTTCTTCTCCGCCATCTTGGCTCCGCCCCCTGACCTGTTCTTAAAGAAAGGTTTTGTACTTTAAGCATCTTAGGATATACTTCATATACTTTCCATGGAGCATGGAAAGGAAGGCAAGCTGTACAAACTTTTACTATGTCCTGGGTTCCTCTTGTGTTATCCCAAATTGAAAATGTAAAGCTCAAGCAGCCTGAAGATAGTTAGAATGAGATTCTTGGGCTGCCTGAAATAGGGGAGTATTGTTTAACATGGTTAGAAGGCTATCTTCCTTTGATATCTGTAAAGATAGTTGGTCCTTCAAGAGGAACCTTAGAAACATTTTCTTCCAAAACCTATTGCCAATTATGTAATAGTTGGGCACTTTTTAATGGAAACCTGTGAGCAAAATTTGGAGCTGTGGGGAAGAAAATATGCCATTCTAGGTGGTTTTACAGCATACATTAATTTGTGCATTGGTATATATCTTGTCAGGTCTTATCCCAGATAATTTTACTACTCGCTAAATAGCCTTTAATAAAATTATAGCCACAAGCACTGTGCAAGGAATAAGGCTTTGTTCTGGTTCACCCACTATATCACACAGTGTTATTGATGAAGGACTGCTGGGGTGACTCTTTTGTAGCAAAAACTGTTATTTCCAAGGGGTTTTGAGTAACTCTTTCACTACATTGGATAAAGCGAGTTCAATTTTTCTCAAGTCTTCTTGAGCTTCTTTTGTAAGCTGATGTGGTGAGTTTAAAGCAGTATCTCTCCTCAAAATGTCATATAATGGCTGTAATTGATATGTAGTTAAGTCTAACACTTGACATATCCATTAGATATTTCCTATCAATTTCTGAAAGTCATTTAAAGGCCATTATGCCCAAGTGTTTTTTGCCTGGGGCCCTGAAGCTGAGGCCTGCTTCCTGTTTTGCTTAGTTAATCTACATTCTGATGTCCAATGGAAGCCTTTATTGCATTTTGGACATGGGTTTTCGGGTCTTGTTCTCCCGACCTAGTCTTAAAGAAAGGTTTAGTACTTTAAGCACCTTAGGATATACATCATATCCTAAATATTGAAAAGGAGTATGTTTTTGAATTTTTTTCTGGAGCTCTATGCAATTTGTAGTTTCTTAGTGTTTCTATGATCTTTTGTAGACATGCTTCTAACATTTGCTCCTCAGGTGCACAACCCAAGATATCATCCATGTAATGTACAACATAACTTTTAGAAATGCTTTTCTTAACTGGAGTAAGAGCAGAAGCCACATATATTTGACACATAGTAGGGCTATTTTTCATTCCCTGTGGCAAAACTGTCCATTCATATCTTTTATAAGGCTCAGCCAAATTAACAATGGGCACTGGAAAAGCAAATCTTTTCACATCCTCCTTACCTAGAGGGATAGAAAAGAAATAATCCTTAATGTCTATAACCCAAAGAGGCCATTCTCTAGTCAATTGAGTAGGAGATGGAAGTCCAGGATGAAGACGTCCCATAGCTTCCATCTATTCATTTACTTTTCTCAAATCAGGCAATATCCTCCACTTTCCAGATTTCTTTTTTATAACACATACAGGAAATATCAAGGACTTAGAAAAGGGTGTGTCTTTGGTCAAATTGCTTCTGTAGTATATCTAATAAGACCTGAATTTTATCACTTATTAAAGTCCACTGTTCTACCCACACTGTTGTATCAGTTTTCCATTGAATGCGAACAGGTGAGAGTGTAGACAGGCCTTCAACAGCAGCCCTGCTTAAAAAGCCAAAGAACTCAATTGCAATCCTAACTATTGTAAGATACCTTTTCTCCATAAATTTATTGGGATTTTTCTACTACAAAAGTTGAAAAAACTGCTGTTTCACCTTCAAATATCCATCTCAAAGGGGTAGCACTAATTTTAGTTGCTATTAATCCTTCTATGTCAAACCTATAGGAGTTTGCCTTAATCTTTGGCCAATGACTGGGCCAATTGACACCTTTAATAACTGTATAATCTACACCCATGCCTACCAACTACTTCAGTGTTATGCCATTTACATAGATCGTGAGCATAGGATGGTCAGATGTATTCTAGACTGTAGTCTAGAGTATTCCTGGATTCTGTTTTGGGAGTCAAAATCTGGGTAAATATCACCAAATTGCTTATCAGGAGTATGTATCAGTAAACCTGATGCTACTACTTCTCCTGGGTGATAGGCACACATTGTCTACCTGTATTAGTGATTGGGATATTAGTTACACATTCCCCAATTCCCCAAATCAGTTTATGGGTAGACACTGTTTTATAAGCACTCTCAAGAGGTGAAATGGGTAAGCCTATTGTCCCTGGAGGCAAAGGATCTATAGGCTAGAAAAGAACAGATTTCACCTCTCCATGGGATATCTTAGTAGTCTCAGCTACATACAATTCTAATCTCCCCAATTGTAATATCTTTCTCCCATTAGGTTGTTTCTTGGCTGATTGATCATGTCTGAGTACTGAACTTCTAAAGACTCTTTGGGTGTAATGTTAGTTGCCATCATGCACCAAGTCTTTTTTGCCCCAAGCAGGCCCTGGAGCTGAGGCCCACTTCCTGTTTTGCTGAGTCAATCTACATTCTGATGCCCAATGGAAGCCTTTGTTGCATTTTGGACATGGGATTTTGAATCTTGTTTTCTCAACTTGTTTTTTCACTCTATCTCTTTGCCAACATTGAGCTTTCAAATGCACTACTTTACCACACTGAACACATTAACAAGTATTTCTGGAAGTCTCTTGCCAAAAAGGACACTGTCTTCCCATGTTTAGATCTTGAAAAGTCTACATCCTATCCTGGATATAAAGGATATTTGTGCCCACTGTGGCACAGCATCATATGATCTCATCTAATGGAGCATCCTTGTGTAGTCCTAGTTAGACTCATTAGCATTTTCCTTAGCAAGTTTTCTTATCATAATTTATGTTGCTACATTTTCACCAGTAGTTCATATGACAACTGTCTGCAGATGTCCCACAAAATCATCAATTTTCATTTGCACTTTGTACTATTTTCATGAAGGCTTCCTCTCTATCTTGTTTTCGTGAGACAGTGTCCCATGCTTTAATAGCAGCAACAGCAATTTGCTCATATGCTGTCAAAGTGTAATTAATCTGCACTAAAATGTCTCCATAAATTCCTACACCTGTTAGTTGGTCAAAGGTGAGTGGTATATTAACTTCAGGTTGCCTATTTCATTGGTCTTGTATTCTATAGAGTTCATTATAAAGAAAGCCACAACAACTTTTGTCCAGGTTCTAAACATGTCCTTGCTATAGGTTTCCAATAATTAGGGGTTAAAATTTCAAAAAAACAAATTAAGTAATAACAGCTTAACCCAAGATGATATAGATACATAAAGAGTGCAAGCCTTTTTCATATCTTTGATAATTTCCAGATTAAATGAGTATATTTTCTTTTTTCTTGACCTGAAGAGTCAAACTCTTCAAATACAGGGTATGTTTCTATTCTCAAATTGGATGTATCCTATCCTTCTTCTTTAGCTTTAATTAGTGCCTTTTGTAATCACCTCATAGGGGTGGACAAAGCTGCTACATGGGTGATGCTGGTTGCCACTGCCCTTTCCACTTCTCTTCCTCCTTCCACCCAGGAGGGCAAAATTGAAGGAGGATGGTCAGGAGATGGAGAGTGCCTTAAGGGCACCTGCTCAGGTGTAATTGAGCTGTGAAAGTGAGAAGCACCACAGTCTTTAAGCTTATTGGCATGGTACTTAAGATCCAATCTCCATGCCTTTCAGCTGCTTTGCCAGTACCACCCCCTTCTCCTCATTCTCCTCATATTTCTTAGTTCGGCTATTCTCCTTAAAACTTTTGCTTTTTTAGATCTTCTGGGATTATTTAAAGCCAATTGTATTATATTGTACATGTGGAATGTTTCTTCATGAATTGAATCAGGACCCATAGCTTCATAATATTCAGTTAGTTGATCTTCCACTATTTCCCATATATCTAGATCTAATTTTTCTTCCTTGGATAGCCAATATGCTATGCACGCTAATACATTTACAAGCCTAGTAATATACACTACAAGCCCAGTGATCTGATCTGCCTCTAAGTTACCAACAGACTTTGCTTCTTTATTAACCTAACTAAGCATTCTACATACTTCCTTTGGAGGAGGCTCTTTTCTTAGTATTTTCCCCATTTCAGCTGAAAAAATGTAAATGACTATTTTAGCCCTTCCTAAAATTTTCTGCTTGTCTATTTTTATCCTCAACCTCTTTCTGGATCACAAGGACTTCTTTTTTATTTAATTAATTAGTGTAGGAAACTCTTATTGAGTAAACACTCTCTGAACCAAAGCAGATCTGAATTTTGTAATTATAGGAGCCATGTTCAAGGTAATATGGATTGGTTAAAAGTTAAAAGTCAAGTTTATGAACACAGATCATAACCCAAATATTATATTTATTTCCAAAAATCTTATGAAGTACTCTGTAAAGATTAATAAAAATTCTATAAAATAAGTAAAATATCACTATTTCCTAAATAACAATATTTGGAGAGGAATGGTAACATTATTTGAAAATTATATTTCTTAAACTTATCTTTAGTTCTTCAGAGACAATGATGTTATAGAGCTTTCTGTCATATAGTAAATAAGTCAATATATAAAAATGTGGATCCTTGTTTTCATAGGAAGCTTGGCTTCAAGGAGCTTTGCAATTTCCTAGAAGCAATCCAACCTATTTTATTTTTCTTGTTTAACACCTGAAACTCAATGTTTATACAAAATATGTGTACTGAGGGACAAATTGTAAGTGACATTCATACAAATGATTGTTGAAAAATGGGCAAAAACATTCCTCGCTGGGATGGAGCCAAGATAGAGGAGATAGCACACTTTTCTTTCTGACCTTCTCCTACAACCTTCACACTATTAGCAAATGCAGACTCTGAATTAGCTCTAGATTTGTAGAACCCACAAATATTAGAGTGCAACAAATTATCAGAAGAAGATAATCTCAAAAATCACCAGAAAATGTGTGTTTCAATTGGAAATGAGAGGGAGGCAACCAAGCACAATCAGCCAACACAAACAAGCATAGAGTCCCAGGGTGGTACAGTCTCCACAAGCAGGTGCAGAATCCAAGTGGCAGAGAATCTATGGGGAGCAAATGGACCAGAAAAGGTCTGTTTCAGTCAAAAATGGGAGGGAGGCAGCCAAGCAGCTGACAAATGCCACCTCGGATAGCCCTGTGTCCCAAGACAGTGTGTACTCCTCAGAACAGTGCAGACTTCACTTGGTGGAGAATGTACAGGAAGGAATCTACAGGAGTGTTGGCCACTGTGACCTGGTTGCAAGCCAATAGATCAGCAGAGAAGTTAGAAAATATCCAACACGAACACAAAAGTTAAATAGTGAACTCCCAAACACCAGAATCTCACAGAACATGGCCATTCCCTGTCATCATCAGAAGTAAATTAGCACAGATCCAGTTTAGCCATATAACTTTTAGAGGAAGCTGATGCTTTTAGAGGAAGCTTGGAAAACTTCCCCTGCCATAAAAGCAAACCTAAACTGTTTTTTTTTTTTTTTTTTTTTTTTTTTTAATGAGTAAAAAAGTAAAGAAAACTTTGACTATAGACAGCTTTTATGGTGAAATAGAAGAACGGATATGAAACCTTGAGGAAACTAAAAGCAGATTGTCTTCAGATGAAACCCTAAAAGGTGATATAACCTGCTCTCCACCACACAAGGCTATCCTAGAAAAAAAATAATAAAAAGGATCTTTAAAAAGGGCGAGAAGAAAACTGGGACAAGGAAATGAAAACGTTTCAAGAGGGTTTGGAAAAGGCCTATAACTCATTAAAAGATAGATTTAATAAAATGGATAAGAAAACAACTCCAAGAAAAACAGAATTTTGAAACAGAAAAAGTATATAACTCTTAAAAACAAGAATTTGTGAAATAGAAAAATAAAATAATTCCTTAAAAAACAGAATTTGTGAAATGGGAAAAAAAATCCATAGAACAAAAACAACTCATTTAAAAACTCAATTGGACAAATACAAAAAAAAAAAAAAAAGTAAATGCAGAAAATAATTCATTAAAATTCAGAACTGAACAAAGGGAAATGAATGAGTAAAGGAGACAACAAAAATCAGTAAAGAAAAACCAAAAAAAAAAAAAAAAAAAGAAAGAAAAAATATATAAAATACCTAACTGGGAAAATAACCGACCTGGAAAATAAATCTAGGAGAAATAATCTAAGAATTATTGGACTCCCTGAAATACACGATGAAAAAAAAAAAAAAGCCTAGACACCATTTTCTCAGGAAATCATAAAAGAGAACTGCCCAGATTTCATAGAATCAGAAGATAAAATGACCATTGAAAGAATTCACCAAAGACCTTCTGAAAAATACCCCAAAATTAAAACCCCAAAGAATATCATGGTTAAATATCAAAACTATTGAAACCAGGAAAAACTATTACAAGCAGCCATAAAGAAACAATTTAAATACCAAGGAGCCAAAATATGGATTACTCAGAACCTAGCAGCTTCCACATTAAAGGATTGAAGGGCCTGGAATTTGATATTCCAAAAGACAAAGGAATTTGGAATGCAGCCAAGAATAAATTACCCTGCTAAACTGAACATTTTTTTTTTCAGGGAATTAGATGGACATTCAATGAAATTGGTTAATTCCATTTATTTTTATTGAAAAGACCAGAGCTAAACAAACAAAAAAAAAACTGTCCTTCAATATAGAACTCAAGAGAAGCTTAAAAGACAAAAAGAAAAAGAAAAAAAAAACCCTCAAGAACTGTATTTCTGTTACAGGTATAAAAAGAGAATATGTGTATAATCTGATTTTACAGTTATAATATAAAAATAAACTAGAGATGGAAAGCGGAGTATAACAGAAAAAAGGGGGAAAGTAGAGGTAAAATGAGGGAAATTATATTTCAGGAAGAGGTAAAAAAAAACTATAATAAATGAGAGAAAGAAAATATATTGATAAATATTGTGTGAATCTTATTCTCAAAAGATTTGGCCTAAAGAAAAAAAAATATTAGATATATTTGGTTTTATCCAGAAATATCTTTCATCTTATTAAAAAGTGGGAGGGGAAAGGGGAAAAAGTAAGGGTGAGGCTAAATATAAGAGAAATAGTAGAATAAGGACATAAGAAAGGTGGAAATTCTCTAAAGGGGAAGGACTGCTTGGGGCGAATAGTACTCAAATAAAATACTGGGGAGGAGCGAAAGGGGAAAAGGAAAGAGAAATGTAAATTTGGGGTAAATAAGATGGCAGGAAATACAGAATTAGTAATTTTAACAGTAAATGTGACTGGGGTGAACTCTCCTATAAAATGTAAGCAGATAGCAGACTGGATTCAGAATGGTACAATATGCTGTTTTCAAGAAACACATTTAAAGCAGAACAACATACTGAGTAAAGGTAAAAGGGTGGACAGAATCTATTATGGTTCATGCTAAGTTTAAAAAAAAAGCAGGGGTAGTCATCTTGATCTCAGATGAAGCAAAAGCAAAAATTTATCTAATTAAAAGAGGTAAGGAATTAAACTGTATCTTGCCAAAGGGTACCATAATGAATCAATTTCAATATTAACCATATATGCACCAAGAGGTATAGCATTTAAATTCCTAAAGAAGTTAAGAGCGTTGCAAGAACAAATAGACAGCAAAACTATAATAGTGGCAGAGCTCAATCTTGCTCTCAAAGAACTAAATAAATCAAAACACAAAATAAGTAAGAAAGAAGTTAAAGAGGTAAATAGAATACTAGAAAAACAAGATATGATATATCTTTAGAGAAAATTGAATGGAGACAGAAAGGAGTACAATTTATTTTTGGCAGTTCATGGAAACTATATAAAATTAACCATGTATTAGAAAATAAAGACCTCAAAATCAAGTGCACAAAGGCAGAAATATTAAATGCATCCTTTTTCAGATCACCATGTAATAAAAATTACATTCAATAAAGAGCCAGCGGAAAAAAAGACCAAAAAGAAATTGGAAACTACTGGGCTCATCCTAAACAATGAATGGATGAAACAGCAAAGCATAGACAAAATAAGTAATTTCATCCAAGAGATTGACAATAATGAGACCGCATACCAGAATTTGTGGGATGTAGCCAAAGTGGTAAATAAGGGGAAATTTTATATGTCTAAATGCTTACTTGAAAAAAAGAAGAAAAAAAAGACAAAGAGGAGATCAATAAATTGGGCTTGCAACTAAAAAAGCTACGGGAAAAAAAAAAAAAAAAATTTAAAACCCTCAAGCAAATATCAAACTTGAAATTCTAAAAATAAAAGGAGAGATCAATAAAATTGAAATAAAAAATAACTATTGAATTATTAAATAAAACTAAGATTTGGTTCTATGAAAAAACCAACAAAATAAATAGACCTTTAGATTAGAGAAAAGAAAGAAGAAAATCAAATTGTTAGTCTCAAAAATTAAAAAGAATTAATTAATTAATTAATTAATGAAGAAGAGCCTAAAGCAATTATCAGGAGTTAATATGCCCAACTTTATACCAATAGTGACAACCTAATTGAAATGCAGGAATATTTAAAAAACTATAGAGTGCCCATATAAACAGAAGAGGAAATAAATTACTTAAATAGTCCCATTTTAGAAAAATAAATAGAACAAGCTATTAATCGAGTCGCTAAGAAAAAATTCCCAGGACCAGATGGATTTATATATGAATTCTACTAAAGAGCTCAACAAGTATTAACTCCAATACTATGTAAACTATTTGAAAAAGATAGGGAGTAAAGGACTCCTACCAAATTCCTTTTGTGACACAGACATGGTACTGATACTAAAATCAGGTAGAACAAAAACACAGAGAGAAAATTATAGCCCAGTCTCCCTGATGAATATTGATGTAAAAATTTAAAATAAAACAATAGCAAAGAGATTACAGAAAACCATTCCCAGGATAATACAACATGACCAAGTAGGGTTTATACCAGGAATGCAAGGCTGGTTCAATATTAGGAAAATTATTAGCATAAGTTATTATATCAATAACCAAATTAACAAAAACATATTATTATTTCAATAGATGCAGAAAAATGATTGGTTAAAATCCAACACCCTTTTTTATTAAAAATACTACAGTGTATAGCAATAAATGGAGTTTTCCTTAATATAGTCAGTAGCATCTATTTAAAACCTTCAGTAAGCATTATATGTAATAGGGATAAACTAGAATATTTCCCAGTAAGATCAGTAATGAAACAAGGATGCCCACTACCATCTTTTGTACCCAATATTGTAATGGAAATTATAACATTAGCAATAAGAGAAGAAAAAGAGATTAAAAAATTAGAGTAGGTAATGAACCAAATTATCTCTCCTTGCAGATGATATGATGGTATATTTAGAGAAACCCAGAGAATCAACTAAAAAGCTATTAGAATTAATCCACAACTTTAGCAAAGTTGCAGGATACAAAATACATCCTTATAAACCATCAGCATTCTTATATATCACTAACAAAATTCAACAGCAGGAGAAACAAAGAGACATTCCATTTAATATAACTATCAATAGTATTAAATATTTGGGAATCTATCTACCAAGGGAAAGTCAGGAACTATGTAAGAAAAACTACAAAATTCTTTCTACACAAAGTCAGATCTAATCAATTGGGAAAATATCAAAGCTCTTGGATTGGTTGAGCAAATAAAATAAAGAAGGCAATATTCCCTAAACTAATCTATTTAGTGCTATATCAATCAAACTCCCAATAAACTATCTTACTAAACTAGGAAAAATAACAACAATTCATTTGGAAGAACAGAAGTTCAAGAATTTCAAAGGAATTAATGAAGAGAAAAGCAAATGAAGGTAGACTAACTGTACCAGATCTAAAACTATATTATAAAGTAGTGGTCATCAAAACAATTTGGTTCTGGCTAAGAAATAGAGAAACTGATTAATAGAATAGGTTAGATTCACAGAACAAAATAGCCAATGACTATAAAAATCTAGTATTTGACAAACCCCAAAAGCCCCAGATTTTGGGAAAATAATTCACTAATTTACAAAAACTGCTGGGAAAATTGGAAACTATTATGGCAGAAAGTAGGCATAGACCCACACCTAACACTATATACCAAGATAAAGTCAAAATCAATTCATGATCTAATCATAAAGAATGATACTATAAACAAATTAGAAGAACATAGGATAGTTTACCTCTCAGATTTGTGGAGGAGGAAGGAATTTGTGACCAAAGTAGAACTACATATCATTACTGAGCATAAAATAGATAATTTTGATCATATTTCATTTAAAAGTTTTTGCATGAACAAAACTAATGCACACAAGATTAGAAGGGAAGCAATAAACTGGGAAAACCTTTTTACTTACATAGGATCTGATAAAAGCCTCATTTCTAAAATATTTTGAGAACTCACTCAATTTTATAATAGTTCAAGCCATTCTCCAATTGATAAATAGTCAAATGATATGAACACATAATTTTCAGATGAAGAAATTGACACTATTGTTAGCTACATGAAAAGGTGAAAGGTGCTCCAAATCATTATTGATGTGAGAAATGAAAATTAAGACAACACTGAGATAACAATACACACTTCTCAGTTTGCTTAAGATGACAGGAAGAAATAGTGATGAATATTGAAGAGAATGTGAGGAAACTGGGACATTGATATATTGTTGGTGAATGAATCCAACTATTCTGGAGTGCAATTTGGACCTATGCTCAAAAAAGTTATCAAACTGTGTATATAATTTGATACAGCAGTGTTTCTACTGGCTTATATCCTAAAAAGATCTTAAAGGAAGGAAATAGATTCACAAAGGCAAAAATATTTGTGGCAGCCCTCTTTGAAGTAGCAAATGCCCAACAACTGGAGAATGGCTGAATAAATTATGGTATATGAATGGTATGGAATACTATTATTTTGTAAGAAATGACCAGCAAAATTATTTCAGAGGGGCTTGTAAAGACCTGCATGAACTGATGCTAAGTGAAATGAGCAGAACATGGAGGTCATTATACATGCCAAGAACAAGATTATATGAAAATCGATTCTGATCAATGTGGCTCTCTTCAACATTGAGATAATTAAAATCATCAACTTGTTAAGTGATGAAGGGAACCATTTACACCCAAAGAGAGAACCTTGGGAACAGAGTGTAGGACACAACATAGAATTTTCATTCTCTATGTTGTTTTTTGCTCGCAGTTTATTTTCTGTCTCAGTTTTTTTTTTTCATCCTTCTCCATCTGATTTTTCTTGTGCAGTAAGTTAACTGAATAAATATGTATTTTTTATTTAGCATGCATTTTTTTCCTTTTTTATCCTATTTTTAAAATTAATTTTAGAATTATAAAATTTTTGACAGTACATATGCATGAGTAATTTTTTATAACATTATCTGTATTCATTTTTCCAAATTTTCCCGTCCCTCCCCTAGATGACAGGCAATCCCATATATTTTAAATGTGTTACAGTATAACCTAGATGCAATATATGTCTGTAAATGCAATTTTCTTGTTGCATTTTAATAATTGGATTCCGAAGGTATAAATAACCTGGTAAAAAGACATTAGTGCTAACAGTTTACATTCAATTCCCAGTGTTCCTTCTCTGGGTGTAGTTGTTTCTGTCCATCATTGATCAACTGGAATTGAGTTGGATCTTCTTTATGTTGAAGATTTCCACTTCCATCAGAATATATCCTCATACAGTATTGTTGTTGAAGTGTATAGTGATCTTCTGGTACTGCTCATTTCACTCAGCAACAGTTGATTTAAGTCTCTCCAAGCCTCTCTGTATTCCTCCTGCTGGTCATTTCTTACAGAGCAATAATATTCCATAACCTTCATATACCACAATTTACCCAACCATTCTCCAATTAATGGACATCCATTCATTTTCCAGTTTCTAGCCACAAAGCTAGAAGAGCTGCCACAAACATTTTGCCACATACAGGTCCCTTTCTCATCTTTAGTATTTTTTTGGGATATGAGCCCAGCAGTGACATGGCTGGATCAAAGGGTATGCATAATTTGATAACTTTTTGAGCATAGTTTCAAATTGCTTTCTAGAATGGCTGGGGTATTTCACAACTCCACCAACAATGCATTAGCATACCAGTTTTCCCACATCCCCTCCAACATTCATCATTATGTGTCCTGTTATCTTAGCCAATCTGACAGGTGTGTAGTGATATCTCAGAGTTGTCTTAATTGCATTTCTCTGATCAGTAGAGATTTGGAACATTCTTTCATATGAGTGGATATAGTTTCAATTTCATCATCTGAAAATTGTTTGTTCATATCCTTTGACCATTTATCAATTGGAAAATGGTTTGGTTTCTTATAAATTAGGGTAAGTTTTCTATATGTTTTGGAAATAAGGCCTTTGTCAGAACCTTTAACTGCAAAAATATTACTTCCCTTCAAATCTTGTTTGTATTAGTTTTGTTTGTAAAAAAACCTTTTAATTTGATGTAATCAAAACCTTCTATTTTGTAATCAATAATGATTTCTAGTTCTCCTTTGGTCATAAATTCCTTCCTCCTCCACAGTTCTGAGAGGTAGACGATCCTATGTTCCTCTAATCTATTTATGATCTCATTATTTATGCCTTAATCATAGACCCATTTTGATCTTATCTTGGTATATGTGTTAAGTGTGGGTCCATATCTAATTTCTGCCATACTAATTTCCAGTTTTCCCAACAGTTTTTTTTCAAATAATGAATTCTTATCTCAAATGTTGGTATCTATGAGTTTGTCAAACACTAGATTGCTATAGTTGTACCCTATTTTGTCCTGTGTACCTAATCTGTTCCTCTGATAAACTAGTCTATTTCTTAGTCAATACCAAATGGTTTTGGAGACTGCTGCTTTATAATATATCTTTAGATGAGGTACAACTAGACCACCTTCATCTAACTTTTGTTTTTTCATGAATTGCCTTGAAATTCTCGACCTTTAATTCTTCCCTATGAATTTTTGTTGTTATTTTTTTCTAGGTCATTAAAATAGTTGCTTGGGAGTCTGATTGGTATAGCACTATATAAATAGATTAGTTTGGGGAGTATTGTCATCTTTATTATATATGTTCAGCGTATCCATGAGCACTGAATGTCTTTCCTATTATTTAAATCTGACTTTATTTTTGTGGCAAGTGTTTTGTAATTTTGCTCACATAATTCCTGACTTTTCTTGGTATATGGATACCCAAATATTTTATACTGTCCACATTTGTTTGGAATGGAATTTCCTTTTGTATCTCTTGCTGTTGCATTTTGTTGGCAATGTATAAAAATGCTGAGGATTTATGTGGATTTATTTTGTATCCAGCAACTTAGCTAAAGTTGTGAATTATTTCTAATAACTTTTTATTAGAATCTCTGGGGTTCTCTAAGTATACCATCATATTATCTGCAAAGAGTGACAGTTTGATTTTCTCATTACCTACTCTTATTCCTTTAATCTCTTTCTCAACTCTTATTGCCAAGGTTAGAATTTCTAATACAATATTGAATAGTAATGGTAATAGTAGGCAAACTTGTTTCACTCCTGATATTACTGGAAAAGGTCCCAGATTATCTTTTTTACATATTATGCTTATTGATGGTGTTAAATATATGCTCCTGATTATTTTAATGAATAGTCCATTTATTCCTATACTCTCAAGCGTTTTTTGTAGGAATGGATGTTGGATTATATCAAATGCTTTTGCTGCATCTATTGAGATGATAATATAGTTGTATTAATTTAATTATTAATACGGTCAATTATACTAATAGTTTTCCTAACATTAAACCAGCCCTGCATTCTTAGCATAAATCCTACTTGATCATAGTATATTATCCTGGGGATGGTTTTCTGAAGTCTTTTTGCTAATATCTTATTTAAGGTTTTAGCATCAATATTCATTAAGGAGATTGGTCTATAGTTTTCTTTCTCAGTTTTCAACCTATCTGGTTTAAGTATCAGTACCATGTCTGTGTAATAGAAGGAATTTGGTAGGATTCCTTCAATCCCCTATTTTTTCAAATAGTTTATAAAACATTGGGGCTAATTGTTCTTTCAATGTTTGGTAGAATTCACATGTAAATCCAACTGGTCCTGGGGATTTTTTCCTGGGGAGTTGATTAATAGCTTGTTCTATTTCTTTTTTCTGAAATGAGACTATTTTAGCAGTTTACCTCCTCCTCTGTTAATCTAGGAAGCCTATATTTTTGGAGGTAGTCATGCATTTCACTTAAGTTATCAAATTTATTGGCATAAAGTTGGGCAAAGTAACTCCTTATTATTGTTCTAATTTCCTCCTCATTGGTGGACAGTTCCCCCTTTTCATTTTTAAGACTACCAATTTGATTTGCCTCTCTCCTTTTTCTAATCTTATTGGTTTTTTCATATAACCAATTCTTGGTTTTATTTATTAATTCAATAGTTTTTTTTTTTTACTTTCAATATTATTGATTTCTACTTTTAATTTTAGAATTTCAAGTTTATTTTTTGATTGGGGGTTTTTAATTTGGTCTTTTTCTAGCTTTTTAAGTTGCAGGCCCATTTCATTAATCCTCTCTTTCTCTATTTTATTCAAGTAAGCCTCTAAAGATATAAAATTTCCCCTTATTACCGCTTTAGCTGCATCCCTCAAATTTTGGTATGATGTCTAACCATTGTCAATATGTAGGGTGTAATTATTAATTGTTTATATAATTTTCTATTTTACCCAGTCATTTTTTAAGATGAGATTATTTAGTTTCCTATTACTTTTTGGTCTATTTACCCCTAACTTCTTATTGAATGTAGTTTTTATTTCATTGTGATCTGAGAAGAAGGCATTTACCATTTCTGTCTTCCTGCATTTAATTTTGAGATCTTTATGTCCCAATATATGGAAAATTTTTGTATAGGTTCCATAAACTGCTGAGAAGAAGTATACTCCTTTCTATCACTATTCAGTTTTCTCCAAAGATCTATCATATCTACATTTCTAATGTTCTATTTACCTCTTTAATTTCTTTCTTATTTGTATTGTGGTTTGATTTATCTAATTCTGAGAGTGCAAAGTTGAGATCTCCCACTATTATACTTTTGCTGTCTATCGCTTCTTGCAATTCACTTAACTTTTCCTTTAGGAAGTTAGATGCTATACCACTTGGTGCGTATATGTTTAATATTGATATGGTTTCATTGTCTATGTTACCTCTTAGTAGATATAGTTTCCTTTCTTATCTCTTTTAAGTAGATCAACTTCTGCTTTTGCTTGATCTGAGATAAGGATAGCTACCCCTGCTTTTTTGGCTTTACCTGAAGCATAATAGATTCTTCTCCAACCTTTTACCTTTACTCTGTATGTATCTCCCTGCTTTAAGTGTGTTTCTTGTAAACAACATATTGTAGGGTTCTGACTTTTGATCTAGTCTGCTATCCACCTCCTTTTAATGGGAGATTTCATCCCATTTACATTTACAGTTAAAATTACTAATTCTGTATTTCCTGCCATCATATTATCCCCTGATTATGGACCCAACTTGTGATGCACAACCCTCCCTTTTTAGTATTTCTCCCCTCTTGTTTTAAGTCCCTTCCCCTTTCTTGTACCCTTCCTTTATTCCCCTTTGCCTTTTCCCTTTTCCTCTCCCCCTTATAATGAGGTGAGAGAGAATTCTCTGAAAAACAAATATTTCAATTATTTACTCTTTGAGTCTACTCTGATGAGAATAAGATTCACACAATGTTTCTCCCCCTCTCTATATTCCCTCAGATATGGTATATTTTCTGTTCTTCATAGGATGTAGTTTCCCTCTTTTTATCTCTCCTTTCCCTTTTTCTGATACTCTCCCCTTCCCTTTACTACTTACGTTTTTTATATTATATCAGTAAAATCAAATTATCCATGTGGACTTTCTGTATATCCCCAAGAGAGATACAGTTGTCAAGAGTTCTTTTTACCTTTTTCTGCTTCTCTTGAGTCTTGTGGATGTAGATTTTTTTGTTTAAATCTGGTTTTTTTCTTAGGAAGAAATGGAATTCCTGTTTCATTAAATGACCATCTTCTTCCATGGAAGAAAATGTTAAACTTATCTGGGCAGTTTATTCTTGGTTGCAATCCTTGTTCTTTTGCCTTTCAGAATAAATCAGGTTCCAGGCCCTTTGATCTTTTAATGTGGAGGCAGCAGATCTTAAGTGACCCTTATTGTGACACTTTGATATTTGAATTGTTTTTTCCTAGCTGCCTGCAATATTTTTTCCTTTGTTTAGTAGTTCTGCAGCTTAGCCACAATGTTCCATGGAGTTCTTTTTTTAGGGTCTTTTTAAGAAGGTGTTCAAAAAATTCTTTCAATGCCTATTTTTCTTTCTGTTTCTATTATCCCTGGACAGTCCTGTTTGATGATTTCCTGTAAAATATAATCGGAAGTCCAATGATCCTCAGATTATCTCTCCTAGATCTATTTTCCAAGTCTATAGATTTTCCCAGTAAATATTTTATGTTATATTTGTTTTCCAGAGAACTTTCTCTCACCTCATTAAAAGGGGGGAGAGAAAAAGGGAAAAGGAAAAGGAAAATAAGTGAAGGGACTTGGAGGGAGGGGGGAGGGATACTAAAAAAAAAGGGAGGGTTGCGCATCACAAGGGGGGTCTGTAAATTAAATATCGGGAAGGGGGAACAGGGGGGTCAAGGGAAAAAGCATAATCTGGGGATAATATGATGGCAGGAAATACAGAATTAGTAAATGTGAATGGGATGAATGATCCCATCAAACGGAGACGGATAGCAGATTGGATCAAAAATTAGAATCCTACAATATGTTATCTGCAGGAAACACACTTAAAGCAGGGAGATACATATAGAGTAAATGTAAAAGGTTGGAGCAGAATCTGTTATGCTTCAGGTAAATCCAAAAAAGCAGGGGTAGCTATCCTTATCTCAGATCAAGCAAAAGCAGAAGTTGATCTACTTAAAAGAGATAAGGAAGGAAACTATATCCTGCTGAAAGGTAGCATAAATAATGAAGCCATATCGATAATAAACATATATGCACCAAGTGGTATAGCATCTAACTTTCTAAAGGAAAAGTTAAGAGAGTTGCAAGAAGAAATAGACAGTAAAATTATAATAGCGGGAGATCTCAACCTTGCACTCTCAGATTTAGACAAATCAAACCACAAAACAAACAAGAAAGAAATTTAAAAAGTAAATAGAACATTAGAAAAACTAGGTATGATAGACGTTTGGAGAAAACTGAATGGCAATAGAAAGGAATATACTTTCTTCTCAGCAGTTCATGGATCCTATACAAAAATTGACCATATATTAGGACATAAAGATCTCAAAATTAAATGTAGGAAGGCAGAAATAATAAATGCCTTCTTCTCAGACCACAATGCAATAAAAGCTACATTCAGTAAAAAGTTAGGGGTAAATAGAACAAAAAGTAATTGGAAACTGAATAATCTCATCTTAAAGCATGACTGGGTGAAAGAGCAAATTATAGAAACAATTAATAATTTCACCCAAGATAATGACAATGATGAGACATCATACCAAAATCTGTGGGATGCAGCTAAAGCAGTAATAAGGGGAAATTTTATATCTTTAGAGGCCTATTTGAAGAAAATAGAGAAAGAGAAGATTAACGAATTGGGCTTGCTACTTAAAAAGCTAGAAAAAGACCAAATTAAACCCCCCCCCAACCAAATACTAAATTTGAAATACAAAAATTAAAAGGAGAAATCAATAACATTGAAAGTAAAAAAAAAAACTATTGAATTAATAAATGAAACCAAGAGTTGGTTTTATGAAAAAGTCAATAAAATAGATAAACCTTTGGTAAATCTGATCAGAAAAAAGAAAGAGGAAAATCAAATTGTTAGTCTTACAAATGAAAAGGGGGATCTTTCCACCAATGAAGAGGAAATTAGAGAAATAATAAGGAGTTACTTTGCCCAACTTTATGCCAATAAATTTGATAACTTAAGTGAAATGGATGACTTCCTCCAAAAATATAGGCTCCCGAGATTAACAGAGGAGAAGATAAATTGCTTAGTCCCATTTCAGAAAAAGAAATAGAACAAGCTATTAATCAACTCCCCAGAAAATAATCCCCAGGACCAGATGGATTCACAGGTGAATTCTACCAAACATTTAAAGAACAATTAGCCCCAATGTTATTTAAATAATTTGAAAAAATAGAGGATGAAGGAGTCCTACCAAACTCCTTTTATGACACAGACATGGTACTGATACCTAAACCAGGTCGATCGAAAACTGAGAAAGAAAATTATAGACCAATCTCCTTAATGAATATTGATGCTAAAATCTTAAATAAGATATTAGCAAAAAGACTTCAGAAAATCATCTCCAGGATAATACACTATGATCAAGTAGGATTTATTCCAGGAATGCAGGGCTGGTTTAATATTAGGAAAACTATTAATATAATTGACCATATTAATAATCAAATTAATAAGAACCATATGATCATCTCAATAGATGCAGAAAAAGCATTTGACAAAATCCAACATCCATTCCTACTAAAAACTCTCGAGAGTATAGGAATAAATGGACTATTCCTTAGAATAATCAGGAGCATATATTTAAGACCGTCAGTAAGCATAATATGCAATAGAAATAAACTACAACCTTTCCCAGTAAGATCAGGAGTGAAACAAGGTTGGCCACTATCACCATTACTATTCAATATAGTACTAGAAACGCTAGCCTCGGCAATAAGAACCGAGAAAGAGATTCAAGGAATTAGAATAGGAAATGAGGAAATCAAACTATCACTTTTTGCAGATGACATGATGGTATACTTAGAGAACCCCACAGACTCTACTAAAAAGCTACTACAAATAATTCAAAATTTCAGCAAAGTGGCAGGATACAAAATAAATCCACATAAATCCTCAGCATTTTTATATATCACTAACAAAATGCAACAGCAAGAAATACAAAGAGAAATTCCATTCCAAACAAATGTTGAGAGTATAAAGTATTTGGGAATCCATCTACCAAAGAAAAGCCAGGAATTATATGAGAAAAATTACAAAACACTTGCCACAAATATAAAGTCAGATTTAAATAATTGGAAAGACATTCAGTGCTCTTGGATAGTCCGAGCGAATATAATAAAGATGACAATATTCCCCAAACTAATCTATTTATTTAGTGCTATACCAATCAGACTCCCAAGAAACTATTTCAATGACCTAGAAAAAATAACAACAAAATTCATATGGAAGAATAAAAGGTCGAGAATTGCAAGCGATCAAATGAAAAAAAAAAACAAAACTCAGAGGAAGGTGGTCTAAGTGTACCTGATCTAAAGATATATTATATAACAGCAGTCACCAAAACCATTTGGTATTGGCTAAGAAATAGACCATTAGATCAGTGGAACAGATTAGATACAAAGGACAAAAAAGGGTACATCTATAGCAATCTAATCTTTGACAAACCCATACCAACATTAGGGATAAAAATTCATTATTTGGAAAAAAACTGTTAGGAAAACTGGAAACTAATATGGCAGAAATTAGATATGGATCCACACTTAACACCACATACCAAGATAAGATCAAAATGGGTCCATGATTTAGGCATATAGAGGGAGATAATAAATAGATTAGAGGAACAGAGGATAGTCTATCTCTCAGACCTGTGGAGGAGGAAGGAATTTATGACCAGAGGAGAACTAGAGATCATTATTGATCACAAAATAGAAGATTTCGATTACATCAAACTAAAGAGTTTCTGTACAAATAATACTAAGGTAAACAAGATTAGAAGGGAAGTAACAAATTGGGAAAATATTTTTAAAAGCAAAGGTTCTGACAAAGGTCTCATTTCCAAAATATATAGAGAACTGACCCTAATTTATAAGAAACCGAACCATTCTCCAATTGATAAATGGCCAAAGGATATGAACAGACAATTCTCAGATGAAGAAATTGAAACTATATCCACTCACATGAAAGAGTTTTCCAAATCTCTACTGATCAGAGAAATGCAAATTAAGACAACTCTGAGATATCACTATACACCTGTCAGATTGGCTAAGATGACAGGAACAAATAATGGTGAATGTTGGAGGGGATGTGGGAAAACTGGGACACTAATACATTGCTGGTGGAGTTGTGAAAGAATCCAGCCATTCTAGAGAGCAATTTGGAACTATGCCCAAAAAGTTATCAAACTGTGCATACCCTTTGAACCAGCAGTGCTACTACTGGGCTTATATCCCAAAGAAATACTAAAGAGCGGAAAGGGACCTGTATGTGCCAAAATGTTTGTGGCAGCTCTTTTTGTTGTAGCTAGAAACTGGAAGATGAATGGATGTCCATCAGTTGGAGAATGGTTGGGTAAATTATGGTATATGAAGGTTATGGAATATTATTGCTCGGTAAGAAATGACCAGCAGGAGGAATACAGAGAGGCTTGGAGAGACTTACATCAACTGTTGCTGAGTGAAATGAGCAAAACCAGAAGATCACTGTACACTTCAACAACAATGCTGTATGAGGATGTATTCTGATGGAAGGGGAAATCTTCAACATAAAGAAGAGCCAACTCACTTCCATTTGATCAGTGATGGACAGAGGTAGCTACATCCAGAGAAGAAACACTGGGAAGTGAATGTAAATTGTTAGCACTACTGTCTATCTACCCAGGTTACATGTACCTTCGGAATCTAATGCTTATTGTACAATAAGAAAATGGTATTTACACACATGTATTGTATCTAGGTTATATTGTAACACAAGTAAAATGTATGGGATAGCCTGTCATTGGGGGGAGGGAGTAGAGGGAGTGGGGGATAATTTGGAAAAGGGAATACAAGGGATAATATTATAAAAAAAAATATATATAATAAAAAATTAAAAATAAATAAAAAAATAAATGTGAGACCTTTGCTCAAAAAAAATTTTTTTTTATGTTATTTTCCAGCTTTTAATTTTTTTTGTTTGTTTGTTTTGTTTGACTGATTCTTGGTTTCTCAATGAATCATTCATTTCTATTTGTTCAGTCCTGATTTTTAATGAGTTATTTTCTTCATTCACCTTTTTAGTTCTTTTTTTTTTCTATATGTCCAATTGAGTTTTTAAATGAATTATTTTGTCTATTGAATTTTTTTCCCATTTCACTAATTTTTTTTTCAGTGAATTATTTTATTTTTTTTCCAAATCACAAATCCTACTTTCTTAGGAATTTTTTTATCTTTTCCAATTCAGAAATCCTACTTTTCTGTGATTTTTTAAACCTCTTCTAATTCACAAATTTTGTTTCCCTGCACCTCCTGTGAATTCTTTATTTCTTCCAATTCAATTTTCAGGACCTTTTTATTCTCTGTCATAGCTTCTCTTTTTGTTCCCCATTTTCCTTGAAACTCTCTTAACTTTTTTTTTCTCTTAAGTTTTTAATAGTCTCTTCTAGGAGAGTGTTATGTGATGGAGGCCAGGTATCATTCCCCTTTAGGGTGTTATCTGGAGACTCTGTGCTGTTAGTCTCCTCAGGGTTTAATACCTACTCTTTCTCTGTATAGAAGGCTTCAGTTGTTCTTTTTAGCTTCTTATTCATTGTTAACACTCTGTGGGAGGTCTGCCCTTGGGATAAGAAATTTATCAACTTCTTCCCAGACTAGATGGATGCAGCAGTCCTGTGTCTGGGCTAACAGAGAGTTCAGAGAGAGAGTTCCCCTCCCCCTCCCTGGAAATGCTTCAGAGCTGCTTAGCACGACTGCACTGTAAGGAGTGCCCAGTGAAGGACTCCTGCTATGTGGCCTTTTAACTGCCCTGAGATTTAAGGCTGAACAGTGAAAGCATCACAAACCCCAGTCAAAACCTCCCTTAGGGCCATGGATATTTGCAGCTGATGTGAAAAGCCCCTGCGCTCAAACTGGAAGTGTCTGCCGGGAAACCATGGTCTTTGCTTTTGGAGGTTCCGCTTCTCTGGGAATTCCGCTGCTGCTAGAATTCCACTGCCTCAGGCTGAGCCATGTACTATATGGATTAGAGGCTGCCCTGAGCTGTGTCCCCCACTGTTCTTAACTATTCTATGAAAAAGCCCTGGACAGCAGAAGGTGGCTGCACAGCTGTGCCAAGATTGGTGTTAGGTCACTTCCAGATTGGGGTGGATTTAGGATCTGGCTTTATATTTTAAAGTAGCTTGATTTCTCTTGTGATCTGCTGTTTTATAAGCAGAGTAGAGCTATCAATCTGTGGCAGATTCCTCTATCTCAGTGGCTTCTCTGATCCCAGAGTTCTCCCCAACTCATTTGGCACAGTGTGCTAGCTCTTAGTCCAACCCTGTCTGTGCTGATTTTTTTTTCCTCCCCTCAGAACTGACCTTTTCTGTTGAAATTCTCAATCTCTTCAGCTATTAAGTTGTGCTTCTAAGCCTTGTGGTTTTTATCAGTCCAATGTTATTTTTGAGGCTGATTTAACTAGTTGGTATTGAGGGAAGAAGGGAGCTTACAAATTCGCGTTTATCTTCTCTGACATCTTGGCTCTGCCCCACCCCCCCATGTATTTCAACATATTTAACATGTATTATGCTATCTGCCAGCTACCTGCGTGGCTGGAAGTAGGAGAGAAACATTTGTAACAATTGGTTTTGCAAAGGTCAGTGTTGGATAATTTCCCATTTTTATGCTTTGTAAATAAAATTCTTAATAAAAAAAAAAAAAGAAAAAAGTCATTCCTCACTCATTCAGTATTTTCTCTGTGAGTAGGTTAAAATACTTTGATTGAATGTTTATTTCTTTTTAGGAGAGACAACAATGATGTGGAGTTTCATTAGTGGATGTGGAAGAGCACAAAATTTGAAAGAAATCTGAAAGATTTCTTCCTCTATAAGGAATATTTAAATTTGAACTTCTTCTGTTCCTACTCCAAAAGAGTAGTAAATGGTTTTGGTGGGCATATATCTTTTCATTTTTGTGACTTATCAGATGTATATTATTATAGGGTCATAGGATCATTGGATATGGTTGTTCTTATTATTCTTTCTAAAGAATCTTGAATAATTTAGTTGTATATGTCTTTATTTATATTCATGGGGATTTTTTCTAAGTATTTTTTAAAATCAACAAATAACAAGTATAATCGGTTTTTACACTTTCCTAAATCTTTTGGTCAATTGGAGAATGGGAAGAAATGATTTGTTGCTGAATAATGCTTTTGGAAATCTGTTTATACCTTACCAATATCTTTATACAGCACTATCTGGATCTATTCATGCGAAGACTGCAGTACCATCCTGAGCCCTGAAATTGGGTGAGGAGGGAAGAGTTGGGACTTAGGATTATAATCATTGAGGTATCTGTTTATTCAAGAAATCCTCACCTTACATACTTGTTAGGTTCTTACTAAGTGCTAATGAGATAATGAGATATTAGGTTCTCACTAAGTGCTAAGACGGTACTTGAAAATTTTCTAGTTCTGGCCTTTCCTGGGAGTTTGACTTGTGAATTCCTGGGGAAGAGCTTACATGCTCAGGAAGAGCAACTTCATTGGTTGAAGTAATTTTTCCCAGAAGCCCTTCCATTATCCCACACCCATTCTCTGGGAGGATAAAAGAGGGCAGCTCTGGACGAAAAGGGAGTCTCTGCTCTAGACCAGACTTGAGGAGGCTCTCTGCAGGAAGGGAAATCACTACTCTGGACCAGAGTAGTGACTTCCCTCTTTTATCCTCACAGAGAATGGGCATGGGATAATGCAAGGGCTTCTGGGAAAAATTACTTCAACCAATGAACTTGCTCTTCCTAAGCATGTAAGCTCTTCCCCAGGAATTCACAAGTATAAACTCCCAGTAAAGCCCAGAATTAGAGAATTGTCAAGTACCAACTTAGCACTTAGTAAGAACCTAATATCTCATTATCTCATTAGCACTTAGTAAGAACCTAACACATACCCTATTCTTATGTAATACACTCATATACCTATAGGATATGATATATGTGCCAACTATAGGATATTGCACATGCCATGCACAACCACATAGGATCATTTAATAATGTGAGGAAAGAGACACAGAAACAAAGGACATTTGAGTGATTGGTAATGAAGAAGAGGAGAGTAATTTCACCTTTTTCTGTAAATGAGGAAATGTTTTCAGCTGAGAGTGTGTCTGGAAGGAGAACCATGGGAGGTTTGAAGAAGAGTGAAATATTTTGAAAGAGCCACTGTGAAGAATGACATAATAAGTTGATAGAATGGATATAATATGATTGCATAGCAATAGTGAAGGTCTGGTCAACCTTGTATAATATAAATTTGCTCAATCTTTGTGCAGCATTGTGTGTTAGAGTAAAAGTAGTAAATAGTGGGTGTAATCCAAGGCTGAGGCAATTATTCAACTGCATTACTGGAATTTTACTGATGACATACATTTCCAAGAAGCTAAAAGAGGGTATGAAGTGGCTAAACACCTGCAGTGTTCCCAGCACTGAATGTTTATAAATAAGGAAAAGTAATATTCATTGTCACTTTTTTCACCATCAACAGGAGCATTAGTAATGTCAAGCTCAGGTTACTATAGAACATAATCACAATATTAACATCTTAAGAGAAAAATGTCTCAGTAATGTTTCTGAGGTAATCATTTGCCAAAGGGTCATTGATCCCTTTATTTGAAGTATTTAATAGGAGTCACTAGGGGAAATAACTCATTAAAGAAATTACTTAAATATAGTTTGTATTAGATGCCTAGAGCTCTGTAGTTTTTTAGATTATGCTACTTTGAATCTAGAACTATATCTATTTTAGTAACTATTTATAAGCTTTAAGGCATTGATAGGTGTTAAAAGCACTGGATATACCACTTATAAAAATGTGTTGTAAGCAATAAACTCTATACTAAAAATTATGTGATTTAACACTTTTTTTCTTGAGATATATAGGCTTTTTGATAAAAGCCTTTTCAACTACATTTTTCTTCAGTACTATCCTTTAGATGTGCATTTTGAAATCATTCATATACCACTGTAGTATGCTGACCAGACTATTAGTTATTGATCTTGCCTGGTTGAATTTGATATTTTTCCCCATGGATCTCTTTTTCAAAGAATCAGTATAGTTCATTTCTTGATGATATTCTTTCAGTAAAAATAAATTAGAGGTGAACAAATTTATTAATTGCAGAAAATTACAGTGCTGCAAAATGAAAAAAAAATGATCTTAATAATTGAAAGACCTCCATTAGAGAGGAGAAAACAGAAAGATTCAAGTTAATATATCTATGTTAGAACTAACAGAATTTTTATAAGATTTACATTCATACTTTTGAGATTTCAACATCTCATCTTTTTCTCTGCAATTTATTTAGGACAATAGCAATAATCTGATGGTAGCAGTACCATTAGTAAGTGCCAGAGGCACTTGCCCTTGAGAGCAACAAACCTGGTATTTCTTGAGAAATTTAATTTTACAAATTGAGATGTCAAAGTCCCTACTGATTCAAAGCACTTTTCAAATATAATCTTGCCAAATCTTATAACATCATTAGAGATAATTTGGTAATAAAAATGTTTTTTCCCCATTTTTTCAAAGAAATATGATGAAGTGTAATGAATGAAACACACATATGTACATGATATTTTATTTCCTGAGAATAGATATTTTGGCTACTATGTAGTGATCATATTATTATTTGTAAAAGCAGGTGAATAAATCAATGGATAGAGCCCATACTATAGTCAGGAGGATCTTAATTCAAATCTTGGAATAGATAATAGCTGTGTGCTCTTGTAAATTCCTTTGTATCTCAGGTTTGTTTTTATCGTTAAAATGGGGATAATAACAGTACCTAATTTTAAGAGTTACTATAATTATAAAGTAGATGAACATTTGAAAAATGTTTCATGAACTTTATAAAGTATATAAATGTTAGCTGTTATAAAGTTACTTATTATGTAAGCTGTTCTCTAAAGATAATTGGCCAAATCAATCAACTAGCATTTATTTGTATTGGATCAATTTTGAAAGCATAATCCAGGTTAAAGGATAAACACAAAATCAGGCACATCTAAATGGACTAATTATCCTTTAGTGAGGATATTGGGCAGAAAAATCTAAAATTATAGGAGATACATCTATTTCAGTCAATATATGATGGAAAGTTTAAGATAATTCTTTTGTAAATTCAATCTATGCTCTCTTGTTTAGTGTATTTGTTTTATCAACCAACATACATAATGATCTAAGGGGCAAATAATGAATATAGAATTCAAAGATCATAGTTAAATCCAAACTCTTTCATTTAATAGGTATATAAAACTAGAAAAGTTCAACATTGTCTCTGAATAGTTTTATTTGTTGTTATTTAGTCATTTTAGTTTATGAGTTTATGTCTGACTTTTTCTGACCCCATTTAGGATTTTTTTTGGCAGATATTGGGAATAGTCTGTCATTTCCTTCTCTTTTCTACTCATTTTTCAGTTGAAGATACTGAGACAAAAGGGTTTAGTTGTTTGCCCACAGAGTTAGCAAGTGTTTGAATCTTGATTTGATTCTAGGAAGTGGCATTTTCCTGACTCCAGGTCACACAATCTATCTACTTTGGCACCTAGATGCATTTATGGTTATTTATCTATATATAAAATAGCAAAGAATTTTTTGTACCAAGGCTTCTTAAACTATTTCTACTTGTGATTCTTTTTCACTGAATAATTTTTTATGCAACCCCAAATTGCAAATTGGTAGACAATCTAAATGTTTACTGACAATAAATCACAATTTTGTGATTCCTCAACTTTGAATATGAGACTCCATAGATGGTCTTAGTTAGAGTTTAAGAAACTGGATTCTATACTACCATTCTTCCTTATAGGATTGATGGGGAGAATTTTTTTTAATCTTAACACATAAAATAAATGCATGTTGAAATCCATGAGATTGAAAAAATAACAATTATGGTTCTTTCTTCAAAGGATGGTTACCAGGATAAAATTAACTATTGTATTTTAAAATGAACTTGAAATGTTGTAATCTTTAA
Organism: Sminthopsis crassicaudata; assembly: GCF_048593235.1. Classification (NCBI taxonomy): domain Eukaryota; kingdom Metazoa; phylum Chordata; class Mammalia; order Dasyuromorphia; family Dasyuridae; genus Sminthopsis; species Sminthopsis crassicaudata. The sequence continues at coordinate 203,849,194 of NC_133620.1, read as the reverse complement.
GCAACATTAAATAATATTAACAATCACTTCCTAAAATGAATACCATAATGATCAAAACTAGATGTCCCATACAGATCAGACTAAATATAAATTTCTGTGTTTTGATTAGCCAGTGAAAACTAATTGATTGATACTGTCCAAAGTCCCATTTCATCCTCTTACTGAAACATTACCAAAAGCATTAACTTTTCTGTTTCCCTATTCTTCATTTCTACTTCTCTGCTCTGAATCCCAACTTTCTAATTGAGCAATTTAGAAAATACCATTATTTTACTAGTCCTAAAGATAACAGGGAAGAATCATATTGATATCACACTGATTCTTTGTTTAAATTACTTATGAAATCAAATCCTTGGAGTCTTTTCTTTTCCCTATGGCAATTGGGGTTAAATGACTTGCTCAGTGTAACACAGTTAGGAAGTATTAATTGACTGAAGCCAGATTTGAACTTATGTCCTTTTGACTTCAGAGATGATGTACTATCCACTGTACCTCCTGGCTACCCAAATCCTTAGAGTCTTGAGGATCAATATATAAAGCCATATGCAAACAAAGTTTATATACTGAACTTGTCTCTGCTTGTAGCTATTTACCTCCTTTCTTCATGAGTACTGATAAAATTGTTATTGCTATCTCTTTGGTGGATAACACTTGTCATCTCTATTCCCAGTCCCAGTTTTCAAAAATTATCTGAGAGGAGAAATATTTATGAATTTCTCTACCTTATGCTGGGATCTTGGGTTTGAAAGAAGAGAAGACCATTTCTGTTCCATTCTTAGCATTTTTATCTTCTAGGTGTCAAATAGACAAAATCTGAGCCATGCTTCCCAGAGAAAAAAATGTCTATATAAGCGGAGATAGCCTGGTTGCTCTCCTTACACAGAGTTCTTAGTTCCATGAAAGAAAAAAATTTGCACATTTTTTTGCTTTCAAATATTTAAGATATTTCTTAATTTGAAAAGAAGATAGATTTATTTGTAAACTGTATTCATTAATTTTGTAAAATGATTGATTAGTTATTTACATCCTAGAGTAAAAGCAAAGAAAATGTCACTCCTACAATTGTAAATATTCCACATATTTAAACAAAATATGGCAATTTTGAATAAAATGAATTCTAATTACTTAAAATACACAGAAATTCAATTAATTCTCAATCCAGAATTATTGAAGAAAATGAGGCTTTATACTAAATATAATATTTCATCATTCTCTGAAGCATGCTCAAAGAAAGAGATTTATAAAATTTTAGGGACATCATTTTTACTAAAGTGTTATCAGCATTCAGGTAACAAGATCATATGAAATGAATCCAGTGGTTGTAATTTTGAACTCTTCAGGTACATATTACGGACAAAAGTATCTCATAGTGTTAATTATCTCCTGGGAGGATCCCCATTTTAAGGATATTTCCTTATTTAAATAAAAAAGGAAAAGAAATGGAAGGAAACAGAAAAGAAATAGAGTAAAGGAAAGGTCTAACATGTTCTTCTATTTTCTTCCCCAGTTCATGCATATGTTCACATTAAAACCTATATACATTCATCTTTGGAGGAGCATACTGAAGTATAAAAGAGCTTCTTTTACCCCAAACAGTAATGTGAAATTACTCCCTGCCTAGAGGAAATTTAATATAACTCAAAAAAGAATTTAAAAATCAAATGAGAGACATTGAGGAAAAACAACAACAACAACAACAACAACAAAATCCAAGTAAAACAAGAAGAACATGCTTAACCAACTAGAAAAACAGATGCAGAGATTCAAAGATGAAAATAACTCCTTGAAAATTAGAATCAGGCAAGGGGAAGCCAGTGAACCTATGAGAAACAAGAAATAACAAAACAAAATATTAAAAAAAATGAAAAAAATAGAACAGAATATAAAAGATCTTACAGGAAAAATGAAAGATATAGAGAACAAATAAAGAGAAGAATGTGTAAGAATAAATGGATTGTCTGAAAATTGTGACAGAAAAATTGAACCTTGATACCATAATGCAAGAAATAATCTAAGACTATTTTCCTGGAGTGATAGAATATGATGGGAATGTAGAGAGAGAAAAAAAAATCCACTGATCATCATCTAAACAAGATATTTTTGAAAAACATATAGTAATATTATTGTCAAATTTCAGAACCCCCATATCAGAGAAAAAAAATTGCAAGAAACAAGGAAAAAAACCAAATATGCTGGAGCTATAATTAGAATTGTACAGGATTATTTACAGCTACAATAAAAGACTACAGGTCCTGGAATCATATCTACCAACAATCAAAATAATTTGGACTTCAACCAGAAATATCACATGCAGCAGACTTATCGATACTAGTGAAGGAGAAAAAAAATGAACATTCAATGAACTTGCAGATTTTCAGAACTTTCTATCAACTAAACACAAACTTAATAGGAAATTTAACATATAAGAGCCAATATCAAGACCATTTTCAAGGAACAACATGGACAAATTGTTATTTTGTTTTTGTTTTTATATTGGAAATTAAGATGGACAACAATAAGGTAACTCGAAATAAAAATGGGGCAGAGTTAAGATAAAAATAGTGATTATGGTATACAAATGAGATGCAGAGGAATAATAGATACAGAGGAATTAGAGAGATGAGGATGACTTATAGTTCTTAAAAAAAACTACTCACATTGGGAATGGGTTAAATAGGCAACACTACATATATACCATAAACATTATAGCACTTCTGAATTCTATAAAGAAAAGGGGAAGGATGGGTGGGTGGAGAAGCAAAGAGTGAGGAAAGAAGACAAGGATGAGATTCATAGGTAAGGGAAGGTTAAGTAATAGTAAGGCAAGTTAAGGAGTAGAATTAAAGCAAAGAGTAAGCAGTCATAGGAAAGATATGTGTATGTGTGGGCATGTATATGTGTGTATATATCTACATATGTATACATAAATATGTCCTTTAATAATTAAATCCTGCTTGGGGATACTGGGAGGGATGAAAGGGGAAAAAAGAATAAAATTTTTAAAAAAGTATACAGTAAAGAACAAAAGAACAATTTAGAAGAAAGTAAAGAAAAATGGACACTCATGAATATAATTTCTTCTATTAATATAGATATACTTTCTTGAGCCGGTAATTTGTTGTTATATATTTTGAATTGTTCCTAATTTTTGTGTTGGATACATAGAAATGTTCTCTATTGTTGGTTCTCTTTTGTTTTGTTTTCCTTTTCCATTTTTATTATTCAGTTTTTAAATAAGATAAATATTTAAAAATATATGAAAGGAAAAAAACCTACATGCATATAGGATATATGTAATATACACACATTTATATATAAGAAGCTGCTGACATATTCAGGTAACATTCAAATGGGAAAAAAAGGAACTAGAGTGAGCATAGGCACAAAATGTAGCTATTTGGCCACAGTATTTGAGCTTGTATTGCTAAGATAAAATTATATATGTATATATTCCACTAAAAGTTTCAATAGACCTTCCATTGTTCTAAAGCATTCAAGAATTATTTATCAATGTATTAAATGATTTCTGGGCTTCAAGTAGTACTTTGGAGGTAGACAAAATGGATTTCCTATCATCCATTTTAACCATTGTGCCTCTTCAGCCTGCTAATGAAACTCACTCCTCCACTTTTGTTTTGGACCGAGTTTGCCTATAATTGAATGATCTTCATTGGTATGATTTTCCCTTTCTAAGCAATTCAGAAATGTGGTTAGATTAGGATGCAAAAACGACAACAGACAATGGAGCAGAAAATTATATATATATATATATATATATATATATATATATATATATATATATATATATATATATTAGTTATTAATTTACATCCTTTACTGGCTTCTGTTCTTACTAGATGGTGATCTGCCATAAATTGAGAAAGCTGGCAATGTTATAACAAGTAAATATTGTTGTCCTACTTTATCTGCTTTCCTTTATTAGTTCTAAAACCCTTAAGTTTAATCAAAAGCAAGCTGTCCACTCTTGTTTAATAAGGAATACTCTCTCTTGGTTTCTCTCCTTTTTTCCCCATCTCTTTATAAACCTAAGATGAAATAGACTTAGAACTTTGTTTTTCTATTAATTGACAATATTGTCATATGTATAAATTCAATTTAAATGACAAAAATTGTTATAGAATAATTATTTACACTCCAGTTTTAAAAGAAGAAGAAGAAAAAAAGAATGAGTGGCTTTTCTACCAGAAGATTCATTATTTTACTGGATCAATTTTATAATTTGGCAGGCTTTTAACACCCAGGAACTGTCAAACTTTGATATTGCTATGCTACATGTGCTGTAATTTCTAGATTAACTCAGTACAGACGCAATGACGATTGTGATTCTTCTTTTAGCATCTTTACAGTATCATGTGAACATATCACACCTCTTGCTTATAATCACATCTCCCTCTTCAATCTCCATGTTTTCTTCTTATTCTTTTAGCAAACTTGTCTCAAACTTCCCAATCTTTATTTTATAAAAGCTTTTTTTTTCTTCACATGGATTAAGAATATTTGATAATCAATGTCATCCCAGTCCCTTTGCAATAGTGGTTATCTCTGGTAAGCCTTTCTGTTATCCTGATAGGAGTATAAACATTATGTTTAAATATTCCCTAGAAGTTGAAAGAACTTAAGTATAGTTCTAATTTTTCAGTAAACTTATGAATGAATGAATGAATTCTCTCGGCTTTTCTGCTGACCTATTCTTCCTCTACCATTCCAAAGCATCCTTGAACCTTATCTTCTGACACTACACTATACTTACACTACAAATACACTCCACCCACTATATATTAGCTCTATTTGGAATTTCCATTTTAAGGAAGGAGACCAAGCCATTTCTGTCTTCCTTCTTTTTTGGGCTCCACTCCTAACTTTCCAAAATGTGTCTATTATGTTCCCTTACAAATATATTGTTTTCCCCTTACCCTTTCTTTTTACAATTTTCATATATCTTTTATGTATTATCCTCCCCCATTACAATGCAAGATTCTCAAAAAATGGTTTTTTTGTTTGTTTTGTAACAGAGTTTAGCACAGTGTTTTGCATATGCTTAATAAATGCATGTTGATAACTTTTTAAAGTTAATGAATAACATTTATTAAATGTTTCTATGTCAAATGACCATGCTCAGGTTTGGGGACACAGATATAGAAGTATATATAGAAGCGATCCTCAAGGAGATTAAATTCAAATAGGGATAGAGAACACATATAGGGGAATGGTGACTAGAAAGGGTAATTCCTGTGGGTAAAGTTAGATTGATAGTGAGTGATAATTAGGGGAATACATTTATATATCCTTTCCCTGAACAATGTCAATAATGATTTTATTATGGTTCTCAAATTAGAAAAGGATAAAGGGGTTTATGATGGAGTCATGAGGCTGAAAAAAAGTTGTGGGAAGCCTAGGATTCACCAACACAAATGGACCAGATAGAGCACTCCCCATTCAGATGAATAATGTCACAGAAACAAAAGAAAAAAATCATTCCTATTTTGTTATAGTGGAAATAGCACATATGCCATTTAACACAATTCCAGGGTAAATAGACAATCACCCCAGGAAGCCTTATATGATCTCCTTTCCTCCCCTACATTGTCCCTGCACTTCCCTTAACATTTTATGTAGTAACTCTCCATTGTACTTGGGAGATTCTGTGAATTAGTGTTATTCACACATATCTTATATTCTTAGAAAACTTGAAGATTGATGTTTTATATCAACTTGATATATCCCTTCCCCCATTTATACATATATAGAAAAAGTTAAATTTTGTTTTTTTGAATTAATCTGCTATTGGCAATTGAGTTTGATACTATCTGAGTTTGATATTACTATTCTATACACAAGTGCTTAATATTTGTTTTAAAAACTTTCACATAGGAATGACTGTGCTAGAACCCACAGGTGGGGGTTAGGAAACAATTATTGTGATGACTGTTTCTCAATGTACATGGCTTATTTCAATTGAGCTATCATTTTTGGCTATGAATTCTGCTGGAGAGTGAATATCTGAAGATTCATTCCATTTAAATAAAATAAAATTATTTCAAATTAGCAAGCATTTATTAAGCACAAACTATATGCTAAGCACTAATACTAGGCACTGGAAATGTAAAGTGGAAAGATGGCAGGTTGTACTCCATTTTACAAATTAATTGACTGCCTTGACTTTCACAGATTTATATAGGCATAAATGGTACATTCTAAAATATAAAATATAAAACAAATTGATTTTAAAGTGCTGAGGAGAAAATTGGGGGGCGCAACTAGAGGGATCATTTTATTCTTAGAATTGAAAGGAGTAACTTTGGAGAGATAAAAACATATCTTAGTAGATGATCTTTGTAATCATCTCATCTTGAGATTGTTAAATATTAATGATTGCTCCATCTGTCACATTTAGGGAAATGATTTATTGCACATTTCACAATTTCTACTCATAGAGGGCACTTTGACCTTTGGAAAAGACACATTTTTATATGATTCATTTCTAATTATGTTTCTTAACATTTTTTTTCAGTTTTCAATAATAAATCTGTGCTAGTGCACATCATTTATGTTTGGTTTTGTCACACAACTTAGTTTAATATCTGGAATGTCCTTTTCATAGATTTCTCTCTGTCTTCCAATTCAATTGAACAAACATTTGTTTGGCATTTTCTTTGTAAAACAAATGTTGCAAGGCATCAAGAGTACTAAAATGAAAAACAGCATGTTTCCTGAATTTAAAGAATGAAAAATCTAATAAAAGGATGATTTATATACATAAATAATAATACTATTTTATTTTGTTTCTGATACAGGCCCATTATTTCATCAGAATAGGGAACTTTCAGGAAGAATATCCCTCTCCCAATGAATCTCATCATCTTGCACATTTTTCTGAGACACTTAAAACTAAGGTGATTTGATCAGGATCACAAAGTCAGGTGGTATCAGTCTTATTATTCTGAAATTTGGTTTTATTCTCCTATGTCATGACTCTTGTTAGGCTACATAAAACTATGTACATAAGTACATAAAAAGGGCTTATTAAAAGGTTTGAAAGTCATTATAAAAATTTATCCCTCCACATGTTCCTGGGGCAGGGGAAGAAATATGGAAATAGTTCAGATTTAAAATAATAAGTTTAAAATATTAATTTTGATAGTTATGTGTATGGCAAACAATTATTCATCTCAGCTAATATAGATAAATTACTTAACAAGGAAGACAAAAAAGATACTTTGTCTATTGATCATCACATTCATATCAACACCATTTTTTCACCTACACCAATTTGGTCTTTGGGTAGGTGTGAGGCCACAAATAAAGATTCACAAAAACTAATAACTATAATAGTGTTGTTCATTCATTTCAGTCTTTGTGATTCCATTTTTATTTTTCTCAGCAAAGATACTGGAATAACTTTGTCATTTCCTTATCTAGCTCATTTTGCACATGAAGAAAGTGAGATAAACAGTTTAAATGATATGTTCCAATTACACAGCTAGTCAAATTTGAACTCAGGCCTTCCTCATTGCAGTACTGACATTCTACCCACTGTTTTACCTACCTACCTCCCATGATATGGTAATAATCCCATTAAAGTCAAGTCTCGAGCCTAACTGAATTAGTATCCTTAGAGTCTTGTTCTGATAAGTTTCATTACTGAGCTAGCAGAAGTATCCATCCTGTATTCCTATGACTTGTACTGCAAGGCCACATCAGAAACTTCTCTCACTCTAATCAAAATAGAAAGGAATCATGGAATTCCAAGTTCATTTTGGGATCACATGGCTCAAAGTATGAGGGAAAGAAAAAAGGAAGTGATCCTTAGCCCTTTCCCATTACTGCACTGTCTTCTAGGCCAAGAGTAAAGGAGCCATTTTCACCCTAGATGGAATTTAACAAAATGTTATGGTAATTTTTTAGTCTGACAATTTGAAATCTCCCAGCAGTTCTATTTACAAAGACAATGGAAGAAAACATCTCAATCATCTGCTAAACCAATGAGAAATTTTCATATATGCTGAAATTCTCCTGTTACCAGGAACAACTCATTGGCATCTACCATCAAGACAATATATGGCTCACAACCCTCACTATAGTATAGATATTTTTCTTCTACATAGTTGTTTCCAAATTGTATCTCCCCATTAGATACTTCATTATTAAATCCCTTGCCTGCAAGGACCGTTCTTATCTTCATATTTTTAGCAGTTAGAACAGAACTACATGCATTAATTGCTTAATAATTGCCTATTGACTTGTTGACTAATTTTAATCTTTACAAATTACAAGAAAGTTTTCTGTGTATTGGCTTGATTCTGAATGAAATTTTATTTGAAAGACATTGACAAGAATGCAGATGATAGGGAACGGAGTGGATGAATTATGACATGCTTTGGGAAAGACCATACCCAAAGATAGAATCATAGAATATAAAAGTATTGAGGTAATCTAAACTATATTATTTCACCTAGAAGTAGCTGCACTTGGTTATTTTGTACTAGATTTTTTAACAGAATACATGGCATTACATATGCCTAACCACAAATTACTTTTAAGCTATGAAAATGTACATAATATAATAGAGAAGAAATTCTTAGTTGATGGAGAGATGTCTTTTTCTAAATGATTAAAATTTTAAAACTCTTAAACCCCTTAGGTATGTTTTGCTTTATGCTAATCAGTTTAAACTTTTGCTTCTAAAACTGGTTCTATTTTCCAAAAAGATCACAGGAATATTTACAAACTTGTCACTGGATTTCCTTTCACTCATGCCATGATTCTAACACTTCTGATACCAGATCTAACACATCAGATACCAGATTTAGACCTCCTCTCTCTTCTCTTCTACCTTTTGTCTCTTTCCTTATCTTTTTTTTTTTTTTCTTATCCCTTCTGTAGTTTCTTCTCTCATAAATTAATGGAAAAAATGATATCAGAATTACTACTTGAAGGCTTTTAAAGACAAGTGGATATTTTGGATAAACTTTGGAAGTTTTGTTATTACTGTCATTGTAAAAATCACTTTTTAAAAAATATTCAAGAACTATTTAAAATAAAAAAAATATTTTTATATGTTTTCTACAGTAAAAAACAAATGCAGGACAGCATTGAGTAGTAATTAGAAATGGAGTCTTATAATCAGGAAGTCCCTACTTTAAATCTCTCCTTAAAAAATGCTGGTTATTCAATCCTGGATTGCATTAACTGAATTTAAACACCAACTGATCCAGATAATTCTCTAAGTCTTTATTGTTATTTTAATTTAAAATTGTATATTTTAAAATTTTCAATGGTATTTTATTTTTATATTTAATAATAAAAATAGTTTTCAACATCAATTTTTAAGATTTTGAGTTCCATTTTCCTTCCTCTTTCTTGCACCTCCTACTCCCAAAGACAATAATACTTTTAAACCTATTTTTCTAAGACTTTAAGTAACAGACAAGTTTCTGTCTTGAATTGGTAGAATTAATTTCCTTGCTAGAAAGTTTCTCATCCTAGTAATATCACATTCCCAGTCTCTTTTTTGAAATTCTATTTATTTATTTTGGCAAGGTTATTGGGGTTGAGAGACTTGCTCAGGATCTCACAGCTAGAACTGTTATGTGTCTGAAGATGAATTTAAAAACTCAGGTTCTCCTGACTATCACATATGTATATGTAAATACTTATATATACTTACATACATGTACATATACACATACATACACTTTGCAGTGAATCATAAATAACTATTTTCAATCAATGTCACTTCAATCAAATGTAATTTTAAATAACAATTTTTCAATACTGATTTTCCCTTTCCCAAATTGCTTCTGATTTTATTATTATTATGACTTGTTACAATTATTTTTAACATTTAAGGCACAAGATTTGAAGGGTGCCATGCTTAATAATACAGAAATATTTTTCTATTCAATTTCCTTCTTGGTCAATAAACATGCATATTTTTAAGCACTTACTGGGTACAAAAAAATAAGCACTGGAACAAAATAAAGGAAAAAAATAGCTTTTTTATTTCTCAAAAAGCTTACAATCTATTGATAAACTTACATTCTACTGTTATTCAAACACTATCCTCCACTCAAAACACATAATCCTCGAAATCATTATTACCTAGTTATTACCCTTTTTTACATAGCTGACAGAGCACTTAGTAGTGGCCCATGGAATTCATGGTAATGGAGAAAACTTCTGTTTGTTCCCTCCTTCCTCTCTCATCTCAGCTATTGAGATGAATCGACCCTTTAGGAAGGTGTAACCTGTTACATTTCAAATTATCTACTAAATTACTGACAGAGTAAATGGAATAAAGAAAATAATTACTTCCTACTTTGGGTATGCTAACAAAGCACACGCTTTCATTCTACTGAACAAGGTAATATCTGGCAGTGGTGACAAGTTGAAAAGTAGATAGAAGAATGAAAACAGAACTGAAGACTTCAGAGAAAGATTTGCAATAAAACTTAACAAATGCACCAAAATATTTTTTCATTCTTGAATTAAGTTAGACATCCATTCAAGGACCACTGCCAATTCCCACTCATATTAATAAATAGAGACCTCAGAAGGGTGAATTTTATTGCTAATGTCAGGGATCTGTATGTGACACTCTGAAGTGAGGAATTCTCTTTGTTACTCAAAAGCTCCTGCTGATATGCTTCTAATTCTCAATCTATCAGTGAACGATATTTGCTTTTTTCAAAGGGACTTACTGAGAAAAGAGAATAAGAATGCTTGGTATATAACATTCCCTGGGAACAGGTATTGATTCTCCCTTTGAACCCATAGGATTATTGGGAAGAGTGGACTCAAAGAATGAAAGTCATGAGTTGTCAACATATAGAGAAAAAATACATGTTGAAGCAGTACCTCTAAAACTGTGAGAACTCATCCTCTTCTCCCTTTATGGATTCCCCATAAATTTTCCCTTAAGTGTGAATTTCTTCTGAATTTCAAGAATCAGTACCTTTCCATTGTCAATATTATGACAAAAAGTCATGATACCTAAAACAACTGTTACATTTAGATCGATGCTCTTCCATTTCTATCCATAGATGCTTCCTATAATAAATAATAAAGAGCCATGTGATAACAGACACATAGTAGAGGGATAGCCATCTTTTCTCCCATGCAGTGACTCATTTTAGTTTTTTTTCCTTATTCTTCATCAATAAGTAAAAAAGCCTGCATGTACTCAGGTCTAACTTAACATATCCTAAACCATTGAACTTTCAGGTCCTCAGACAATTAGAAGAATTCATAATCACATGGTAACAGATAGCTTTTAAAAAGCTGAAGAGAACAATTGATTCCTTCTACACAGAGAAAGAGTGGGTATCCAACCCCAAGGAAATTAACAGCAGAGAGTCAGCAGATAACAGCCTAAAGGGGAACGATTCCTGCCCCCATCACATAACTCTCTCCTAGAAAAGACTATCAAAAAATTAAGAGAGTTTGAAGAAAAATGGGAAAGGAAAGAGAAGCTATGACAGAGAATAACAACTTTCTGAAATTTGAGTTGGAAAAAATGAAGAATTTACAGGAGATGCAGGGAAACAAAATTTGTGAATTAGAAAAGGTTAAAAAAATCACAGGAAAGTAGGATTTCTGAATTGGAAAAGATAAAACAGTCTCAAGAAAGTAGGATTTCTGAATTGGAAAAGATAAAAAAAGTCTCAAGAAAGTAGGATTTGTAATTTGGAAAAAGAAAATAACTCTAAAAAACAAAAATTAGGGAAATGGAAAAAAATTCAATAGAGCAGAATAATTCATTTAAAAACTCAATGGGGCATATACAAAAAGAACTAAAAATGTTAATGAAGAAAATAACTCATTAAAAATCAGGACTGAAAAAATAGAAATCAATGATTCATTGAGAAAATAAGAATCAGTCAAACAAAACAAAAAAAATGAAAAGCTGGAGAATAATGTCAAATACTTACAGGGAAAATCTATAGACTTGGAAAATAGATCTAGGAGAGATAATCTGAGGATCATTGGACTTCCTGAAAACTATGATCAAAAAAAGAGCCTAGATTGTATTTTACAGGAAATCATCAAAGAGAACTGTCCAGAGATAATAGAAACAGAAGGGAAAATAGGCGTTGAAAGAATTCATTGGAAACCTTCTGAAAAAGACCCTAAAAAAAGAACTCCACAGAACATTGTGGCTAAACTGCAGAACTAGCAAATAAAGGAAAAATATTGCAAGCAGCCAGAAAAAAAAAGCAATTCAAATATCAAGGGGCCACAATAAGGGTCATTCAAGATCTGGCTGCTTCTACATTAAAGGATCGAAGGGCTTGGAACCTGATATTCCAAAAAGCAAAAGATCAAGGATTGCAACCAAGAATAAACTACCGAGCTAAGTTGCATTTTCTTCCATGGAAGAAGATGGTCATTTAATGAAACAGAAGAATTCCATTTGTTTCTAAGAAAAAAAAAAACAGACATAAACAAAAAATTGATCTACATCCACAAGACTGAAGAGAAACAGAAAAAGGTAAAAAGAACTTTTGAGGACTGTACCTCTGTTGTGGATATATAGAAAGTCCACATGGATAATTTGATTTTACTGATATAAAAAAGGGGGGAGTAGTAAAAAGAAGGGGGTAGTATCAGAAAAAGGGGAAGGAGTGATAAAAAGAGGGAAACTACATCCAGGAAGAGGCATAGAAAATTATACTACATCTGAGGGAATATAGAGGGGTGGAGAAACACAGTGTGTATCTTACTCATCAGAGTAGGCTCAGAGAGTAAATAATTGACATATTTGTTTTTCAGAGAATTCTCTCTCACCTCATTAAAAGGGGGAGAGGAAAAGCAAAAAGGAAAAGGAGAATAAGGGAAGGGTACAAGAAAAGGGAAGGGATTGGGAAGGAGGGTGGAGGGATACTAAAAAAGGAAGGCTGTGCATCAAAAGTGGGGTCTATACATTAAATATTGGGGAAGGGGTTCAGGGGGGTAAAGGGAAAAAAAAGCATAATCTGGGAACAATATGATGGCAGGAAATACAGAATTAGTAATTTTAACTATAAATGTGAATGGAACGGAGGCAGATAGCGGACTGGATCAAAAATCAGAACCCTACAATATATTGTTTAAAGGAAACACACTTAAAGCAGGAAGATACATACAGAGTAAAGGTAAAAGGTTGGAGCAGAATCTATTATGCTTCAGGTAAAGCCAAAAAAGCAGGGGTAGCCATCCTTATCTCAGATCAAGCAAAAGCATAAATTGATCTAATTCAAAGAGATAAGGAAGGAAATTATATCCTGCTAAAAGGTAGCATAAACAATGAAGCCATATCAATACTAAACATATATGCAACAGGAGGTATAGCATCTAACTTTCTAAAGGAAAAGATAAGAGAGTTGCAAGAAGAAATAGACAACAAAACTATAATAGTGGGAGTTCTCAACCTTGTACTCTCAGATTTAAACAAATCAAACCACAAAACAAATAAGAAAGAAATTAGAAAAAGTAAATAGAACATTAGAAAAACTAGGTATGATAGACCTTTGGAGAAAACTGAATGGCAATAGAAAGGAATATACTTTCTTCTCAGCAGTTCATGGAACCTATACAAAAATTGACCATATATTTGGACATAAAGATCTCAAAATTAAATGCAGGAAGGCAGAAATATTAAATGCCTTCCTCTCAGATCACAATGCAATAAAAACTACGTTCAATAAGAAGTTAGGGGTAAATAGACCAAAAAGTAATTGGAAACAATATCATCTTAAAGAATGACTGAGTGAAACAGCAAATTATAGAAACAATTAATAATTTCACCCAAGATAATGACAATGATGAGACATCCTACCAAAATCTGTGGAATACAGCTAAAGCGGTAACAAGGGGAAATTTTATATCTTTAGAGGCTTATTTGAACAAAACACAGAAAGAGAAGATTAATGAATTGGGCGTGCAACTTAAAAAGCTAGAAAAGACCAAATTAAAAACCCTAAACCAAAAATCAAACTTGAAATACAAAAATTAAAAGGAGAAATCAATAATATTGAAAGTAAAAAAAACTATTGAATTGATAAATAAAACCAAGGATTGGTTTTATGAAAAAGACAATAAAATAGATAAACCTTTGGTAAATCTGATCAGAAAAATGAAAGAGGAAAATCAAATTGTTAGTCTTACAAATGAAAAGGGGGATCTTTCCACCAATGAAGATGAAATTAGAGAAATAATGCGTTACTTTGCCCAACTTTATGACAATAAATTTGATAACTTAATTGAAATGGATGGCTTCCTACAAAAATATACGCTCCCTAGATTAACAGAGGAGGAGATAAATTGCTTAAATAGTCTCATTTCAGAAAAAGAAATAGAACAAGCTATTAATCAACTCCCAGGAAAAAATCCCCAGGACCAGATGGATTTACATGTGAATTCTACCAAACATTTAAAGAACAATTAGCCTCAATGTTATATGAACTATTTCAAAAAATAAGGGATGAAGGAGTCCTACCAAACTCCTTTTATGACACAGACATCGTACTGATACCTAAACCTGATAGGTTGAAAACTGAGAAAGAAAACTATAAACCAATTTCCTTAATGAATATTGATGCTAAAATCTTAAATAAGATATTAGCAAAAAGACTTCAGAAAATCATCCCCAGGATAATACACTATGAACAAGTAGGATTCATACCAGGAATGCAGGGCTGGTTTAATATTAGGAAAACTATTAGTATAATTGACCATATTAATAATCAAATTAATAAAAACCATATGATCATCTCAATAGATGCAGAAAAGCATTTGATAAAATCCAACATCCATTCCTACTAAAAATGTTTGAGAATATAGGAATAAATGAACTCTTCCTTAGAATAATCAGGAGCATATATTTAAAATTGTCAGTAAACATAATATGCAACAGAAATAAACTGGAAACTTTTCCAGTAAGATCAGGAGTGAAACAAAGTTGCCCACTATCACTATTACTATTCAATATAGTACTAGCAACTCTAGCCTCGGCAATAAGAGCCGAGAAAGAGATTCAAGGAATTAGAGTAGGAAATGAGGAAATCAAAGTGTCACTCTTTGCAGATGACATGATGGTATACTTAGAGAACCGCAAAGACTCTGCTAAAAAGCTATTAGAAATAATTCAGAATTTTAGCAAAGGTGCAGGATACAAAATAAATCCACATAAATCTTCAGCATTTTTATATATCACCAACAAAATGCAACAGCAAGAGATACAAAGAGAAATTCCATTCCAAACAAATGTTGAGAGTATAAAATATTTGGGAATCCATCTACCAAAGAATAGTCAGGAATTATATGAGAAAAATTACAAAACACTTGCCACAAAAATAAAGTCAAATTTAAATAATTGGAAAGACATTCAGTGCTCTTGGATAGGCCAAGCGAATATAATAAAGATGACAATACTCCCCAAACTAATCTATTTATTTAGTGCTATACCAATCAGACTCCCAAGAAATTATTTTAATGACCTAGAAAAAATAACAACAAAATTCATATGGAAGAATAAAAGGTCGAGAATTGCAAGGGAACTAATAAAAAAAAGTCAGATGAAGGTGGTCTAGGTGTACCTGATCTAAAGCTATATCATGTAGCAGCAGTCACCAAAACCATTTGGTATTGGCTAAGAAATAGACCAGTGGATCAGTGGAACAGATTAGATACAAAGGACAAAAAAGGGTACGTCTATAGCAATCTAGTGTTTGACAAACCCAAAGATGCTAACATTAGGGATAAAAATTCATTATTTGAGAAAAACTGTTGGGAAAACTGGAAATTAGTATGGCAGAAATTAGATATGGATTCACACTTAACACCATATACCAAGATAAGATCAAAATGGGTACATGATATAGGCATAAAGAATGAGATCATAAATAGATTAGAGGAACAGAGAATAGTCTACCTCTCAGACCTGTGGAGGAGGAAGGAATTTATGACCAGAGGAGAACTAGAGATCATTATTGATCACAATATAGAACATTTTGTTTACCTCAAACTAAAAATTTTCTGTACAAACAATGCTAATGCAAACAAGATTAGAAGGGAAGTAACAAATTGGGAACATATTTTTACAATTAAAGTTCTGATAAAGATTCTGATATATTTCCAAAATATATAGAGAACTCACCCTAATTTTTAAGAAACCAAACCATTCTCCAATTTATAAATGGTCAAAGGATATGAATAGACAATTCTTAGATGATGAAATTGAAACTATATCGACTCATATGAAAGAGTGTTCCAAATCACTACTGATCAGAGAAATGCAAATTAAGACAACTCTGAGATACCATTACACACCTGTCAGATTGGCTAAAATGACAGGAACAAATAATGATGAATGTTGAAGGGGATGTGGGAAAACTGGGACACTAATACATTGTTGGTGGCGTTGTGAAAGAATCCATCCATTCTGGAGAGCAATTTGGAACTATGCCCAAAAAGTTATCAAACTGTGCATACCCTTTGATCTAGCATTGCTACTATTGGGCTTATATGCCAAAGAAATACTAAAGAAGGGAAAGTTACCTGTTTATGCCAAAATGTTTGTAGCAGCTCTTTTTGTGGTAGCTAGAAACTGGAAAGTGAATGGATGTCCATCAATTGGAGAATGGTTGGGTAAATTATGGTATATGAAGGTTATGGAATATTATTGCTCTCTCTGTAAGAAATGACCAGCAGGACGAATACAGAGAGCTTTGGGGAGACTTACATGAACTTATGCTGAGTGAAATGAACAGAACCAGAAGATCACTATACACTTCAACAACCATGCTGTATGAAAATATATTCTGATGGAATTCTATATCTTCAACATAAAGAAGATCCAACTTACTTCCAGCTGATCAATGGGAGAGAAACAACTACACCCAGAAAAGGAACACTGGGAAGTGAATGTAAATTGTTATCACTACTCTCTATCTACCCGGGTTACTTATACCTTTGGAATCTAATGCTTAACGTGCAACAAGAAAATTGGATTTACACACATATATTGTATCTAGGTTATACTGTAACACATGTACAATGTATGGCATTGCCTGTCATCTATGGGAGGGAGTAGAGGGAGGGAGGGGAAAATTTCAAAAAATGAATACAAGGGATAATGTTATAAAAATATTACTCATGCATATATACTGTCAAAAGTTTTTGTAAGTATAAAATAAAAAAAAAACATTTGCATAACATAGTAAATAGAAAAATGCACTTGAAACTGCAAATAACAAAAAAAAAAAAGTTATATAAAACTTACTATATCCTTTAATGTTATAATGTAGATTTCTTTTTTCTCCTTTTTTCTTCTCCCCCTTTGTGGAGCTAGTTACCCTTAGACACAAATGCATGTGTGTGAATATGTATGTATGTATTTATGCATCAGTCAATCTATCTACATGCTCTTGTATGTGTAAAAATAGGCTATACACACTTCTATATATCAGTCCTTCTTGTTGCAGATAGTTTCTTTCTTATTATGTCATTTGCAGTTAATGTAAATATAAGAGTTAAAATTACAAAGTTCTTCTTAAAACCATATTGCTGATACTTAAAACAATATTTGTTGGTTCTCTTTATTTCATTTTTCATTATTTCATCCAATTATTTTCCATGTTCTTCTTAGATCATTGAGCACAGAAGTATTTTAATTGTACTTTGAATGTAAAAACTCCATTTTATGATTAATGCTAAAGGATTCCGATTTAATTAATATTTAAGGTTATCTCAACATTTTTCAATAACTAAATCTGTCTTTGAAGGCTTCCTTTGAAAATGAGAAGACAAAGAACTAGAATCTTGATATCAGAAGAAAGGTACTGATTTTTAGTGAAATCTGGAGAAGATTTTTGTCTACTTGTCAACGCGAAAAGTATGACAAATCTTAGCCATTGATAGCATCCTTGTTTTCAAAACATTTCTTGCTACTATTTCTTCTATGAGGTTTCATTAAAAATACATGGAAACAGATTGCATAAGTTCTAAGGAATGTTCTATAAATGCTTGAAGCATGATATTGAGCCTTCAGTTTAGGTTTCTGGGGAAAATTAATCAAAAGCAACACTTTCTATAACCTCTCAACAAGAGTATAAACTAGAATCATGCCTCGCCTACTAACTGCTACAGATTCATTGCAAAACCTTCCTACAGAAATGCAAGTATGGTCTGCAGTTTTAAATTATTAAAGTCAAGTTTTAATTAATTGCACTATGAATTAACTGCAAGAGACATGAATATTCACCATTCATGTCTAAACTATAATTAAAGTTCAAAGTATGCTCTGAGGGATAGAATATTTGGGTTCCCATTAAATTATGCACTATTTTCCATTACTAAATGAAAGGAATAAATCCTACAAATAAAAATAATCTTGTGACAAGAAGCATAGAATTGTATGTCTTTCTCAAATAGCTTAACTGACTCTGTGGCCATATTTCTTGTTATAGAGGATACATCTAAATTTCATACAATGTTGAAAATTTTAAAAATAAAATAAAATAAAAACATACTTTCTATTTAATTGGACTCAATCTTTTGGCATGTGCCTACAATAAATAACACTTGAAATTCTGCGGTATAGTCACTAATTTTTATGTCAAAAATACCTTGAGTTCAAGTCTTGACATGTACACATTAGCTGTTTGACTATGATAAATAACATAATTTCCTACTGCCCCCACAGGCATCTGGTGACATGAATAAGTGCAAAGAATTTCTCAAGTTGAAATGCATTATATTAATTTGGACAGAAATAATGTAAAAAATACTGTTTTTTCCTCAAAGAGTTTATAATCAGTTGTTAAATGGGAGGGGATTTGTAAACAAATGAATAAAAAAAAAAAAACCAACAATTTTACTAGTGACTAGGAGGAATATATATATATATATATATATATATATATATATATATATATATATATATATATATATATAGGAGGAATCAAGGAGTCTGGCATAAGAGATTCAAATTGTGGGGAGAAATCACTTTTAGCTACAGATACAACTGTCTTTTTATGAATGAAACATATTGGACCTGATTTTAAATGAAGATTAGAATTTCAACAGCCAGAATTGTATTCTTATTGTTGCTTGATTCTGGCCAACTCTTTTTGACTTTATTTGGAATTTTCTTAAGAAAGACACTGAAATGTTTTGCCATTTCCTTCTTCAGCCCATTTTATGCATGAGGCAATTTGGACAAACAGGATTGTAACTTGTCCAGGATGGCACATGGGGTATCTCTGAGGCTGTATTTAATTCAAGAAGTTTCCATGACTTCAGGTAAGGTATTCTATCCACTATGCCACCTAGCTGCCCTTACTTATATTAAAAGATTGGGAGCTATTTTATAGACATGGAGATTTGATTAAAGAATATTTATAGAAGCAGTTTGATTCAAAGAAAATTCATGAAGAGAATTCAGTATACATTTTTAAAATTCCTGGTATTATACTAAATGTTGAAATTAAAATGAACAAAAAAATAAAATAATCCTCCAAGAAGTTTATATTCTAATATGAAGGGGACCCATCTTTATTGTATTTCTTCATATACAAACTTATATTCATAATCAAATTGACATGTAAATATGTGCCAATATGTGGAATATATGTATAAACATGTCATAACACAATAAAGTTCACATTTATTCATGCATGTACATAGTTATAAATGAACCCACAGGTGTACCTATCTATATACATGTCTACAAATATATGTATACACACATGTATATTTACATATTTGCATTTACACACATAGACACATGCACATATACTGAAATTATCAAGAGAAACCAAAGAAATGAGAGAATTATGAAAGATCTCATTCTGAAGGTGACTATTTATTTAAGTCAAATCTTGCATGGAGTCAGGGTTTGTAAGATAAGAAGTGGAGGTGATAAAATAGAATATTCCAAGATTCTGAGACTACCTGTACAATACCTTGGATGCAATGAGATAAAATACTATTTATGATGAACAACAAAAAAGGCCATTTTTATGGAGGAGACAGAGAATGAAAGTGAAAGTAAATGAGAAGCAAATCTACAGGACAAATTGGAATCAATTTCTGAAGAGTTTTAAATACCAGAAGCAATAGGGAGCCACAGATTTTTTTTCTCTTTTTGAACATGGAAACCTTATTGTATACCAATTTGGCAGATTTGCAGAAGATGTATATGGGAGCAATGAAATGCAATCAGACCAGATGGAACTATTAAAGGAGTTCATGTTAAAGGGGATGAGGATCTGATCTAGGGTACTTTTCATAAGAATGATGAGAATTAAATGAAATTGAGATAGAATTGACAAGACTTGAAAACTGCTTAGCTTTTTTAATGATTAGGATTAGGAAAATAAATAAAATTGAAAAATCATACTCATAGTTTGCAGACCTGGATTACTAGAAGGATGTAATCCCTTTGGGAAACAAATAAGGAATTTAGCAAAATGATTCAGGACAGAATGATAATTAGCCCATTTTGCAGAGAGCATTGTAAAATAAAGTAGCTTTGTGGCAGATGGTAAAAGGTTTTATATATCATAATAAGGAGTTTTCACTTTTATTTTGTAAGCAATAAAGAACTAATGAAGGGTAGTGGTATTATTAGACTTGTACAGATTAAATTGAAAAGGTTGATGATCATTTGGAAGGGTAAGAAATTGAAGACAGAGAGAAAAATTAAGAGCCTATTATAATAGACTCAGCTAGAGTGACAAATCTCTCAACTAGGATGCTAATGATTGAACTAGAAAATGGGATTGAATGCCAAAAATATTTGGTTGATAGTATTACTAGTACTTAGTTACTAATTAGTCTTGGGGATAAAAAAGAAGGGTGATTTAAAAATTATTCTTAGATTTCAAGTCTTGATAAAAGGAAGTGTTGTGCCATTAAAAGAAAAAAAAACTGAGTTTGGGAAGATAGGTAGCTTTGTTTTACTTTAGGTTTTAGCTATTTTGAATTTGAGATATCGGCAGGTCATTAGGGAAGAGAGAATAATGGCTACAATTTGTATAGCACTTTGCATTTATTATGTGCTTATTATTTTATTTGATTTATACAGCAACCATGTGAATAGATGCTTTTATTATCCTCATTTAATCTGTAAGAAAACTAACCATGAGACAAGTTAAATGACTTTATACAGAGTCCCAAAAGTAAAATAAGTGTCAGATTAAATGTTCTATCCACACCAGAGCAGGGAGTTGGTATCACAAAACTTTCAAACAAATTTATGAAAACACTGTGCCCCAGTTACCAATATTTTTTCAATATAGTCACTCTCAGTTTCTGTCTCTCGGTTTTTTTCTCTATCTCTCTGTCTGCCTTTCCCTCCCTTTCTCCTGCCTTCTCTCTTGTCATCTTCCTCTCATTCATATGTATAAATATGTTTATGTATGCATATTTAAGTTCATATGAATACATATAAGCATATATACACACATCATAAATTGTTTATAATATACACATTTATATAGATATATACATATAACCTATAAGTTTTAATTATCCTTGTATATTACATATCAATTCCTATCTCCTAAACAAATCACCTCTCTACTCTTAGTCAGCTTATGAATTTTCAGGTGTACTACAGAATGTAGTTTTTTTGACTACATTTTTTCCTTTACCACACCTAGAAGAGAGGAGGTCCTTAACTACAAAATGAATGCTAAAAGCCCTGAGTCTACTTCCTGAAGAGAGTAGGTCAAATCTTTAGGTGGCCAAGCATTAGGGGGCGGAGCCAAGATGGCGGAGAAGAAACACACGACTCTATGAACGTCCTCACTCCCTCACAACCAATTAGATAAATTAAGTCTCAGAATTAGCTCAGGACTGATAGATACCACAAGGACTGGAAGCACGACTTACCAGCTGAAGAGAATCTGGAGTTTCAACAGAAAAGGTCAGTCCCCAGGGGAGGAAGAAGACAGGCCAGCACAGACTGCTGGGTACTAGCACACTCTGCCCATTGCGCTGGGAAGGGCTCTGGGATCAGAGAAGCCACTGAGGTAAAGGAATCTGGCACAGGCTGTTAGCTCTTCTCTGCTAATTATTTAGCAGTTCAGAAGAGAAAGCCAAAATATTTTAAAACTCAGATTAGATTTTCCCTGGACCCTGGAGGTGACTCAGCAGATCTCGGCACCAGGGGGTGTGGCCTCAGCTCCGACCTGAGAATAGTTAAGAGATTGACAAGTGGGTGGATACGGCCCAAGGAAACACACACTGCCTAGCTTAGCTGGAGGGAGTGGAACTCAGCTCCAGGAAGTCCCAGAGAAGCAGAACCTTTGAACTAGGGACCGTGGTTTCTGGCAGACACTTCCAGTTTGAGCACAGGGGCTTTTCACATCACCTGCTGCAGACATCCACGCCCCACCCCGCTTTGTGCTGTCTTTACTATTCAACGCCCTCGGGCACAGCAGTGCTAATCACCTCTGAGGCACTTCCAGGGAGGGGGTGGGGAACTCTCTCCCAGAGCTCTCTCTAAGCTCAGGCGCAGGAGCCGCTGCATCCATCCAGTCTGGGAGGAAGCTGGTAAAGAAGTAAATAAATAATTTCCTACCCCAGGGACAGAACCCCAAAGATTTTTTAAATATGAGCAAAAAAGCCAGAAAAACTATAGATTCCTTCTATACAGAGAAAGAGCAGGTATCCAACCCCGAGGAAGTTAACAGCAGAGAGACAGCAGATAACAACCTAAAGGGGAACGATTCCTGCCCCCCATCACATAACTCTCTCCTAGAAGAAACTCTTAAAAAATTAAGGGAGTTTGAAGAAAAATGGGGAAAGGAAAGGGAAGGTATGATAGAGAATAACAACGTCCTGAAATTGGAGTTGGAAAAAATAAAGAATTCACAGGAGATGCAGGAAAACAAAATTTATGAATTAGAAAAGGTTAAAAAAACACAGGAAAGTAGGATTTCTGAATTGGAAAAGATAAAAAAGTCTCAAGAAAATAGAATTTCTGAATTGGAAAAAGAAAATAATTCTCAAAAAAAAATTAGGGAAATGGACAAAATTCAATAGAGCAAAATAATTCATTTAAAAACGAAATTGGGCATTTACAAAAAGAACTAAAAACTGTGAAAGAAGAAAATAACTCCTTAAAAGTCAGGATGAAACAAATAGAAATGAATGATTCACAGAGAACCCAAGAATCAGTCAAACAAAACAAAAAAAAAAAAAGTGAAAGCTGGAGAACAACGTGAAATACTTACTGGGAAAATCTATAGACCTGGAAAATAGATCTAGGGGAGATAATCTGTGGATCATTGGACTTCCCAAAAACTATGACCAAAAAAACAGCCTAGATTCTATTTTACAGGAAATTATCAAAGAGAACTGTCCAGAGATAATAGAAACAGGAGGGAAGGTAGATGTGGAAAGAATTCATCGAACTCCTTCTGAAATAGACCCTAAAAAAAGAACACCACGGAATATAATGGCTAAGCTGCAGAATTACCACACAAAGGAGAAAATCATGCAAGCAGCTAGAAAAAAACAATTTAAATACCAAGGTGCCACAATAAGGGTCACCCAAGATCTGGCTGCCTCCACATTAAAAGATAGAAGGGCCTGGAACCTGATATTTCGTAAGGCAAAAGATCAAGGACTGCAACCAAGAATGAACTACCCAGCTAAGTTTAGCATCTTTTCCATGGAAGAAGATGGTCATTCAATGAAACAGAGGAATTCTATATGTTTCTAAGAAAAAAACCAGACTTAAACAAAAAATTTGATCTACATCCACAAGACTGAAGAGAAACAGAAAAAGGTACACAGAAGCCTTGAGAACTGTAACTCTATTGTGGGTATATAAAAAGTACTCAAGGATAATTTGATTTTACTGATATAAAAGAAAAAAAGGGGGGTTTAGTAAAGGGAAGGAGGTCGGTTCAGAAAAAGGGGAAGGAATGATAAAAAGAGGGAAACTACATCCCAGGAAGAGACATAGAAAATACACCATATCTGAGGGAACTTAGTGAGGGGGAGAATCATTGTGTGAATCTTACTCTCATCAGGAGAGGCTCAAAGAGTAAATAATTAACATATTTGTTTTTCAGAGAATTTTCTCTCACCTCATTAAAAGGGGGGAGAGGAAAAGGGAAAAGGAAAAGGAGAATAAGTGAAGGGACTTGGAGGGAGGGGAGAGGGATCCTAAAAAAAAAAAAAAAAAAAAAAAAAAAAAAAAAGAGGGAGTGTTGCGCGTCACAAGGGGGATCTGTAAATTAAATATCGGGGAGGGGGATCAGGGGGGTCAAGGGAAAAAAGCATAAGCTGGGGATAATACGATGGCAGGAAATACAGAATTAGTAATTTTAACTGTAAATGTAAATGGGATGAACGATCCCATCAAACGGAGACGGATAGCAGATTGGATCAAAAAGCAGAACCCTACAATATGTTGCCTACAGGAAACACACTTAAAGCAGGGAGATACATACAGAATAAAGGTAAAAGGTTGGAACAGAGCCTATTATGCTTCAGGTAAAGCCAAAAAAGCAGGGGTAGCTATCCTTATCTCAGATCAAGCAAAAGCAGAAGTAGATCTCCTTAAAAAAGATAAGGAAGGAAACTATATCCTGCTGAAAGGTAGCATAAATAATGAAGCCATATCAATACTAAACATATATGCACCAAGTGGTATAGCATCTAACTTTCTAAAGGAAAAGTTAAGAGAACTGCAAGAAGAAACAGACAGTAAAACTATAATAGTGGGAGATCTCAACCTTGCACTCTCAGATTTAGACAAATCAAACCACAAAACAAACAAGAAAGAAATTAAAAAAGTAAATAGAACATTAGAAAAACTAGGTATGATAGACCTTTGGAGAAAACTGAATGGCAATAGAAAGGAATATACTTTCTTCTCAGCAGTTCATGGATCCTATACAAAAATAGACCATATATTAGGACATAAAGATCTCAAAAATAAATGTAGGAAGGCAGAAAAAATAAATGCCTTCTTCTCAGATCACAATGCAATAAAAGCTACATTCAACAAAAAGTTAGGGGTAAATAGACCAAAAAGTAATTGGAAACTGAATAATCTCATCTTAAAGAATGACTGGGTGAAAGAGCAAATTATAGAAACAATTAACAATTTCACCCAAGATAATGACAATGATGAGACATCATATCAAAATCTTTGGGATGCAGCTAAAGCAGTAATAACGGGAAATTTTATATCTTTAGAGGCTTATTTGAAGAAAATAGAGAAAGAGAAGATTAATGAATTGGGCTTACAACTTAAAAGGCTAGAAAAAGAACAAATTATAAACCCCCAACCAAAAATTAAACTTGAAATACAAAAATTAAAAGGAGAAATCAATAATATTGAAAGAAAAAAAAACTATTGAATTAATAAATAAAACCAAGAGTTGGTTTTATGAAAAAGCCAATAAAATAGATAAACCTTTGGTAAATGTGATCAAAAAAAAAAAGAGGAAAATCAAATTGATAGTCTTACAAATGAAAAGGGGGATCTTTCCACCAATGAAGAGGAAATTAGAGAAATAATAAGGAGTTACTTTGCCTAACTTTATGCCAATAAATTTGATAACTTAAGTGAAATGGATGACTTCCTCCAAAAATATAGGCTTGTTAGATTAACAGAGTAGGAGATAAATTGCTTAAATAGTCCCATTTCAGAAAAAGAAATAGAACAAGCTATTAATCAACTTCCCAGGAAAAAATCCCCAAGGCCAGATGGATTCACATGTGAATTCTACCAAACATTTAAAGAACAATTAGCCCCAATGCTATATAAACTATTTGAAAAAATAAGGAATGAAGGAGTCCTACCAAACTCCTTTTATGACACAGACATGGTACTGATACCTAAACCAGGTAGATCGAAAACTGAAAAAGAAAATTATAGACCAATCTCCTTAATGAATATTGATGCTAAAATCTTAAATAAGATATTAGCAAAAAGACTTCAGAAAATCATCTCCAGGATAATACACTATGATCAAGTAGGATTTATTCCAGTAATGCAGGGCTGGTTTACTATTAGGAAAACTATTAATATAATTGGCCATATTAATAATCAAATTAATAAGAACCATATGATCATCTCAATAGATGCAGAAAAAGCATTTGACAAAATCCAACATCCATTCCTACTAAAAACTCTTGAGAGTATAGGAATAAATGGACTATTCCTTAGAATAATCAGGAGCATATATTTAAGACCTTCAGTAAGCATAATATGTAATAGAAATAAACTGCAACCTTTCCCAGTAAGATCAGGAGTAAAACAAGGTTGCCCACTATCACCATTACTATTCAATATAGTACTAGAAACCCTAGCCTCGGCAATAAGAGCCGAGAAAGAGATTCAAGGAATTAGAGTAGGAAATCAGGAAATCAAACTATCACTTTTTGCAGATGACATGATGGTATACTTAGAGAACCCCAAAGACTCTGCTAAAAAGCTACTAGAAATAATTCAAAATTTCAGCAAAGTGGCAGGATACAAAATAAATCCACATAAATCCTCGGCATTTTTATATATCACTAACAAAATGCAACAGCAAGAGATACAAAGAGAAATTCCATTCCAAACAAATGTTGAGAGTATAAAATATTTGGGAATCCATCTACCAAAGAATAGTCAGGAATTATATGAGAAAAATTACAAAACACTTGCCACAAAAATAAAATCAGATTTAAATAATTGGAAAGACATTCAGTGCTCTTGGATAGGCCGAGCGAATATAATAAAGATGACAATACTCCCCAAACTAATCTATTTATTTAGTGCTATACCAATCAGACTCCTAAGAAACTATTTCAATGACCTAGAAAAAATAACAACAAAATTCATATGGAAGAATAAAAGGTCGAGAATTGCAAGGGAACTAATGAAAAATAACTCAGAGGAAGGTGGTCTAACTGTACCTGATCTAAAGCTATATTATATAGCAGCAGTCACCAAAACCATTTGGTACTGGCTAAGAAATAGAACGGTAGATCAGTGGAACAGATTAGATACAAAGGACAAAAAAGGATACATATATAGCAACCTAATCTTTGACAAACCCAAAGATACCAACATTAGGGATAAAAATTCATTATTCGGAAAAAACTGTTGGGAAAACTGGAAATTAGTATGGCAGAAATTAGATATGGATCCACACTGAACACCATATACCAAGATAAGATCAAAATGCGTCCATGATTTAGGCATAAAGAGGGAGACAATAAATAGATTAGAGGAACAGAGGATAATCTACCTCTCAGACTTGTGGAGAAGGAAGGAATTTATGACCAGAGGAGAACTAGAGATCATTATTGATCACAAAATAGAAGATTTTAATTACATCAAACTAAAAAGTTTCTGTACAAACAATACTAATGCAAACAAGGTTAGAAGGGAAGTAACAAATTGGGAAAATATTTTTAAAAACAAAGGTTCTGACAAAGGTTTCATTTCCAAAATATATAGAGAACTGACCATAATTTATAAGAAACCGAACCATTCTCCAATTGATAAATGGTCAAAGGATATTAACAGACAATTCTCAGAGGAAGAAATTGAAACTATATCCACTCACATGAAAGAGTGTTCCAAATCACTACTGATCAGAGAAATGCAAATTAAGACCACTCTGAGATACCACTACACACCTGTCAGATTGGCTAAGATGACAGGAACAAATAATGATGAATGTTGGAGTGAATGTGGGAAAACTGGGACACTGATACATTGCTGGTGGAGTTGCGAAAGAATCCAGCCATTCTGGAGAGCAATCTGGAATTATGCCCAAAAAGTTATCAAACTGTGCATACCCTTTGACCCAGCAGTGCTACTACTGGGATTATATCCCAAAGAAATACTAAAGAACGGAAAGAGACTTATATGTGCCAAAATGTTTGTGGCAGCTCTTTTTGTTGTAGCTAGAAACTGGAAGATGAATGGATGTCCATCAGTTGGAGAATGGTTGGGTAAATTGTGGTATATGAAGGTTATGGAATATTATTGCTCTGTAAGAAATGACCAGCAGGAGGAATACAGAGAGGCATGGAGAGACTTAAATCAACTGATGCTGAGTGAAATGAGCAGAACCAGAAGATCACTGTACACTTCAACAACAATACTGTATGAGGATGTATTCTGATGGAAGTGGAAACCTTCAACATAAAGAAGATCCAACTCACTTCCAGTTGATCAATGATGGACAGAGGTAGCTACACCCAGAGAAGAAACACTGGGAAGTGAATGTAAATTGTTAGCACTAATATCTGTCAGCCCAGATTGCATGTACCTTCGGAATCTAATGTTTATTGTGCAACAAGAAAATGATATTCACACACATGTATTGTACCTAGACTATATTGTAACACATGTAAAATGTATGGGATTGCCTGTCATCGGGGGGAGGGAATAGAGGGAGAGGGGGATAATTTGGAAAAATGAATACAAGGGATAATATTATAAAAAATATATATATAATAAAAAATTAAAAAAAATCTTTAGGTGGCCAATAAGAGTCTCTTTAGCCTGACACAGATCTGTTATTTTTTATTTATTAGTCTCATTTACCTTCAATCTCTGAAAATTGGAGTTGGAAAACCCAGGTAGAATCTTCGAAGTAAGTCATATTTGACTTATCACTATCTTTTGACCTCCATATTCAATTAGTTGATTAAAGCTGATATTTCTATATATATATATCATAGTCCAAATACAGCCCCCCCCACAAAAAGCATAGAATCTAAGATTTGGAAGGACTCTAGGAAAGTCAAATAGTCTTACCTTCTAGCTTATCTAACTTGTCTACAACAAGAGTTTTTTGTGATAAGAGAGAAACCGTTACTTCCTGAGACAGAGTATTTCTGTTTTATATAGCTCTGTTTGTAAATTGTATATTATATCAAAATTAAATTTCTTTTCCTAAGTTCAACTCACTATTCGCTTTTCCACTTTCTGAGATCTGGAAATGTTCAGTATGCCTTGGTACTCATATCTCCCCAGTATCCTCTACTTCTCTGCACCCTCTGATTGGAGAGCAGAAGCTTAAAATTCTGAGTTTTCATTTAAATAAGGGACTTAGCAAAGTCTTGTAACTATTAGCAAACTACAGTGCTTTTCAATTTGATTAATTTTCTCCACTAAATTTCTGTCCTATCCCCACTACAACACACACACACACACACACACACACACACACACACACACACACACACACACACACAGAGAGCAATATACTTCTTCTCAAAACCCATTAATGAACTAAACTAATAGCTATTTTTTCCATCTCAATCTTCATTTTTTCTTACTTTTCCTCTGTACTAATGCCATGTTATCCCACACCATTAAAAATAGGTTTGTGTAGAAGGAAGCATCTTAGTTTAATCTATAAAAGCTGAATATCAAATTTCCAGTAGGAGGAATAGCACCTTAACATCGATAAATGTTACAAATAAGGATTTAAATTTATTGCCTTTTTAATTATCTAGATTTAAGGAAAAGAGATTTAGATGGCTCAGTGGGTGGAAAGGAGTGCCTAGAATGAGAAAGACCTGAGTTTAAAGTCTGGGCTCAAATACTTTCTAGTTGTTTAATTCTGATGAAGGCTTTTAAACTTTGTTTGCTTCAATCTAGAAGAAAATGAAAGACTTGTAAATCCATTAAGCTGTGGAGATTTATTTATTTATTTATCTATCTATTTTTTATTTATTTATTTTTTAGGGAGTTCATTAATGCATTGTTCAATTTCTTTTTCTGGCTATTTAAGTGATTTGTTTTTCCTTGTACTAATCTGTACAGTTTATATTTTTTTGCAAATATATATCTATTTCAATTAGATTGTAAGATTTGCTGGCATATAGTTGATCCAAATAGTTCCTAATTATTGCTTTAATTTGTTCTTCTTTGGTGGTTAAGTTCATCCTTTTCATTTTTGGCTTTTTTTTCTTTATTTTTCTAATTAAAATAACCAAAGTTTGTTTTGTTTTCATAAAAGTGACTTAATTTTATTAATTAGGTCAATAGTTTTAAAAGTTTCAATTTTATTAACTTCTCTTTGGATCTTCAGAATGTCTAATTTGATATTTTATTGAAGGGTTTTAATTTGTTCTTTTTCTATTTTTTTTTTTTGCATACCCAATTGATTGATCTCTTTCTCTATTTTATTCACACAGCTATTTGGTGTTATCAAAAAAAAAATTAATAACTGCTTTGTTTGCATCCCCTAGGTTTTGGTATATTGTTTCATTGTCATTCTCTTGCATGAAATTCTACATTGTTTCCAAGATTTGCTGTTTGACTCACTCATTCTTTAGGAATAGATTATTTGGTTTCCAACTGGTTTTTAATCTATATTTCCCCTGTCCTTTCCTAAATGTAATTTTTATTGCAACATGTTCTAAAAAAGAAACATTTACTATTTCAACCTTCCTACATTAGATTGTGAGATTTTTTATGCCCTAATGAATGACCAATTTTTGTGATGATGTCATGTACTGCCGAGAAAAAGGTGTATTCCTTTCTGTCTATTCAATTTTCTCCAGAGGTCTATCATCTTTAAGTTTTATAAGATTCTATTGAACTCCCTAGTTTCTTTAGGTTGGGGCCCCTCCCTAGTATAGTATTACTATCTATTTCTTTCTGTAACTGGCTCAAGTTCTAGAATCAAGTATTTGATTCTAGAGAAGATTCTAGAGCATAGAATCTTCATGCTCTACCACTTAGTGCATATATACTTAGTCTCCATACTGCTTCATTGTCTATAGTAATCTTCAAAAAGATATAGTTTCCCTCTGTTATCTCTTTTAATTAGATTCATTTTTACTTTTACTTTATTTGAGATGAGAATTGATTCCCCTGCTTATTTTTTTGCTTCCCCTGAAGCATAATAAATTATGATCCAAACTTTTAGCTTTATTATATTAATATTAATGCATATATTATATTATATGTAATGAATATATATATATATATATGATGTAATATATATATATATATATATAATATATCATACATTATGTGTGTGTATATATATATATATTTGTTTCAAATGTGTTTCTTGTAAACAACGTATTGTAAGATGCTTGTTTTTAATTTACTCTTCTATTCACTTCCATTTTATGGGATAGTTCATACCATTCCCATTCTCAATTATGGATAAGAGCTCTGTATTTTCTAACATCCTATTTTCTCCTCTGCATATACTTTTGTTCTCTTTTTCCCTCCTTAGATATGTTTCTTTTCTTTCTTTTTTTTTTAAATTTTTTTATTCATTTTTCCAAATTATCCCCTCCCTCCCTCCACTCCCTCCCCCCGGTGACAGGCAATCCCATACATTTTACATGTGTTACAATATAACCTACATACAATACATGTGTGTAAATACCATTTTCTTGTTGCACATTAATTATTAGCTTCCGAAGGTATAAGTAACCTGGGTAGATAGACATTAGTCCTAACAATTTACATTCACTTCCCAGTGTTCCTTCTCTGGGTGTAGTTGTTTCTGTCCATCATTGATCAACTGGAAGTGAGTTGGATCTTCTTTATGTTGAAGATTTCCACTTCCATCAGAATACATCCTCATACAGTATTGTTGTTGAAGTGTATAGTGATCTTCTGGTACTGCTCATTTCACTCAGCAACAGTTGATTTAAGTCTCTCCAAGCCTCTCTGTATTCCTCCTGTTGGTCATTTCTTACAGAGCAATAATATTCCATAACCTTCATATACCACAATTTACCCAACCATTCTCCAATTGATGGACTTCCATTCAACTTCCAGTTTCTAGCTAAAACAAAAAGAGCTGCCACAAACATTTTGGCACATACAGGTCCCTTTCCGCTCTTTAGTATTTCTTTGGGATATAATCCAAATAATAGCAATGCTGGGTCAAAGGGTATGCACAGTTTGATTACTTTTTGGGCATAGTTCCAAATTGCTCTCCAGAATGGATGGATTCTTTCACAACTCCACCAACAATGTATTAGTGTCCCAGTTTTCCCACATCCCCTCCAACATTCATCATTATTTGTTCCTGTCATCTTAGCCAATCTTACAGGTGTGTAGTGGTACCTCAGAGTTGTCTTAATTTACATTTCTCTGATCAGTAGTGATTTGGAACACTTTCATATGAGCGGAAATAGTTTCCATTTCATCATATGACCATTTATATCCCTTCATCATTTATCAATAGGAAAATGGTTTGGTTTCCTATAAATCAGGGTCAGTTCTCTATATATTTTGGAAATGAGACCTTTGTCAGAACCTTTGTTTTTAAAAATATTTTCCCAATTTGTTACTTCCCTTCTAAACTTGTTTGCATTAGTATTGTTTGTACAGAAACTTTTTAGTTTGCTGTAATCAAAATCTTCTACTTTGTGATCAATAATGATCTCTAGTTCTCCTCTGGTCATAAATTCCTTTCTCCTACACAGGTCTGAGAGGTAGACTATTCTCTGTTCCTCTAATCTATTTATGATCTCATTCTTTATGCCTAAATCATGGACCTATTTTGATCTTATCTTGGTATATGGTGTTAAGTGTGGATCCATATCTAATTTCTGCCATACTAATTTCCAGTTTTCCCAACAGTTTTTTTCCGAATAATGAATTTTTGTCCCTAATGTTGGTATCTTTGGGTTTGTCAAAGATTAGATTGCTATAGATGTAGCCTTTTTTGTCCTTTGTATCTAATCTGTTCCACTGATCTACCGTTCTATTTCTTAGCCAGTACCAAATGGTTTTGGTGACTGCTGCTATATAATATAGCTTTGGATCAGGTACACTTAGACCACCTTCCTCTGACTTTTTTTTCATTAGTTCCCTTGCAATTATCGACCTTTTATTCTTCCATATGAATTTTGTTGTTATTTTTTCTAGGTCATTGAAATAGTTTCTTGGGAGTCTGATTGGTATAGCACTAAATAAATAGATTAGTTTGGGGAGTATTGTCATCTTTATTATATTCGCTCGGCCTATCCAAGAGGACTGAATGTTTATTTAAATTATTTAAATCTGACTTTATTTTTGTGGCTAGTGTTTTGTAATTTTTCTCATATAATTCCTGACTATTCTTTGGTAGATGGATTCCCAAATACTTTATACTCTCAACATTTGTTTAGAATGGAATTTCTCTTTGTATCTCTTGCTGTTGCATTTTGTTAGTGATATATAAAAATGCCGAGGATTTATGTGGATTTATTTTGTATCCTGCCACTTTGCTGAAATTTTGAATTATTTCTAGTAGCTTTTTAGCAGAGTCTTTGGGGTTCTCTAAGTATACCATCATGTCATCTGCAAAGAGTGATAGTTTGATTTCCTGATTTCCTACTCTAATTCCTTGAATCTCTTTCTCGGCTCTTATTGCCGAGGCTAGGGTTTCTAGTACTATATTAAATAGTGATGGTGATAGTGGGCAAACTTGTTTCACTCCCGATCTTACTGGGAAAGATTGCAATTTATTTCTATTACATATTATGCTTACTGACGGTCTTAAATATATGCTCCTGATTATTCTAAGGAATAATCCATTTATTCCTATACTCTCAAGAGTTTTTAGTAGGAATGGATGTTGGATTTTGTCAAATTTCTGCATCTATTGAGATGATCATATGTTTTTTTATTAATTTGATTATTAATATGGCCAATTATACTAATAGTTTTCCTAATATTAAACCAGCCCAGCATTCCTGGTATGAATCCTACTTGATCATAGTGTATTATCCTGGGGATGATTTTCTGATGTCCTTTTTGCTAATATCTTATTTAAGATTTTAGCATCAATATTCATTAAGGAGATTGGTCTATAATTTTCTTTCTCAGTTTTCGATCGACCTGGTTTAGGTATCAGTACCATGTCTATGTCATAAAAGGAGTTTGGTAGGACTCCTTCATTCCCTATTTTTTCAAATAGTTTATATAGCATTGGAGTTAGTTGTTCTTTAAATGTTTGGTAGAATTCACATGTGAATCCATCTGGTCCAGGGGATTTTTTCCTGGGGAGTTGATTAATAGCTTGTTTTATTTCTTTTTCTGAAATGGGACTATTTAAGCAATTTATCTCCTCCTCTGTTAACCTAACAAGCCTATATTTTTGGAGGAAGTCATCCATTTCACTTAAGTTATCAAATTTATTAGCATAAAGTTGGGCAAAGTAACTCATTATTTCTTTAATTTCCTCTTCCTTGGTGGAAAGATCCCCCTTTTCATTTGTAAGACTAACAATTTGATTTTCCTCTTTCTTTTTTCTGATCAGATTTACCAAAGGTTTATCTATTTTATTGGCTTTTTCATGAAACCAACTCTTGGTTTTATTTATTAATTCAATAGTTTTTTTTTACTTTCAATATTATTGATTTCTCCTTTTAATTTTTGTATTTCAAGTTTAATTTTTGGTTGAGGGTTTTTAATTTGGTCTTTTTCTAGCCTTTTAAGTTGCAAGCCCAATTCGTTAATCTTCTCTTTCTCTATTTTCTTCAAATAAGCCTCTAAATATATATAATTTCCCCTTATTACTGCTTTAGCTGCATCCCACAGATTTTGTTATGATGTCTCATCATTGTCATTATCTTGGGTGAAATTATTAATTGTTTCTATAATTTGGTCTTTCACCCAGTCATTCTTTAAGATGAGATTATTCAGTTTCCAATTACTTTTTGTTCTATTTACCCCTAACTTTTTATTGAATGTAGCTTTTATTGCATTGTGATCTGAGAAGAAGGCATTTATTATTTCTGCCTTCCTACATTTAATTTTGAGATCTTTATGTCCTAATATATGGTCTATTTTTCTATAGGATCCATGAACTGCTGAGAAGAAAGTATATTCCTTTCTATTGCCATTCAGTTTTCTCCAAAGATCTATCATACCTAGTTTTTCTAATGTTCTATTTACTTTTTAAATTTCTTTCTTGTTTGTTTTGTGGTTTGATTTGTCTAAATCTGAGAGTGCAAGGTTGAGATCTCCCACTATTATAGTTTTACTGTCTATTTCTTCTTGCAACTCTCTTAACTTTTCCTTTAGAAAGTTAGATGCTATACCACTTGGTGCATATATGTTTAGTATCGATATGGCTTCATTATTTATGTTACCTTTCAGTAGAATATACTTTCCTTCCTTATCTCTTTTAAGTAGATCAACTTCTGCTTTTGCTTGATCTGAGATAAGGATAGCTACCCCTGCTTTTTTGGTTTTACCTGAAGCATAATATATTCTGCTCCAACCTTTTACCATTACTCTATATGTATCTCCCTGCTTTAAGTGTGTTTCCTTTAAACAATATATTGTAGGGTTCTGATTTTTGATCCAATCTGCTATCCGTCTCCATTTGATGGGAGCATTCATCCCATTCACATTTACAGTTAGAATTACTAATTCTGTATTTCCTGCCATTATATTATCCCCAGATTATGCTTTTTACCTTGCCCCCCCTGAACCCCTTCCCCAATATTTAATTTATAGTCCCCCCCTTGTGAACCGCAGCCCTCCCTTTTTTTTTAGTATCCCTCCCCCCTCCCTCCACGTCCCTTCCCTTATTCTCCTTTTCCTTTTCCCTTTTACTCTCCCCCCTTTTAATGAGGAGAGAGACATTTCTCTGAAAAACAAATATGACAATTATTTACTCTTTGAGCCTCTTCTGATTAGAGTAAGATTTACACAATGATTCTCCCCCTCTCTAAATTCCCTCAGATATTGTGTATTTTCTATGCCTCTTCCTGGGATGTAGTTTCCCTCTTTTTATCACACCCTCCCCTTTTTCTGATACTACCCCCTTCCCTTTATTACACCCCCTCCTTTTTTTTTTCTTTTATATCAGTAAAATCAAATTATCCATGCGTACTTTCTATATACCCACAACAGAGATATAGTTCTCAAGGGTTCTGTGTACCTTTTTCTGTTTCTCTTCAATCCTGTGGATGTAGATCAAATTTTTTGTTTAAGTCTGTTTTTTTTTCTTAGAAACATATGGAATTCCTCTATTTCATTGAATGACCATCTTCTTCCATGGAAAAAGATGCTAAACTTAGCTGGGTAGTTTATTCTTGGTTGCAATCCTTGATCTTTTGCCTTTCGGAATATCAGGTTCCAGGCCCTTCTATCTTTTAATGTGGAGGCAGCCAGATCTTGGGTGACCCTTATTGTGGCACCTTGGTATTTAAATTGTTTTTTTTAGCTGATTGCAGGATTTTCTCCTTTGTGTGGTAATTCTGCAGCTTAGCCACAATATTCCGTGGTGTTCTTTTTTTAGCGTCTATTTCAGGAGTTTGATGAATTCTTTCAACATCTACTTTCCCCTCTGTTTCTATTATCTCTGGCCAGTTCTCTTTGATAATTTCCTGTAAAATAGAATCTAGGCTCTTTTTTTAGTCATAGTTTTTGGGAAGTCCAATGATCCACAGATTATCTCCCCTAGATCTATTTTCCAGGTCTATAGATTTTCCCAGTAAGTATTTGACGTTATTCTCCAACTTTTCATTTTTTTTTTTTTTTGTTTTGTTTGATTGATTCTTGGGTTCTCAATGAATCACTCATTTCTATTTGTTCCATCCTGAATTTTAAGGAGTTATTTTCTTTATTCACAGTTTTTTGTTCTTTTTGTAAATGCCCAATTTCATTTTTAAATGAGTTATTTTGTTCTATTGAATTTTTTTCCATTTCCCTAATTTTTTTTTGAGAATTATTTTCTTTTTCCAATTCAGAAATCCTATTTTCTTGTGACTTTTTTATCTTCTCCAATTCAGAAATCCTACTTTCCTGTGATTTTTTACCTTTTCTAATTCACTAATTTTGTTTCCCTGCATCTCCTGTGAATTCTTTATTTTTTCCAACTCCAATTTCAGAATGTTGTTATTCTCAATCATAGCTTCTCTTTCTTTTCTCCATTTTTCTTCAAACTCTCTTAACTTTTTAATAGTCTCTTCAAGGAGAGAGTTATGTGATGGGGGGCAGAAATCATTCCCCTTTAGGTTGTTATCTGCTTACTCTCTGCTGTTAACTTCCTCAGGGTTGGATACCCGCTCTTTCTCTCTGTAGAAGGAATCTATAGTTTTTTTGGGCTTTTTGTTCATACTTAAAAAATCTTTTGGGGTGTGTCCCTGGGGTAGGAAATTATTTATTTATTTCTTTACCAGCTTCCTCCCAGACAGGATGGATGCAGCGGCCCCTGTGCCTGAGCTAAGAGAGAGCTCTGGGAGAGAGTTCCCCACCCCTTCCCTGGAAGTGCCTCAGAGGTGATCAGCACTGCTGTGCTTTGAGGGTGCTGTGTTTTAGCGGCTTCCCTGAGGTTTGAGATTGAACAGTAAAGGCGACTCAAAGCCTAGCCTATGGGTCCCGGTGGGGCATGGATGTCTTTAGCAGGTGATGTGAAAAGCCCATGTGCTCAAAATGGAAGTGTCTGCCAGAAACCACAGTCCCTAGTTCAAAGGTTCCGCTTCTCTGGGACTTCTGTTCCACAGCCTCCAGCCAGCCTAGCCAGGCACTATGAGTTACCACCCCGCCCACTTTTCAATCTCTTAACTACTCACAGGTGAGAGCCTGGATTGCCTATGTTGGCCACACCCTCAGTTCTGAGATCTGCTGAGTTACCACCGGGATACGGGAAGATCTAATCTGGTTTTAAATTTTAAAGTGGCTTAGATTTCTCTTCTGAACTGCTGTATTATAAGCAGAGAAGAGCTAACAGCCTGTGCCAGATTCTTTTATCTCAGTGGATTCTCTGATCCCAGAGCCCTCCCCAGCGCAACTGGCGCAGTGTGCCACTACCCCACCGTCTGCGCTGGCCTCTCTTCTTCCTCCCCTGGGAGCTGCCTTTCCTGTTGAAACTCCAGATTCTCTTCAGCTGGTAAGTCGTGCTTCCAGTCCTTGTGGATTCTATCAGTCCAGAGCTATTTCTGAGGCTGATTAAATCTATTTGGTTGTGAGGGAAGAAAGGAGCTTACAGAATCATGTGTATCTTCTCTGCCATCTTGGCTCTTCCCCCGATATGTTTCTTTTCTAACATACTCCATCCTCAAAGTCCCCTCCCTTCTATTTCCCTTACTCCCTTTCCTTTCTTCTAGTGTTTCTGTCCTCCATTTATTCACTTTTATTCCCCCTTTCTACTCCTACTTCCTTATAGGGTAAGATAAATTTCTGTTCTGAGGTGAGTGAATGTTATTACCTCTTGAAGCCAAAAATGATGACTTTAAGCTTCAAACAATGCTGATCAACCTCCCTTCTTTCCCTCTATTGTAATAGGTCTCTTGCACTGCTTCCTGTGATCTAATTTGTCTCACTTTACCTCCCCTTTCCTCTTTATCCACTATAATCCTTTTTTTTCCATCCCTCAGTGTCTTTTATTTAATATATAATATCAGTGTCCATTCATATCTACACCCTTTGTCCGTGTATGCCCCCATTAACTGCTCCAATAATAAAAAAATACAGTTCTTGAGTTAGAGATATCATCTTCCCAGATCTAAACTCTTTGACCTTTAAATAATTTATATGTGTGTACATGGGTATATACATATTTATGCATATATTGTATACACACACATGTATGTGTGTGTATCTATAGATCCATTTCCTCCCCTGAAACATGATTTTCAGTATTTCTGTGTCGTTCATTCTTAGGAACAATCCCAGGTTCTTTGCTTTTGAGAATGTTTTTATCTCATGCCCTCCAATTCTTTATGGTAGAAGCTGCCAAATGCTAAGTAATCCTGACTGATATTCCTTGATATTTGAATTATTCTTTTCTGACAATTTGCACCATTTTTCCTCTTGAGATTACAGTTCTGGAGTTTTGCAGCAATATTCCTTGGGGCTTTCCTTTTAGGATCTCTTTCCAGAAATGATCAATGAATTTTTTCAATGACCATTGTTCCCTCTTGTTGTAGTATATCAGGATAATTTTACTTGATGATCTCTTGAAGAATGCTATTCAGGGTCTTTTTTGGTTATATACTTCAGGTAGAATAGTAATTTTTAAATTGCCTCTCTTGTTCTATTTTCCAGATCAGCTCTATTTCCATTGAGATATTTCATATTTTCTTCCATTATTTCATTGTTTTTAGTTTGTTTTATTGATTCTTTTTTTTCCCTAGAGTTATTGATGTCCATTTACCAGGTTCTAGTTTTTAATATTATTTTTTTCAGTTAGCTTTTTCATCTCCTTTTCTATTTATTTAATTATAAGTTTCAAAGGGTTTATTTAGTGATTTATTGGCTTCTTCATCTTTTTGTTTTTGTTTGTTTTGTTTTGTTTTTTGTTTCTTGCATTTGGCCAGTTGTGTTTTTTAAAGAACTGATTTCTTCACTTTTTTTTTGTTTGCCTTTGGTAAATTATATTTTTTAATGGTATTATTTTCTCATGTCTATTTTTGTCCTTCCTTTTCAAGCTGTTGACTCTCCCTTGCATGTCTTTCATTTCTTTTCCCAATTTTTCTTATACCTCTCTACTTGCCTTTTAAAATCGTTTATGTCCAAAATGCCTCTTAGGGCTTGAAACCAATTCATATTACCATATCATATTTTAAGCTTTCCCCCGTGGGAATTTTTTCCTCCTCTGAGTTGGGGTTTTGGTTTTCACTGTCACCATACTCTTTCTTTGGTTTCTTTCTGCGGTTTAGGTTCTTTTCTGTTTCTTGTTCATTTTGTTTCTTTTTTCTTCCTCTCTTCCCATTTTGTGACTTTTATTGTCAAACTTTGCTCCCATGGTACAGGGGGCACTGTTCCTAGCTTCTTTTGTTCTGCTATGAACCTTTGCTTTGGGCACTTGGGTCATTTCTTTTTGATGTTTTGCTCTCAGCATAGAGTAGCCCAACCTACTTGGCTGCTATTTGCTTTTCTGTGTTAGAACTTGAGGCAAACCCCCTTGTCTGTGCTGCTACTGAGCCAGGACTGAGGGTCTGAATTGTTGATCTGCTGTGCTTAAGTCTCTCACTGGCTTTTTGGGAAACTATTTGAGCTGGGCTAAGCAAACCTTTTACCCAGATTAGAAATTAAAAAATGATTGACTCGCTCAGTGAATTAAGTGGATAATAATAATAGCAATAACTAAATTTATATAGATTTCAAGTCCTCCACATTTTTAAAGGGGAGATATACATACAGTTACCTTTTCTCATTAAAAGGAACTGAGAAATTGTTACACTCTAAGATTAAAGCCAGGGGTAAGAACAGTTTTGATTGAATCAAATCAACAAAAGGCATTTTAACAACATGTGAAAAACCCTTTGCCTCTGAAGAATCACTGAATGACTTGGAATGATATTTGGATAGTGGCAACTACAAAGTGTTCAAATACACTGAGAAAACTCTCAGCCATACCTCAAGGGGATTTTTTATAAAAAAGCTAATCAGTGAAAAATCAAGAGAAATTTCTAATGTAGTATGTCAACTAATTTCCTGAGAAGGTGGAAATCTGGGATTAGGCAACAGGAAAAAGAATACTTTGATTTTAGCCTTGGACTACTTTTACGCACCTCAAGAGACAAGCATGGTTTTGGACTTCCTATCTCTCTGTCAAGGTCCAAGTATCAACTTGTATGACAGCCACAATTAGTGATAATGTCTGCTTCATGAATCAAAGATAGATCAAATACAGTTTCAGAGTTCTACAAAGATCTTCAAGATATCACCTCTTCTATGGATTCATCTTTCAAGCTCATCTAATTTATCTACTAAATCTTTGTGGGCATTTTCAATGGTGGGGAACTTGGTGGAGAAAAAAGAAATATCAGAGCTGATTGATTTACATTACCGTTTACACATATATTATTTCATTTGATTTTTCCAATACCTTGCAAGATGTGTGCTATTATATTTCCATTATACATATGGGAAAACAATATGAGACTTTAAGTGATTTGCATAGATTTAAAGTTAGAAAGGAAGTTTAGCTGCAGAAAGC